>NW_024427107.1:77092844-77280691 GCF_017311325.1 Ursus maritimus
CAATCACTTCACCTCCCTGTGCCTCAGCGTGCTGAGCTGTGGACCAGGCCCGGTAGCAGACTCACCTCAGTGAACTGTGAGGACGAAGGACAGAACACATGGGAGGCACAGGCTCTCACAGGAAGCCACCTGCCACCTGCCCCGGGGACGTCGGGCGTATATGTAGGTATTCGTGGTTGTCACGATCGACTCAGGTTGTTTACTGTTGGCAACTTGTGAGTAGAAGTCAGGGAGTCTGCTAAACAGCTAAACATCTGATATCCATTAGCCCCCCCACAAACACAACAAAGAATCATCTGGGAAAAAATGTCAATGGTGCCGCTGCTGAGAAACTCTGATGTGAAATGTTACAGCACCTCGATGCAGTAAGTAGTGATAAATAGTTGGTAGAATGTAACTGAAGATGCCATCATGGCTGCCAAGCACTCACAGCGGGTGGCTCAGCGGCTAATCCCAATGACCCTTTGGGACACACTACCATTCTTTTATAGATGAAGGTCCTGAGGTTCCACAAGACAACACAACTTGCCAGAGGTCACCAGCGAATAAGTGACAGAACTGGGTCTCAAACCCGGGCCGCCTAACTACAGAGTCAGTGCTCTCTCCACCCCTCCACCCAGGAGAGGGAGGCTGTACCCAGCAACCTCATTTCTCCGCTAGAGACATGTGCTTTTGAGCAGATAAAGGAAGCTCTCTGAATAATTTATTAACACACATCTCTAAATTCAGACATCGGACCCCCGACATCCCTCTGCTTCACATGCTTATTCATTCTCTCAACATTTACTTAGTACTTATGCTGTGTACCAAGCCTCCTACCGAACTGTAGATGTGGTGAAATGGTCCACAGGGAAGGCAGCCCACAACCACGCATCACAGTGTACCGCAAGTGCAAAGTTAGAAGGACAGGTGCCTAAAAGGCCTGGACGTCCCTTCTGAGCCTCTCAGCCCACTAACAAGAGGGGGCCATGCAGCCGGACAGGGGATCCCCACCCAAGGGAGGACGCTGCTGGTGTGAAATCCAGGCATGGTCTCCCCTTCCTCCCCCTCCCCCTTTCTGCCCCTGCCCCCCGCGCATGCCCTGTCCAGCACAGGAGCACGAAGACTCTGGCCCCGGTTTTCCCCTGCCCCCCACGCATGCCCCTGTCCAGCACAGGAGCACAAAGACTCCGGCCCCTGTTTTCCCCTGCCCCCCCACCCCCGCGCATGCCCTGTCCAGCACAGGAGCACGAAGACTCCGGCCCCTGTTCTCCTCAGCATGCCTAGCAGCACCCCGTGACAGTTGGGAGCACCGCAGGGGCCTCATCGCAGAGGAGTGCAGCCAGGCTAAGTCAGGGCCTGATGTGGAACGTGCTCTACAAACACTTGGCCAACTGACAAGTGAATTACTCATTTATCCTCAAGAGTCATCCCTTCTCCCGAGACTTCGCCTAACACTGCTGGAGCATCTCCCGCCCGGCTCCTGGGTATGATTCCCTGGCTAACCAGACCAATCCTTCCTTGGAACCGTTTGGCCTCTCCATCGGACAGACAGACAGACACAGGTAGACTTCATGGAGCTCTGTGCTTAGTAGAGAAAACAGCTCACGTAGAAGGACTCCTAACGTGTCCTCCCTTCCCACAGACGTCTCTTCCACCTCCTGAAACACGTTCCCTCCACCTCTCCCCTATCCCCCTGGTGAGAATATCATCTTCCTTCCAGACTCAAGGGGGACAGGACCCCCTGGGGGGAGCCCTTCCTCATCGCAAGTGTCTCTGTCCTTCAATTGACCTCAACAATACAACGTCCCGTGCGGGAGAAGCTCCACAGAGGGGCCAGGGCAGCTGAGGGTCCCCGCTGCGTGACGGGAGCCTGCCGGCAGCATCTCCGCGGGGCTGGCTGCTCCATCCCACCAGACCTGCTACGGCAGAGGGTATGGCCCTCACCTTTCCTTGGAAGCAGGAATGAAGGGAGAGAGCAACGAAAGGTCTAAGCCCAGTTAAATCACCAAGTGGAATGTAGATTTTGTAATGATGAATTTTTTTTTAAATGTCTACTGCTCAGATCAAAAAGAAACACCAATGACAAAGTGCCGGATGATGAATCACATAGGGCTTGGCTCAACCTTCAGAACAAAGGCAAGGTCAGAACCGCCCTCAGCAAAGGCCTCCCTGCTCCTGCATTCGGCTCCTCCACAAAGGCCACGTGCCAGCACAGCCAAGGCTCTGCATCCCACAAAACGAACGCTGGGTGTGCATGTGAGGGTCAGGCAGCAGTTTGCAGAAAAAGCTGGAAAACTTACTGAGTGAAACAGGTGACTGGGAAACTGCTTTGGACACGAGATCGGATGAATTTCCTGACTGTCGAGTTACCACGAGAGTAGACAAGAAGCCTGAGGCGGTGGTGCCCAGGTGGCTCAGTCAGTTAAGTGTTCGACTCGTGATTTCGGCTCAGGTCATGATCTCATGGGTCCTGGGATCGAGCCGACATCGATGCTAGATCTGTGCTCAGCAGGGAGCCTGCTTGAGATTCTCCCGCTCCTCTCCCTCTGCCCCTTCCCCCACTCATGCACTCTAATAAGTAAATAATTTTTTTAAAAAAAGAAGAAGAAGAAGCCTAAAGAGGGGCTCCTGGTTACCAGCCATGTTCATACCACATCTGTCCCTGCACAAAGGAGGTCCAGGCAGACCTCATCGGGATACCCCCAGGGTGAATGATGCCAAGCTGAAGTGGCTAAGGGGGACGGAGATGCTGCTGCAAGCCACCCTGAGTGGCAAGAGCGGGAGAGTAAATGAGGCTGTCTCCTGTGAGGACGTCACATGGAACACACGAGCCCAGACTCGGCAGCAAGAGAAAGCTGACTTTTCTTCTACTTCCTAGCGGTGTGACCTTGGGAAAGCCAGCGCACCCAAGGCTCTATTTGTTATGGGAAAAGGGCACAGGGCCGCTCCCTAAGAGTTACAAGAATTGAATGAGATAATGTACATAAAGGGCCTGGACAGTGCTGCGCTCCGAGAAGATGCTCGAGAGAGATCTGGGGCATCTCCCCCTCCAGTGAGTGCGGCTCATCTTTAAATCACCAGCAGCGAGCGGGCCAGGCATGCCGTGCAGTCCTCACAAACATCTGTAGCAGTTCTGATCGGCGTCACTGGGCGCCTCTGTCCAGAGCGCGAGTTCTTACCCTGAACTGCACAGGGCCCAAGACCCTCCTGACCTCACACCAGAGATTTTGCACATGTGCCTTCTGTTGAGGAAATTCTTCTCCTGCTCTGCTCAAGTCTTCACGCCCTAAATCAATCCCACCGCCTTCCTCGTGCCTTAGAAGAATTCCTGTCGGCCCAAGTTATCAGTCATCGCACAACCTCAGAACCACAGAGGGCACAACGGTCACTCGCTCACTCATCAAACCCTCAACACGGCGCCTACAATTGGCGGACGTGGCACTACATGCTGAGACTAGAGGAGCAAGCAAAACGAACAGCCCCTGACCTCGAGGCGACCGCAGTGGTGACACGGCCAGGTGAGGAAGACGTGCCTCTGTGAGGGAACCACGTGGTACAGCCCGGCTTGGTGGGAGGAGCGCTCAGCTCAGGGAAGGCTTCGCAGGAGAAGTGACAACACAGCTGACACCTGAGAACTAAGAAGGAGGTGACCAAGTGCAAAGGGAGGCGGCAGGGAGAGGAAGGGCCTCCCAGCAGTGGGTGCGCACATGTCAGAGCCCCAACGCAAGAAACGGAGAGGATTTCATCCCAGCCAGGCCACCCGAGCACCCCGAGAAGGGCTGCGGCCAGCTGGGTGAGACATGCGGCCAGACCGCCAAAGCACAGGGACTTCAGTGCGATGAGGAAGCACCAGAGGCCGAGACCGGCGACACGTAATCCACAGACGGGGGCTCACCGAGGCAGCACGCACACCGCCCGTGTGGGGCACAGAAGGGCAGGATCTGGAAATGCCCGCGGCCTGGGACAGGAAGGGCAAGCGTGGGCTCCCGGTCTTCGAATGTGAAGAAATGAACGTGTATGTACATAAACATGGACGTGTCACGATTCGTCCACCTGTGAGGGTAAAGTAGCGAAGGGGCGGGTCAAGAGCGTACACAGTCCAATCCTCTATTTCCCGGTAAGAGAGGATAAATAACAGACAATTATCAAAGAAGTTGCACGATTCAGAGCAAAACCAGAATTAGACCCCAAAACACATATTTCCAGCCCTGAGCCCTTCATGTCTTGGGGGCACAGCCCTCGGTTCCCCTCGGAGGCTGGGGGATGCTCAGCGCTCCCTCATCTTTTTTTCTTTTTTATAATGATTTTTTATTATATTATGTTAGTCACCATACAGTACATCCCCGGTTTTCGATGTAAGGCTCGATGCGCTCCCTCATCTTAACAGGACGTTCCGTCTCTCCATCCCCTCCGCAAACAGCAACAAAAACCCAGTGTCCAGCACGGAGAAGGTGCCGAAGCACGTGTGCTGTTTGACTTGGCAGCATGTTTCCCAACCTAAGAGGGAAAGGCTGTGAGCGCCAGCACACATGTCCCCGTCCTAGAACACACCTCCTCCCCGTCCTCCCACCCTTCATGCTTCCGACGTACGTAGGACCAGGACCGGTGAGTTTCAGGTACCGAGTCCGTTTGAACTGGGGGATGGGGGATGGCTTCAGGCTCCCCCCACTTAGAACTTCATCTTCCTGGCAGTGTTACCTGTTTTGTTCTCTAGTGTGTTCCCAGTGCCTAGAACAGTGCCTGACACATAGTTAGAGGTTCGACGGAATAACTATTAACACACAGAATTCACTGGATGAACGTTTCCCAAGCCCCAGACATCCACTATTTTGCCTCAGACAGAGTAGCTCCACATTTATCTTTTCTGTATTTGAGGATTCTATGAAGATTTCATTTGACACAACATCCCACAGCTAAGAATAAACTTTACTATCCAGAGGGCAGGGTTTTTGGTTTTTGTTTTTTTCCTTTTCCTTATTTCAAGAAACATTTTTAATTTACTGGAAAATAATATAAATGGAGTTTCCTAAAACCAAGACAGAGGTGATTTATAACTACCCAAAATACTTTCTTTTCCGAATTCTGAAGCAAATGTGATCCCAGTGTGCCTCCAGGTACATGCTCAAATTTTATGAAAATTATACACCGAAGTTCTGAAACACAGCAAAGGAGAAGTGACGTCAGCAAGAGTCTCTCATGGGGCCGGGGCCCTCACATACAGGAACAGGGCTGAGGTTTCTCACTGAGGAGCATGGGGGTGGGGGGTGGGGGACAACGAGAGCAATGCTGGGACAGCTCTGAGAAAGGAAGGAGGCAGTCCAGGACAACAGGTGTGAACAGGCCCCGTCTCGGACAAACGGGTGCATAGTCACGCCAGTGACAACCAGATGGAGCTCATTCAACATACGGCCATCACCCATCCAGATGGAGGAAGGTGATCGTCTGCTCAGGGACAGGGTCATGTCCTGGGGAAATGTGGTTGCCACTCAAAAAATGCCCCAGAAAACACAAGCCAATGAAACCAACAGAGTGGCTTTGAACTCCAGACCCACCGCTGCTGGCTGTGTGAGCTTGAGCCAAACGCGGAACTACTTTCCTCCAGGGCTGAAGAGTAAAGGAGAAAAGGTAGTAGGATTTAATCCAAATTCTGGAATCGTGCATACGGGTAGTGGGTACAGGTGAAGCCACGGACGGCTCTGGGTGGACGGCCAACCCCACCCTCCACAAACAAGGCCATGCAGGGCATGTTATTAAACTCTTACAACACCTACTTCCTCTCCCACACTGACAGCATCACACAGATGACAGACACAGCCCCGTGCCCCCCCCCCCGGACCCCCAGGCCCCGCCTGCCGATTTCCTCACATCGCAAATGCTGAGGAAGGTCACCAGAGGCGGGGGAGACTGGGTGTGGAAGCCCGGAGTTCAGTATCACACTCAAGTCCTCAGTGCCAAACACGCCCCCTGCATGCCTCCAGACCCGCTTCCCACCCCGCACGGTGCTCCCAGGGGCGGACCCACGTGACGGCAGTGAGGGCCCCTGCCCTGGGCTTGCCGAGCTCCCCCGTGGGAGGCACCAGCAGGAGATGGGTGAGCAGAGAGTGAGGCCAGGCTCCCCGACAGCTGCCTCACACAGCTCGCTGCTTCAGCTCGCTGCTGGCTCCCAAACCGCCCTGTCCTGGCTCCTCCTGGAGGGTGAAAGGCTCTCCGCTGTTGCTCGCCCTGGCTGCTTGTCCCCACCGACCATTGAGCCTGGCTCCCTGTGAGCCCCCTAAGGACACACCCACGAAAAGCCCCTTTCTTCTCCAAGAAGAGTTACAATTAGGCCTGGCACGTGCTCGGGCGGGTTAAGCCACAGGCACAGGGGGACACTGAGCCTCAGAGAGGTCACCCCTCCAAAGTCCCTCTCAACTTCTCTCCACCTGCCTCAGCCTGGCTGCCTCTGGAACGTGGGCATGGGGACCAAAGGCCACACACGAGAAACAAGACACGAACCTAACTGTGCACGGCCATGTTCCCTCAGGACGACAGTAATCCCTGCAGGAGCCCCACGTGTCTGGGAGGACACTGTCGAGTGTCACTTTGAAACGGGAAAGGGAGGAAGGGGACTGACAGCAGTACGTGTGGCTCCCTGATAGGAACCCAGACAAGGCCCTTTGTCCTGAAAGTGATTCATTTGATAGATTCATATACAGAAACAGTCAGCAGATAAAACTCCCTAAAATATTCATGCCTTTAAAGTGGTTTTGAGGAGAAGCGAGCTTCCCTGCGCGGGCCAGCACACTCCATCAAAGCGGACACTTTAATAAGGTGACTCCTGCAGGAGGCGCCGAGGTGTGACTCCCGTGTGTTCCGTGAAACACTCCCAGCTCTCCCTGGAAAGAACATTTTGGGGTAGCCCTCTCCTTTATCACGCTGGCGATTTTATGAACAGAGAAGCAGTCATCAAACTGACGCGGCCTCAGGAGCTCTGGCCTGTCCTGCCTCCGAGGCAGGAGGGCAGGAAAGGGCCACAGCAGCCGCCACATCCGGCTTCCACTTTGCGGGCCCGCAGCCGGCACCAGCTTAGACATGATCTCCATCCTCTGTACGGGCCCAGGAGGCGCCCTGACTCTGAGCGGCAGCTGGTCACAGCTGCGGGGACACTGCCATCGTCCCCAATCCCAACACCGTTCCCAAGAAGCTGCGTCCACAGAGGAGGCATTCTGCTTCGGGGCCCTGCTGTGGGGAGGTGGCCAGCAGGGTTCAATCCAGGGTGCGTGCGCCCCTAAGGCCTGCGTCTCTCCTACTCTGCCACGCACCTCCTAGACATGCTCTCATTTTTCTGTTCCTCTCTCGCGGACATTTAATAAAGAAAGACCACTCTCCCACATACTTCCTCATTCGCTTATTATTTACTAGTCACTTACCCCGTCTTTACGGAGCACGCAGTGAATATTATACAGGAGGCTGTTTCAGAGCGTGGAAGGAAATCCCACACACTCCGGGGAGCAGAGAGAAGACTCAGGAAAGACAACACCACAGGCCCCGCAGGCAGTCATGCACAGTGGAGACTCCACCAAAAGAGGACCCCTGCTTTAGGGAGGCAACAGAAGCACCACCCCAGCAGCGCGGGCCATACTAGGTGCAGGCTGATGCCCACCCTCAGATGGCACAGCACCCAGGGGCACTTCCAGCGAGAACACGCGGAAAACATCAGGAAGTGAGAGGCGAGGAAGGTGGGCCATGAGAATAAACAGGGCAGCAGCAGTCCCGTCTGGGGCCGAGCCAGTGGGAAGGCAGAAGTCTGCATCAGGAACTCTCCATGGTCCCCACTGACTGGAGGCCACAGGTGTGCGACCGGACTCGCCTGCACAGAGCGCAAACTCACACACGTGCGCAGGGTAGGAGGACTGCTCTTAAAACGGCAGCAATGTTGGGAAGTCATTTCTATGGTGAAGATAAAAAAAAAGAGACCACCCCCTCCCCGGCTTCAGGTTTTCAGAGGCGGCGCCATGGGAGGGACATCCAGGTCACATGCAAGGTCCTCATTTGCCCAAGAACATTCCGGGAGCAGCAGAGGGGACAGGAAGCAAAGCTCGGCCTGCTTAGCAGTCACCACTGCTCCTGGAGCTGTCTGCAGGGGGCACACACTGTGCCTTCTTTCCCAAAGGGGTGTGTCCTTAGAGGGAGACTGAGTTCCAGGCAATAAGTTCAACTGGGGGAGTTTTCCCAAGTCCATGAGGCCGCACAACCAGGACAGAGCCTCCATGGGGCACTACTGGTAATGGGGGGCTGTTTTCACCTTCTGATCCCCCACACCAGAGCCTCTCACAAGAACGTCTGAGAGGCCACCATTGGCGCTGTCCATCGCACCTGCAGGTCAGGCCTCTAACCTGCTGGGCTCCTGGTGCATTTGCCAACTGGCTGATGCTGGCACCTGGACCACCCTTTGTAAAAGTCATTTACCATCCCTAATCAGCTGTTCTCACTTCCAAAACCCTCCTACAAAACCCCCCTCCGAGCTCCGTAGGCCTCCTCAACTCTTCCACGGAGCTCCATGGTCCTCTGTTACCCTGTGTGAGTCCCCACCCGACGCGTTCTCCTCTGCATTCCTGCTGGCCATCCCCTGGCCCGACCCAGCCACCACTGCGGAAGGACACCCTGCTGTGTGGCGGGGGTGGGGGGCAAGCACTCTCCCAGGCCACACATCTAGCAAGCCAGTCCACAGCATGTCCACAAGGTGCCTCGCATGGGGTTAATAAGGGTAAAACAGATTTTTTAAAACAAACTCTCTCCAGAAAGAAGATATTCCTAAGAGCAGCAGCTGGCATTGCAGAAGACACGCAGTACGTGAGGCTCGCGTAGCCTGAAGGAGGCATCTGCTGTCATAATGTCATTAACATGACCGCTCACTGACCAAAATCTGGGTGAAGCCGAATCAGAAAGATGGTACTATTTTCTGATGGCACTAACACGGTCTCCTCAGCACTGCATGGTAAGGTCTTCAATCCCAACACGGGACGTGATCGTGATGGGACCGTCCATCACCGAGACAATCACCTCGTCACTGCTTTTAGGTGCTGGGTCATTACATTCAAGACTCAACGCCGAAGGAGGAGAGGGGTGCCGTGATCCGGAGCGCAAACGAGTGACAGACGAAAGAAGCACGTGGGGGGAGGCTGGAGAACTGTGTTCCCCCGGCAGTTCCCACAATGACAGCACATACAGAAAAAGCTTCTGGAACAGAAAAGTAAAAGCCGGGATTGGCGAGGGGACTGGTGATCCAGAAACAAGGCTGTTTCTCAGGGTGTGCGAGTAATCACATCAGGGTCGAAGAAGCGGATGCGGTATCCCAGCATAGCGCACCCCGTCCCACCCAGCTGAGTCTTTCGGACTGCCCCTCAGAGCCAGACCCTCAGCAGTGGAGAGGAGGGAGGACGCAGGCTAGCCCCTGACGGTAGGAAGCTCCCACCCCAGCAGAGAGCACACCTCCCACCTCCGAAAGGGATGACCCACACCTGGAGCGCTAAGCGTAGCAGGAGCGCACGCAGAGGCTGCGCCAAGCAGGGACGGGGCGCGCTCACCGTCAAGAAGCCGCCTGGCGGTCCGGGCGGTCAGATGAGGATGTGACTGGACACACCTACAGGACCACGTAGTGCACAGCAGGTGTCAACGAACTTGGGAGACTACGAACCAGAGAGCAGGCCAGACAGTCGAGGAGGCAGAGAGGGGGGAGAATGTGAGGGCACTTGCAGGGCACACAGGAGGAGGAAGGTCGTCCAAGCACAGCGGGCAGCAGGCACCGAGAGCAGAGGTGTGACAAAACACAGCGGGTTTGGGGACCACGCACCGTTCCAGCTGGTGTAAAGTGTGGGGTGAAGAGGCAGGGGCAGAGCGAATGCCCACGAGGCAAAGGGCGTGGACACTGAGTGCAAGGCCCGGAGTTAAAAGGAAAGTGTTTAAAGCAGGGGTGAGGTGTGATGAGATCTGAATTTGAGAGACATCATGCCGGCAACTCTATGAAAGTTGGGGAGGGTTCATTCCACACCTGTTGGAAGAAACTCTGGCCAACTTTCAGAGGCAGGAAATTCACACCCAAAAGTGAGGATCGTCACTCCCCTGGAGGCAGGCTATTTCTACATATGACATGTTCTCTCCTTGTGAAACGTTCAGAACAATCCAGTCAAGCAGTCAACTAAACACGCAGTTTTTCTCCTCTGAGAGTAGGTAAGAATCCTACAAAACCTGAGGGAGAGGATGAGTCACTTATCTGGCACTGTCATTACTTTATTGATGCTGATGTCTGTAATTTACAAATTTTCAGGGACCATTACGCTGAATTGCATATATCTCTCAAGCACTAAAGTTGACTCATACCGCTGTTGCTTCTTAAAGACCATCAGTGCCTGTTGTGACCGTAAGTATAAGCCAGCCAGGCTGTGCTCAGATCCGGGGTCCACCCTCTGGCAGCACCTGACAACCGGGACGGCTCTCAGGGGAAGGACCGGCTGCTGCGGACCCTGTCTGCTAGAGTAGAAAGTGTGTGGGTTGCTGTGTGGGCAGGGAAAGAGATCCATGGCTTCGGAGTGCGCTCACAGGCTCCCGGGGGCTCCCTGGCGGTGGGGCAAAGCCCAAGGGGGCTCCCCCCGCCACTGAGATGCCGCCAGAGAAGCCGCGCACAAGCAGCGTCCATACAAGCAAAAGGGGAGAGGTCGTCTCGCCTGAAGCTGTGTGTCCTTGCTCTCAATGGCGAGGCAGTGTGGAATCTTGAGGAGAAGGCTGTCTCTGGGGTCTGAGAGTCTTACTAACTTAGGCAAGTCACTTTTACCTCCTAAGACTCAGTTTCTCCATCTGTAAGGTGGAGATGCTATTGTGTTCTTTGTAGGTTGGTGTGAGGATACAAATGAAATGATGAGCATAAAATGCTTGGCACAGAGCAGGTAGACGATGGCAGCTTCTATTTGGCGCCAAGCAGTGAAAAAAAATAAATCTACAGCAACTGAAACGGCCTCCAACCTCCTGCCCAACAGAACGCAGCGAGAAGCACAGGTGCACTTGGGATTCTTCTCTCGTAAAAGGAATTTGGAAAAGAAATTCTGATTCAGCACTACACCCGTGTTAAGAGACACAGTATCGAATGTACAGTGTCTAGAAAGTAAAACATAGATTCCTTCCAAATTTTTTTAGGATTTTTATTTATTTATTTGAGAGAGAGAAACAGAATGAACGGGGGGGGGGGGGGGGGGGGGGGGGAGGGAGAAGCAGGGAGCAGGGAGCCAGACGCGGGACCTGGGATCCTGACCTGAGTCGAAGGCAGCTGCTTAACGGACTGAGCCACCCAGGAGTTCCCCCCACCACCAAATTTAAGACTTGCAAAAACCAACAAGATATTGTCTGCAATGGCTAGTAATTTGCAATCACATCTGCATAATAATTTAAGAGTTTACAAAGTTCATATAAAAACCTCTTTTCTCACAACAATTCCATGAGATGGTTACTATTAATCTCATTTTACAAATTAGGAACCGAGATATCTTTGGGGTAAAGCCCTGCACACCACACTTAGGTGCCTCCCGCCCCCAGGGAGCAGGACCCTCACGGCTAGAGTGTCCACAGTACAGCATGAGAGCCAGGACTGACCGTTCGACAGGAAGGACATCGAGCCCAGCCAAAACAAAGCTTCGTCCAGGTCAAGTCGGACTCCACCAGACTCCCAGAGAGTAACCACAGAAACATGCACACATCACCCTCGGAGTCCAGCTTGCGTCTGCCAGTAAAGAAGACTAATGATTGCTGCATGAAGGAACGGCCTTCCTACCACTGTGACAGCCTCCAAAGGGGTCCCCGGGGCTCCAGACTGTTAGGCAAAGGATTGGCTCACCTCACGGATCTACATGGAGAACGTGTGAAGTCTCTGCCCAGGGCGCTGTCAGCCCCCCTTGGGCATCTGTGTTCTCGTGCGCAGACAAGGACACCAGTGGCTGTGTGTGTCACTAAGGGGCTCAAGCCTCACAGGACCAGGGGAGGACACATAACAGAAGCTGGGCTAAGAAGATGCCTCCTCCTGGAAGCCCGGAGTAGGGCCTGAGAGAATCTACTTAGCTGGGCTGCTGGTTTCAGCTGCAGTGGTGTGAACCCTAGTGGAGGTCACTATTACCAGGGGCCGAGGGGCTGAAGAAGCAGGGGAGCCAGCAAACAGCCAAACACAAAAGAGGGAAAAGAAACCACTGAGCATGTGAGAGAGAGAGCTGGGGCACGCTGGGGTCTGAGAGCTGCAGCCCAGCCCCGACCTGTGCCCCTGCATTCCACCACCTACCCAAGCCTCTCCCCACTACATCCCCTCTTCTGCTTAAGACAGCGTGAAAGCCATTTTGCTAATAACTCCAGTCTTAATTCAGACGGGCCCCTCCCAAGTATAGCCTAATGTGCCACCAAAGCCATATGAAGGGCAAGGGTCTCCAGGAGACCCAGGGGGCAGCGCCATTTTTAAGTTCTGGGCAAGGACACAGAGGAGCAGAGATCCAGAACACACAGCAGGGGCTGGGCCGACGACGCCAGGCAGGGTCAGAGGCAGCCAGCAAGCACATGGCAGGAGGGCTGTCATTTGGATTGAGTTCAGGAAACTCAGTCTAATTTTATCCACAGCCTAGGAAAACTGATCAGGATGATGAATTGGCTGAACAAAAATGCAATCCACAATAAAGCCAACCCGAAGTCCTTTCAGGATCACCCAGAATAGCTCTTCTCAATCACCTGTCCACCCCGGGTCCCCACCATTCAGCCAAAACCATGGGGCAGGGCTGGGGGAGGGGCAATCTCAGGCCCCGCCCCAGGCTCCTACAGCCCCTGCCTCCACTTGGCGCCCCCAGCTGAGATATCCTTGCTTCCTCATGCACTGCGCCTACCCACCCTCTGAGGTCCGACACCAAAAAAATAAATGAATTTAATCCCTTAAGGCACACTTCCATTGTCAGAGCATCTGATGGTCACAAGTACACCTCTCAGGGGACAATACTGCCATCTCAGAGGTCACTAATGAATAAGGCAGGGAATCTAGCCAGTTCTGACCTCAAATCCTTCCAGCTCCTCGTGACATGAGGTTTCCCAAATTCCACCTCCTCCATTAAAACCTTCCAAGTTCATCTCGGCCAGAAAGGGCTCCTGCAGCCCTGCCTGGGGGCCTCCTCAGGTACCTCCCTCTTCTGGCCTCAGTGTGCTGGAACTTCTACACCCATCTCGGCACCCCGGCAGACCCAGCTCCTCGGCTCCAAGTCTTCTTCAGACTCCGGGCTGCCTCAACTCACCTAGCAAGTGCTCGGTCAACGTTCAGGAGTGAGTGAAGGCAGATCTGCTGGTGAGACTCGCTCAGGACTTCTTGCTTCTTAAAGTCACCCACAGTTTTCAGCTGGTGCACGTCTGGCTCTGTTCTAGGCACTGCGGTCGGCACCCAGAGACGAGGCACCGTGGCCCAACGCAGAACTGGGTAGTGCCTGTGTGCACCCACAAACAGAAATTAAGGCAAATGTGGCCTCTAGAAGAAACTCCCTTCAGCTCAAAATATGGTGTAATTTCTTTTCCTTATTTACCAGAAGAATAAGCAGAGCCAGACCAAAGCTGAAGATGATGAATGAAGCAGGTACTCTGCCAGCTTCTCGCCGGTAACTGGAAAAAGAGATCGTTAGCATTTCCCTGATTTGCAAGCTTCAGAGTTAATTAATACAATAGAGTGTGCTTCCTTCAGAAAGGAATTTCAAAGAGATTTTGCTTTTAAAAGATGTTCAGTTCCACCCAGCATCATTGAGATACTTTAATTCCATCACTCATTCGTTCACCCTTTTCATTAACTCAATCGAAACTAACGGAGCATGTGCAGTCGATGAAGTCCATGCGAGGTTCTGAGAGCACAAAGGTGCGTTTGTTTTAGAAGTCAAAGAACAAATCCAACTCCCACCGAACATATGTGGCTCTACAAGGGGTTCGCCACGGCACCACAGGGCACAGCAAGAGGACACGCTGTTCCTGACGACGCCAGAGAGGCCTCGGCTGAGGAGGAAGCTTTGCACCACATCCTGAAGAACCGGAGTTCGCCAAGCCACGGACAGATGGTGAGGCCGGAGTTGGGCAAGGAGTGAAAGGACCTTTTAGGGAGAGAACACAGGTGCGGAGACACGAGGCAGGAGTCTGACCAAGTGAGGAGGGCATCCAGGGGGTCCAGAGTTGTGGGACCTGGAGACACAAGAGGGAGCCTGCCCGGAGGCAGGGCTGCAGGAGAAGGAACAGGAAAGGCCATGGAGGAGTGAGATCCCCAGGGAGCTTGGGCTCCCCAACTCCAGAGGCCCTGGGAATGCCTCAGACTTCACTGAAGGGTCCTCTAGAGGCAGTAAGGGAGAAGATGGGCTGGCCAGGCCTGACCAAAGGCGGGGGGGCCTGGGTGCAAAGCGTCACAGTGGCCCAGGAGGAAGGAGCAGGACAGGGCGGTAGCAGCAACAGCAGCACCACGGATGACAGGACACATCCAAGAGAGGACCTAGTTTTCTCACCGATGGTAAATACAGGCACACTGTGAAGTTATCACCAAAGGCAGATCGTGTGCCTGTCCTCCTGCAGATTCCACTGTAAGTTCTTTGATAGGAAATCAATGGCCTAAATTTCACCAACATTGACTGAAGGCCTCCTCTGCAGAGCTCTGCGCTCCCTCCAGGAGGAGCTGAAGTGTCAGTAAGACATGGTCCTCTGCCTCCAAGACACAAAGGGTCTTGTGGCGGCTCCCATGACCCCCACTTTCTGCTGTTCACACCCTGGTGTGATCCACGCCCCGAGGGGGGTGGGGCCTGAAACTTGCTTCTAGCCTAGAGAGCATGGCAGGGTGAGGGGACAGCTGTGAGCACACCGACGTGACGACATTACCTGCGACTGTAGGCTCGCCCTCTTCCATGCTGTCCTCGGCGAAGCAAAGACATTCTGGGAAACCCCCATGTGGCAAAGACCCTCAGACTGCCCCGAGAAGCTGAGGGCAGACTCCATGGACAGCCAGCTCAAAGGTGAATTATACCAACAAGGTGAGGGAGCTTGAAACGGATCCCTCCCCCGCGGAGCCCCAGGTGACACTGCCCCTTGGGCCTCACCTTGCCTTCAGCCTATGAGAACCCGGCTGAGCCAGGCCCCGGGGTCCTGCCCCGCAGAAATTACGTGATAAAGATGTGCTGGTTTGAGGCAGTAAGTTCGTGCTAAGTCGTTGCAAACCCACAGATTACTAATACATATCGTATGAATAAACAAAAACCGAAGCATTTGCAAGAGCTGATTCTGGTCCTAGATCTGCCACTTTTTAGCCACGTGCCTTGGGGCAAGTTTTCCCTTTCCAGCAGAAAGAAAGCCAACATGCAGGGGTTTCTAGGAGAATTTTTCACAAAGTGTGTGCCTAGATCTGACACAAAGAGGAACTCATCTTCTTAACCTCGAACACCTAGAAACAGGTGGGGGCGGGGACAGGACAAGAACACGTTCCCTCAAGTGTCTGAGGAGGGGTGCGCACCCTCCCAGGAAAGTGCACAGCGCCACACGCACGGGCGGGAGTGGTCACAGCCACCCGTCAACGCAGCGGTGAAGAAGGGGCCCCTGAGCTGGCCTGGAAGGACAGGAGGGACTCCGTGAGGCTGAGGGGTACAGCTGAGCTGAGCGCAATGTCATTCACAGTTTGTAGACGCTTCCAGTTTGCAGAGCGTGCGTCCAGCAAAGCCGTGCTGAGCCCTCAAAGTTCTTACGTCTATTTTACACACTAGACGAGACTCGTCTGCACAACCACCACCCTGACCTCCCCTGGCCTGTCCCGCAAGCACCCACAAGTTAATGCCCTCACCGCTGAACTGTTTATTTCCCCCTTCACATGTGACCCTCTCCTAGGCTCCCCTGTCTGAGGGACAGCCCCACTGTCCTCCCCGGTGCTGCTCGCTGCCCCGACTGCCCCACACCCCACCCCTGCGGCAGCAAGGCCAGTCATCGGTCCTGAAACATGCTGCAAAGCCCTCCCTTCCCTCCAGTACTGCTCTCACAAGTCAGTCAAGACACCCTAGCTCTTGCCCAGACTCACGGCCGGACTTCCCATGACCATATCCACCCTCTTCAATTTATTCTCCATACCGCAGCCAAAGGGGCTATTGCTAAGTGAAACCGCTAGTTTTACTTCCCTGGCGTGCACTGCCTTTTAATCGAGTCCAGACCCCCGACCCCACATCCACGAGGCCGGTATGATCTATCCCTGCTTCTACCTGCCCTCCCTCCAGAAGCTCAGCCCCCGCCCCCACCTGTGTGTGGCCGGACTGCCCCCTCCCAGGCTTTCAGCACAGGGGCCCTTCCCATGAGGCCCTCCCCAGCACCCCCACACCCTACTGCTCTCATCGCACCTCATGTGTTCCTGCCACGTCACCTGTCATACTCCCGTGTCACTCGTGTTCTGCCTTCTCCAGAGGAATGAGAACAATGTCTGTTGGTGTCTGCGACATACCGATGGCTAAGGCAGTGCCCGGCCACCGGGCGACACAGACAGTACGTGAGGGCTTGAATGGAAGGCTTCTGCTCTCTCTGAGGAGGGTGGCTCAGGGAGGTAGGCCATGCAGTGGCCCCAAATCTCAGGGACTTACCCTGGACAGGCTCCAGGCCTTAGCGGAAGCAGCAGTGCTACCCAGAGCACGGCCAGCCCCATGTTGGAGGAAAAGGCCACCCCCCGCCCCCACCGAGATGGCTCTGTAACCAGCTGCTCAGAAGCAGCATACGCCCTGTACTGATTCCTATGACAAGCCAGTGAGTTCTGGAGGTGGGAAGCCCTCAGATCAAGGCCTTCCCAGGGCTGCGTTCCTCCTGCAGCTCAGGGCAAGAACCCGTCTCCTCGCCTTCCTCAACTTTTCAGAGGCTGCCTGATGCCTTGGCTTGCCGCCCCTTCCCCCCACTCCAACCTGGCTTCGTGGCCACATCTCCTGCGACTCTTCCTGAGCCTCCTGCCCCCCTCTCACGAAGGCCCTTGCCGTTATGCTGGGCCCACCTGGATGATCCAGGATAATCTCCCCATCTCAGTCTCCTTACCCGAATCACACCTGCCAAGTCCCCTCTGCCGTGTCAGGGAACATATTCACAGGGTCTGGGATTAGGAAATGGACAGCCTTGGGGTCACTAGTCCATCTCCCACCAGGCCCTTCTGTTCACATGGGCCAAAGCAAATCCCCAGAGCAAGCCTGACATCCCCAGGGCAGGGAGCGGAAACCCTGCACGGGGAAGGGGTCGTCAGCGCTCCTCAGGTCTTCTGTCAGTGGGGCAGGGGAGAGATGGTGATTATGTGGTAACGATCACATCATCTACCACAGTGGGTGATCTCTTGGACAAAACAGCATTATTTGGCTGTAGGGAATCCACAATTTTGCAGAGCTGGAAGACATTCAGAATCCTCAGGTTTAAATCCTCCTATTTTTAGAGCAAAAGCCCATGTACTCTGAAGGCATACTCTTGATAAAAGGAGTAAGGGCTCACTGCTCCCCCAGTGAGGTGGACCTGGTTACACCCTACATGTTTTCTTCCCATCTTTAAAAGAGAGAGAATGAGAGTCCCATGGCCACTCCCTCGCAGGGGCCGTTTGGGGCAGTGACGCAGTGCAGGACGCTGGGAGTGGGCTGGTGCTGGAGCGCCCAGAGCAGGACGCCGTGCTCCCCGAGGGCTGCAAAAGCACAGAGCAGAGGTCCTTGAGGGCACCCCAGCGCTGGCTTGTTTCTGTAGAAGGTCTGTCCATGCTGTGGGGGACACACAGCAGAGCGAGCGGCCTGGGGGCGGGAAAGCCACTCCAAAGACTATAGCAATAACCCAGGAAACAATGACCAGAACCTACACTCTGACAATGGAGCGGGACCTGACACCAAAACTTCAAGACAGATTCGAACGAGATCGTTTATTTATACGGAGCTCCGGAAAAAAGATGTAGCTTAGAATTACAGGAAGTGCGCAGGAAAGAGCGTGAGGGGCGCAGGAAGGGAGCCGGGACCGTGTGGCCACTACCGAGACTCTGGCTCTTGACCGTGCGGGTGTACATCTTTGTCAAAACTCCCCTCCACTCCACTACAAAGCAGCACCTTGCTGTGCCAAAGTCACACTCAGTGAAGAGGCTTTCAAAGACAAGGTGGCAGGGACATGGGGGCAGTGGCAGGAAGCAAGAGCTGCCCCCGACTCCCCGGTGAGTGCCATCCACTGGGAAGGGTGTGGGGGAGGAGACCTGCTCACAGACAGGAAGCAGCAGGTCCGTCTGGAGACATGGTCTGGGACCACCAGGCAGATGAAACCTTACAGGTCTGTTTCAGAACTGCACTCACAAGGCCCCAGGTTCCAAACAGGTAAATTCAGTCATCTAACCCCCCGCCCATGTCAAGGGGTCCCGTCAAAGAGCATCAGCAGAAGGGACTTCGAACACCCCATCAAGCCAAGTTAATCAGACACTCGTAAAACTGTAGTATTTTATAATGTACAAAAGCTCCAAGATAGGGTCCAATTTGGTCTGCAGTTGAATACAAGACGCACAATGATCCTAAAATTAAATGACATCATCTGTCAAAATAGCAGCTTTACTCATTTGAATTACAGCACTGTGGAATTTTAAATGAAAAAGCAACATTCAATTAGGACAATGGATTTAGCCGGAGTTTAAGCAGTGAGAAGTGTCTCAGTCTGCCTGACTTCACCAAACCTCATCCCTGAGCCCGCCAGCTGCGGGCAGGCTGTGGGGAAACCCCGCAGAGCCGGGGGGCCGCACCCCAGGCCACAGAGCGGAGAGACCAAGTCCTGACCGTCAGACAGGCCGGGCACAGACAGGCCAGCACCTAGCGCAGGCTCGCAGGGCAGGGCGGAGCGGGGTGTGGACCTGAGCTGTGCCTTTCCCACAGGCCCCAGGCATGTGGGGCCTGCAGTTCTCCATCTGGAAGCAGAGGGAGAAATGCTCCTTCCAAGAGGCCGACAGAACAAAATGGTCTGGTGCCAAACAAGGCGTCGTGGGCACTTCTGTCCAAGCAGATGTGTGCTAGCTGTCGAAGAGAACGCAGGTTTAGAACGAACAAGCGTCCAGACGGAGGCTCCTGGGGGCACGCACCACGTCACGTGGTCACCGGGAGAAGGGCTAGGGGCGCGATACGTGCGCACTTACTGATGTAGAATGGACAAACACTGAGCGAACAGAGAATCCTCAGCGTACACGCACACGACCAAATACAACACCAACTGAAGAAACAATCAGAATAATTTTCGAGGAGGAAAAACTACATTTTCTAATTCTTTACCATCCCCTAGAAAAGACACTGTGACACAGCTCTCTTCCATCAGATGTAGCCTCCGGAGGGCAGCGGCCATGTTTTATGCATGACCACATCCCCCCAGCAGTCAGGCTGGGGTCTGGTATGCAGCAGGCACTCAAATATCCGGTGAGCTAAACAAACAAGGATCTCCTGGCCTCCTTAAAGAGTCATTTTAAGAATGTGTTCTTTTTTAACACAGATTTTACTCATGATAAAAAAACATGCATTCCAGAAATTATTTCATTTTATCAATGAAAATATAAGGAGATCTGTTCTGGGTTGCAAAGTCAATCCCATCCCGGGAATTACCGCCCACCCCCACAAGTGCTGCCCCAGTACACGCACTAGTAAGAGCCAAGCTACGACAGTCAACAAAGTCTAAGTCTACAAATATTTGCATTTGTTGCTCAGCCAAATCCTTGCCAAAAATGAGACTTTCAAAATGTAAGAGATAAGGTGACTTCACCAGATTAGTCTAAAGTCATGAGTTGCGAAGTCCAAATTCACTCCATGTAAGTGTAGGTAATACTGCCTCTTTTGCAGGGTGAGTTATACACCAACAGCAATAACATCTATTTGACTTACGAAAATGATTCGCAGTGAAGATATAAATTGGCTTTAGCCAAAAACAAAAACAGGACAATGACACACAAAAAGTTAGAGTCTTCAATTTGTTTAACATTTTATCAACACCAAAGGCAAGAAGCACTCCTCTGACTGTCCTATGGCTCTCTAGTCACTGTTTAATTCAGATTGCTGTTGCATAGTTCAGTCAAGACCATACGTGGATCCTGACAGCCTAAGTATGGCTTCATTTACCTTGAAGCATAAAAGAAGAGTTTTTGTGGAAACCAACCACAGTTCCGGCTTTGACGGGCTATTGACACGCCACTGACAAGGGCTCGGCTAGGGCTCAGAGTGATGGAAGTGGGCCCCTGTCCCGGGATGGGCAGCTGGCCCACAAGCCACAATGAATGAGGGTCTGAAGCTGCCGGTGCCAGGTTAAAGACCAGTGATGAGGACACAGGGTGGGGGGATCTCCGGGCTGGAAAAACGCTAAGGAAGCATCTCAAGGGGAGGCGTGCCTCTACTCATCAGCCGGTAGCACCACAAGTCTGAAGCCCCCACATCCAGACTGAGGGTGTCCTTGCAAGTCTGGATGAAGCAAACTCATGCATTCAAAGTCAAAGCTGTGAAGGAAAGGAAGTAGCACTAATCAAAGCTAGCAATGGTCCACGTGCCGCAGACCCTCAAGACCATCCCGTGAGGCAGGGGTCATCAGTGCTCCACTTCATGCAAGATTCTGAATTGCCCAAGGGGCCAACATGGTTTAGCCAACAAAGGGCAGAGCTTAGATTTGGAAACACATCTGTCCAGATGTAAATGCCTTGCGTTTTCCCCCGTGGATGCTGCCCCCATGTTGTCCTTGTGGTGATGAGTGGACACCACCCCAGAGAGGCCTGCACACAGGGGCCAGGCTCATTTTCAGAGCAGACAACTCCACAGCCCCTGAAGCAGCCCCCCCACAAAGAGGGCTCCTCTTCTGTACATCTGTGGCTCTGCCAGTGAGGATGGTCTGCATGGGGATGTTCTGTTAGTAGGTCAAGTCCCTCTTTCTAAGCCTCATGTCACCTCCACATCTTATTCCAACTCCCTACTTCAATCTGCTTAGCAAAAGAAGGAAAAAGAAAAAAACTGACACCCCATCTGCTTTCTCAACAACTCAGTCCTGACGTACGCAGGTGAGGTGAAGCAGGGCAGACATGCACTCGGAGGGGAGGCTGGGCGTGGGGCCAAGTGAAGGAGGGCCTAGTGAGGAGTCAAAGCCCAGCGACAAGGGGGACACCCACGGGTGGAGCAAGGGCACTGGGTGGAGGGGCGGTCTGTCATGGGTGGCAGAGCCTCAACAGCTAATTGGGAAGGGTCGAGTTGGGACAGGAGGGAATCCTAGTGGAGGGGCAATCTATCATGGGTCCCCTGAATCACAGAGGGGGACACAGGGTCTCCACAGTGGGTGTGACCAGTATGGGGGATGAAGCCTCAGCCGGCCAAGAAGACTGTCCACACCAGGGCCAGAGGAGAGCCTGGCACAGGGCACGGGAACCCAAATGGGATGAGGATGTCGTGTGCACAGAGCTGGTGGGGTCCAGGGGCGACTGCCTACACGTGGGGGACTGAACAATGAGTACATGTGTTCAAGATAATGAGAGCCAGGCTTCTCCTTGAGAGAAAAGGAAGTTAGAAATATGGAGAAAGAAAATCAGGGTAAAGCCAGTGACATCGGGTTGGAATTAGAGGTACACTGAGAAAACTGGTTTCTCACCATGTAAACCCATACAGAGATAGAGGTAAGTGTGTACATGTGTGTGTGTGCACATGCATACGTGCAGAACCCGTCCACTGAGAGGGCCCGAGAGCATGGCATCTCCACAGCTATGGGCACACTGTGCTCCCAGATCTGGGCTTCTCAGGAATCCGGACACCTGGAGAAATGGTCAACTGCCGAGCCGGAGCAGGGAAAGTACGATGTCCTCTTGGAACATCTCACTCCGGAAACTGAGATAGCATGGGGGGAAATGATGTATGTATGTCAAAAAGACGATGCAGCTTGAAGGGATTCCTTTGGTCAAATATGAGACAAGGCAGCATCAAAATAAGCAACCATAATGGATTATAACCCAAGTAGCTAAAAGACACTAGGAGTCTGTGCTGCTATGGCCGAATGAGAACAGACTGAAAGTAAGGAACAGGATCCTTACACAGCTTCACGGTTCCCTCCTATAAAATACCTACCCTTTCCAGAGGAGCTACACAGTGGAGAAGCCTGGCAGACACCATCTAACCACGTGGTCACGGCGAACATCATCAGAATCGGGACAAAGAGAAATCATGCACCGCTGATAGATGTAATGAGAACACGGTGGCATTTCTGTGATGTTTCTGCCAAAGACACGTAACCTGAATCTAATCATGAGGAAACATCAACCCCAAACTGAGGAAAATACCACAAGATCACTGAATTATAATCTTCACAAATATCAAGGTAATCCACTCATCCGTGGATGGACACTTGGGCTGCTTTCACATCTTGGCTATTGTAAATAACACTGTAATAAACACAGGGATGCTCTGCCTTTTTGAATCAGTGTCTTCATTTTCTTCGGGTAAATAGCCAATCGTGAAAATACTGGTAACTCTATTTTTAAATTTTTGAAAAACCTCCATACCGCCCTCCACAGTGGTTACACCAGTTTGCATTCCCATCAACAGTGCAGGAGGGCTCCTTTGTCTCCACATCCTCACCGACACCCGTTTGTTGTGGTTTTGAGTCTAACCATGCTGACAGGTGTGAGGTGACATCTCATTGTGGTTTTGATTTGCATTTCCCTGATGAGGAGTGATGTTGGGCATCCTTTCATGTGTCTGTTGGCCACTTGTATGTCTTCTTTGGAAAAATGTCTATTCAGATCCTCTGCTCCTTTTTAATCAGGTTATTTGGGTATTTTGGTGTTGAGGTGAGTTGAAGTTCTTTATACATTTTGGATATTAACCCCTTACTGAATTTGTCACTTACAAATATCTTCTCCCATTCAGTAGGTTGCCTTGTCATTTTGTTGGTGGTTTCCTTTACTGTGCAAAAATTTTTTATTTTGGTGTAATCTCAACAGTTTAATTTCGTTTTTTTCCCCTTGCTTGAGGAGACATATCTACAAAAAAGTTTCTACGGCTAATGTCAAAGAAATCATGGTCAATGATTTCTTCAAGTTTTATGGTTTCAGGTCTCACATTTAAGTCTTTAATCCATTTTGAGTTTATTTTTGTGTGTGATACACACACACACACACACACACACACACGTGCACACGGGAATATTGCTCAGCCATAAAAAAGAATGAAATCTTGCTATTTGCAACAACATGGATGGATCTAGAGAGTACAATGCTTAAGTGAATGAAGTCAAAGACATATGATTTCACTCATAAGTGGAATTCAAGAAACAAAACCAAAAAAAGGGAAAAAAAAGAGACAACATGAGAATACAGAGAACAAACTGGTAGATGCCAGAGGGGAGGTGGGGGCATGGGGAAGATAGATAAAGGGGATGAAGAGTCCATTTATCGTGATGAGCACTGAGAAATGTATAGAACTGTTGACTATACCATACACCTGAAACTAACATAACACTATGTTACTTATACTTTAGTAAAACATATCTATCTATCTCAAGGTCATGGAACTCAAAGAGAGTCTAAGGAATGGACTTGGACTGCAAAAGTCTAAGGGACAGGACTCTGAAGAAACAAATAATTCAGAGCAGGACCCTTTCGTCATAAAGGCCACTACTGGGACACCTGGCCCCAGGTGAATGGAGTGTGAGGACCAAATGGCAGTTTCCTCATTTTGATGATACACGAGTGGCTACACAGAGATTGCCTCTGTCTGCAGGAAACACAGAGTCAGGTGTCGGAGGTGATGGAGCCTTAGGTTGACAGCTTACTCTCAACTGACTGAGGAGAAAATATGTCCTTTGCACTATCCTTAAAACTTAAGTTTGTAATTTCAAATTTTTTTACATTATAAACACAAAAAATGTGAAGCACAGTAAATTCTCATCATCAACAAATTTAAGATAGGATGGAAAATTCAAATAATCCATTATTTCACCACTTAGGTACGAACCATTAATTCCACATGCAGCCTCCCATGCTTCTTTCCATGCACAGATTTCTTTAATAAACGGAAATTACACTGTAAAAATGTTTCATAATGTACTTCTTAAACTTTCTCAATGGTTGCATATAAAAATGGCTGCATTATAAATGTGTTCAGTAATTCAATTAACCAATCCTGTTATTTCACACACACTGTTCCCAATTTTTTCTTTGTTATAAATAACACTACAATAACCCTCTTCCTATGCAAATCCTTTTGCACATCAGATTTTCCTTCCTCAGGGTGTATTCGTAGAAGTGGTGATAGGGTATAGACTTTTACAAGGTTTTTGACACACAGAGGACTGCCAAATTGCCCCACAGAGACATTATACTAAACTATACTATACACGCTGCTAAAAACTGCTTTGGGTTTTAACACAATGGCCATAAGCCCAGCACTTAGCTACTTAGAAGTCTTCTGCATGGACAGACACAGCTCGTCTGGCCTCTGCAACAACGTCCTGAGGAAGAAAAGACATTAACAGGATCCTCCAACTACGTACTGAGAAAGTCAATCTCAGTGGGTTAAGTGACCTGCTCCGGGCCTGGAAGGTCATAGGGCAGGAGCTGGGCCAGACTTGGAGTCCCCATGCTGGAGATCACATGCCCTTTGTCCTGGCCAACCTTGCCTCTTGTAAATGGAACACTTACTCTTCCTTCTCCCAGAGATCGCACCCAAAACCTGTTCCTTACAGAAACTTGAGGTTGGGTCCCCTATCCCTACGTGGTCCTCTCCCTTCAGACACTCCAAGGGTCTCAGACAACCGCGCACCTGCACCCACATTCAGTAACTTCTCACCAACTTCAGGCTTCAGCAAAAAGGCCACTGAAGCTCTTCATCATCTGGACCAAAGCTTCTCTCCAGACCTCTGTCTGCAAGAGGGGACCGTGTGTCCTGGGCGACACTGCTGAGTCTTCTCACACTCCTTCCCCACCCACAGAGTTCCACCTGGCCCCACAGGGTCACACACGCTCTACTCTCCAATCTTGGCCACACATGACACTGGGACCAAAAAAAGCACTCTTCCTGCTGCCTGGGAACTATGGAAAGCTGGTGACTGAGGGACACTCCCATCTGTCCACCCAGGGTCCAATGTCCCAGAGTAATATGCCCATGGGCACGGAAACCATAGCTGCCAGCACAGTCTCCTTTTCCATGGTCTCTTTTAAAGCACCACTCTGTTTCAGAAGAAAGGGGCCACTAAAAAGGGGCTGAGCCCATGTTAACACTTTGTTTCTGATTTTGAAACCCGAGGATGTTTTTATTTGCTGCAGGTGTTTTTAAAACAGTAAAACTTTCTCTATTATTCGGTCTCAGTAGCTTCCCATCCCCTTCCCTATGTTATTCTGTGAGTCACCGAGAAATGATATCAGGGCTTTACTTTTTCTGTTGGACTTCACTTCTTCAAGCTCACCGCCACAGAGCAGGACATAAAGAGAACAAATGGCAGCCCTTATCCACACAGGGAATCCTGTCCTCTTCTACAAACCCCCGGTGAGTGCCTGCGTGCCTGGAGTGGCATGCACAAAGATGAATAGGAAAGACCTTACCCAGGAGACTGTGGTCTGGTGGGCAAGATAGACAGGTCAAAAGACAATGACAGGGTGCCGATGGTGACAGAGGAAATGTGAAAAGCTTTAGAGACACAGAGGACAGGCACCCTCAGAAGTGGGGATGATTGGTTAGAATAAATACCCAGGAAGAGGAGGAGGAGGGGACCTCGAGTGAGAATCCAAGCATGTGCTGGACCTGTAGGCAGGCAAGGGAGAGCATGAGCACTTCCAGGTCTCAGGAGAAACAGTCCTAAAATCCCAGCCATGAAAAGTCCAGCACCAGACGGCCTTGTTTGTGAATTCTACCAAATATTTAAAGAATTAGAACCAATCCTTCTCAAAGTCTTCCAAAAACTGTAAGAGGAAAGAACACTTCTTAAATCTTTCTATGATGCCAACTCTACTCTGATGCCAAAGTCAGACAAAGACATCACAAGAAAAGAAAGCTATGGGCCCATATTCCTGATGAATAAATGCAAAATCCTCAACAAAACACTAGGAAACCAAACTGAACAGCACACTGAAAGGACTGTACACCATGACAGACTTGGATTGACTGCTAGAATGTAAGGATGGTTCAACATATGAAAAAAAAAATGTTTTATACCACAATAATACAAAGAAAAAAAATCATCTCAACGTACACAGAAAAAGCACTTGACAAAATTCAACACTCNATAAAGACAACCAGCAAAACAGAAGTAGATGTGATTTTCCTTTAGATGATAGAGGGTATTTATGAAAACTCCACAGCCAACATCATACCTCTCCCCTAAGATCAGGAACAAGAAATGTTGCCCGTTTTCACCACCTCTATTTATTTCACTGAAAGTTCTAGCCAGAGCAATTAGAGAATAAAAATGAAAAGCATCCAAATTGGAAAGGAAGTAGTAAAACTATCTCTATTCACAGACAATATAATACTGTATCTAGGGAAACCCAATCAAAGAATACTAAGAGGGGCTGCTGGGTGGCTCAGTCAGTTAAGCGTCTGCCTTCCGCTCAGGTCATGATCTCAGGGTCCTGGGATTGAGACCACATCTGGGTCCCCGCTCAGTGGGGAGTCCTTTTGTCCCTCTCCCTCTGCCCCACCCCCCATTCCTGCTCCCTCTGCAGCCCCTCCCAAATAAATAAAATCTTAAAAAAAAAAAAAAAGAATACCTAAGGAAGCTAGCAAAGCAACAAACGAAAGCAGCCACATTGCAGCGCACAAGGTCAGCACACAGGAGTCAGCTGTATTTAACACGCCAGCAATGAACGATCTTGAGAATATTGAAAACCCAATCCATTTCCAATAGCGCATAAAAGGAGAAGATACCCTGAATAAGTCAAACCAAGGAAATGAAATACTCATACATCAAAAATTACAAAACATTGCTAAAATAAATTAAATACCTAGGTAAATGAAACCTCCTCCCACGTTCCTGGATTTGAAGATTTATTATTGTTAAGACAGTAGTACTAACCCAAAGCAAAACACAGAACGAATGCAAACCTTAGCAAAATTCCAACAATCCTTTTTTTTGAAATGAAAAAGCTGCTCCTCAATTTCTCATGAAATGTCAAGGGTCTCCAAATAGTGAAAACATACTTAAAAGAAGAGTAAACTTGGAAGACTCACATGTCCCGATTTCAAAACTTACTACAAAGCTACGGCAATCAAACCAGGGTGGTCCTGGCATGGGACAGACATACAGAACAACGGAACAGAGCTGAGTGTCCAAAAATAAACCCATACACCTATGGCCAAGTGACTTTCAGTAAGGGTGTCAACTCCATTCGATGGGAAAAGAATGGTCTCTTCAATAAATGGTACTGGGACAACTAGATTTTACATGAAGAATGAAGCTGACCCCCACTTCACATAATACACAAAAATTCATTCAAATTAGATCTCCTAACTTTAAGAACTAAAAACATAAAACCTCAAAAAAATAAAAATAAATAAAAACATAAAATCTCTTAGAAGAAAACACTGGAACCAGTATTCATGACACTGGATTTGGCAATGGATTCTTAGATATGACACCAAAAGTGTGAGCAAAAAAAGAAAAAAGAACCCATGACTTGGACTCCCTCAAAATTAAAAACTCTTATGCAAAGGACACTACCAAGAGAGTGAAAAGAACATCTATAGAATGTAAGAAAATATTAGAAAATCATATCTGATAAGGGTTTAATATTGAGAATATATAAAGAACTCCCACAACTCAAGAACAAAAAAAACAAACAACCCAATTAAAATATGGACAAAAAACTTCAGGAGGTATTTTTCCAAAAAAGATATGCAAATAGCCAATAAGCACATGGAGAGATAACAGACATTATTAGTCATTAAAGAAACACAGATCCAATCACAGTAAGCTAGCACTTCATGCCTGCTAGGCTGGCAGAAAGAAAACAATCAAAGTTGGTGAGGACGCGGAGGAACCGGAAGGCCTGTACATGGCGGGTGGTGTGTAATACAGTGTAACCAATGTGCAGAACAGTCTGGTGGTTCCTCACGTAGCCAACCACAGAATTACCACGTCACAGCAATTCCACTCCCAGGTGTGTTCTCACCCCACCCAAAAAAAAAAAAAATTGAAAAGAGGGACTCCGATACCGTATGCCAATGTTCACTGCAGCATTAGTCACAATAGCTGAGAGGCAGAAACAACCCAAGTATCCATCCACAGACAAACGCATAAATGACATGTGCTAAGTGTAGACGCTGGCATATTATCCCAGCAGAAAAAGGAGTAAAGTTCTGATACGTGCCACAAAACAGATAAACCTTAGAGACATTAACGCCAAGTGAAATAAATCAAAAACAAAAGGACAAATATCATGTAATTCTATATTAATGAAATATCTAGAATAGGCAAATTCATAAAGACAAAGTACCAAGGGCTGGGAACATGGGGGGAATAAGGAGTTACTCCTTAACGGGGTGATGGAAACTTCTGGAAATAACAGTGATAGCTGCACAACACTGTGAATATAATTAATGTCCCCAGAAGTGCACATGTGAAAATGGTTAAAATGACATATGTTCATATCACAATAAAATGTTTAAAGAGAGAATTCTATATAGTTGCTGCACACAGAGTGGAGAAGACAGGACGGGTCAACAGGGGGGTAGGGGTTCTCACAGGGCAGGGGAGGAGTCTGGTTTTCATTCTGCAAGCAAGGGTTTTAAGAAGCAAAGTGATAGAATCCGTTGTCTTAGAAAGATACATCACGACAACAAAAGTGACAAATTACTAAACTGCAATCGGGAAAATTATAAATTACTGCAGTGGGGGAACGAGGAGAAGAAAAGGAAATGGATCTCCTCCCCTTTCCCATCTGAGATGTTTCTGGTAATTTGGAGAAGAAGGTAGGTACATCCAACAAGCCATGCCACAAAAGGGGGGGGCGGCAGGAGAGAGAGGAAGAAGAAAGGTAAGGACCTGCTCTGGATAAATCAGGTTCCCACCAGAAAAAGCAAAGCTGCACAAAACCTGGTGACCAGCAGGGGCCTCCAGGAGGAGAGGGGCTGGAAGCAGGCGGGCAGGAGGGGCTCCCGCTCCCAGGCCATCCTCAGAATGCTGTCATCTTGGCTCCTTACTGAGCACATACATTTAGTGCTCTTTATTTATGGGCAAGGAACTGTGAGACACCTTGGGAAGAACTGAAATGAATCACAAACTCTAATCGGTCCTCCAGGAACTTAAAACTGAGGGCCAGGGCCATTAACAGCAGCAGCCAGAAAGGAAGAAAGAACTCCGGTGGGGGGTGGGGGGCGGGAGGAGCAGCCAAGGCTCCAGGAGATACGGTATTGGAGCTGGGTCTACAAGAGCGGGTAGGTCCCAGGGAGGTGGAGATGGAAAGGGGAGCATTATAAGCTGCAGGAGGCACACATACACAGCCAGAGAGGGAGCAGAGCTCAGAATCTATACCCAGATCCAGCTTTCAATGGTGCAGACACAGGATCAACACTCACACCAGGAGTGCAACAGGGCGGAGCATGTGGTCCACACTCGGATTCACGGTACAGAGCGCAGAGTCCACACTCAGACCTGGGAAGCCGCTGTAGAGCGTGCCGGGACCATACTCGGACTCCAGATGCAGTGGTGTGGAGCCCAGGGTCCACACTTGGACCTAGCAGTGTGGGGTTCACACTCAGACCGGGGGGTGCAGAGTATGGGGTCTACACTCTAACACAGCAGACATGGGGTCCATATCCATACCCAGGGTGTGACAGTGCAAGCACGGGGTCCACACTCAGACTCAGGAGCAGGAGGTGAGCGTGGAGTGCGGAGTAGTGTGGAGCATGGAGTCCGTACCCCACACCAGGACCCAGGGGGCAAAGTGCGGGGTCAGTGCTGGGATCTGGGCTGCTGTATTGCTGAGGGCGGGGTCCGAGCGTGGGGTCCTGGGGACCTGGGGTGCAACAGTGCAGAGTGCAGGGTCTCCACTCTGACCCACATTCAGACCCAGGGTGTGGCAGTGCAAGCATAGAGTCCACACCCAGACCCTGCGCTCAGCAGTGCGCAGCACGGGGTCGCACTCAGACCCAGGGTGCAGAGCGAGGGGTCCGCACACAGACTTCATGGCACAGCAGTGCCGAGCACAGGGGTCCAAACTAGGAACCAGGGGTGCAGTGGCATGGAGCACGGGTCCACAATCAGACCTGGGGTGCAGCAGTGCAGAGTGCAGGGTCTACACCTTGACACAGGGTGTGGGAGGGCGGACACAGGGTCCACGCCCGGACCCCAAGTGCAGCCGGTCTGGAGCGCAGGGTCCACACTCGGATACAGGACATAGTCGTACGGGGTGCACAGTCCACAAGGGGACCCAGGGTACGGAGTGCAGGGTTCACACTGAGCCCCAAGTTGCAGCGGGCAGGGCCCACGCTAGGACCTGGGGTACGACTTCGCAGAGCAAAGCAGTGCAGAGCACAGGTCTACACTCGGAGGGAGGGTGCAGCAGTGCAGTGCGCAGAAGTCTACACCCGGACCCGAGGTGCGGCCGATCATTTCCGGCGTGCCGACACAAACTTGCCCGCCACACTCGCACCTCCTGCTCCTCCACGCGCTGTCCGCAGACCAGGAGCAGCAGAGAACTCCAGGGGAGCCCATTAGAAGAGCAGGGTCTCCAACCTGGCACCTGGTCCTGTGTTGGACACACGCGCTCTCTCTGCTCTGAGCGTTGGTAGGAAGGGCTTGGGAGAGGCCAAAAGGAAGCCCCAGGGCCCCCTTTCCAAATCAGCGTTTTGGCCAGCGCTATTGCGTGCATGGTGCTCTCCCCGAGCAGCTCCGGGCTCCTCTCGAGCTTGGTGGGATGAACAGTATTTTCAGTGCAGGCCTGACTGATCCCACAGGGCTAGAGAAGCCTCCTCTCCCTCCCGGCTGACTCTGCCTGCCCATCTGGGAAGAGCAGCTCAGAGCAGCAAGCGGATTCCGCCTGGTCCGCTCAGAGTCTCAGCAAGCAGAAATACGGGATGACAGGAACGCATCCAGCGTGCTCTGCCCTGATGAGAGACAGACCAGTGGTTATGAAACCACAAAACAAATCCAAAGGAAGAAAAGGGGGCTCTCTGGCTTTCACTACATGGTGGCAGAGTCAACCCGGATCCGAGTTCACAGCCCGGGGCCCCGAGCCAGCCGCGTGTGACAGGCGCCAAAGCACACACACCACACAGGTCTGGCTGGACCGGCACAGCTCACCAGCTGTATTCCCTCCGAGCCAGACACCGACAGCGCTCGCTCACGGCCGGCAAGTCGCCGTGCAGGCCCTGCGGGGACTCTAGAGTTAGGCACAGAAGCCCACAACATGCCCGTTCTAGAAAGGGCAGCCAAATGAAAGGTTTCAGGAACAAAGAAGGGCGCGGCTAAAGCATCCTTAACTCAGGAGTCATCCAAGGGGAGGATGGCAAGTCAAGGCACAGTGGCCACCTGTGACTCCCGTTCCCTCTGCTGGGACGCTGGTCCCACTCCCACCGTGTGGCCCATTCAGATTCTTGAAACTCTGTTTCAGCCAGGGCCAGGTCCTCTCTGTTCTTTGCACCCAGCTCACCTTTACTACACTGTGGTCCTAAGAATTCTCTCATAAAACAGCTACAGAGCTTGTGATCCAGCATTTCCGCTCTCAGGTTTCTATCTGACAGAATCACGTACGTATGTGCACCAAAAAGACACAGATGGGAGCACCTGGACAGCTCAGCACGTTAAGTGTCCAACTCCTGATTTCACCTCTGGTCATGGTCTCGGGGTTGTGAGATCAAGCCCCGCATCAGGCTCCGCACTGGGCATGGAGCCTGCTTAAAATTCTCTCTCTCCCCCTCTCCCTCTGCCCCTACCCGCTCTTTAAAAAGAAACAAACAAACAAACAAAAAAACACATATAGCAATATCACCCAGCATTCTTAAAGAATAGCCCCAAATAGAAAAGAACCCAAAGGTCCATCAACAGTGAAGTTGGGGCATATTCACACAACGAACATAAACAGACCTCTCCCACACGTGACCGCACAGAAGAACATGCTACCACCAACAGGAGGTCGGTGAAAAGCCAGACACTAAAAAGTGAGGCAGTACAAAGTCATTTATGTCAAGTTCAAAAACAGCCAATATAATCAATGGTATTAGACTCTGGGGAAGAAGGAGGGACAGTGAATGAGCCGGGACACCACAGCGACTCCTGGGCCACTGCTAGTGTTCTAGTCCCGATCTGAGAAGTGGTGACATGAGAGGATTCCCAATTTCACAGGTACACAAGGATAGTCAATATTTCATAAAGCTGTATTACGATTCATGCACAATTCAATAAAAAGTTCATAAAAATAGACACCATTTACTGAGCAAATATTATGGGACAGTGCCAGGTGGGGCAGAGTGCACACATGACCTCATTGAACTCTCCCCACCAACCCTGCTGGGTGGGCGCCAACTTCATTTTCCAGATGGGCACCTGGGGCTCAGAGCTCTTGTGACACGTGGCCTACGTCACTCAGTAACCAGGATTTCAACTAAGGGCCTTCCCACAATAAAGCCCGTATGATATTTTCACTGTACTGTGGACATCAGTAATCATCTGTCAACCCATGACTTAACTAGACACGAGCTCCTTGAAAGCAGACCATAACCTGCCTTGTGTTCTGCTCGGCATCCCCAATACCTGCACAGGCTAGACACAGGAAGGAGCACACCACAGGAGCCCTAAACTAGGGGCAGACACTGTGCTGCACACTCTTCCTCGAGCTTCTCCCTTAGTCCTCATCAGGACTCTACCATTATCTCTGCTTTATGGGTGACGACATGAAGACACGAATCGGTGGACGTATGAATAAAAGAATGAATGAAATGTGGAGGGTTCCTCTACCCTCAAGGACCCAGGGCAATAAGCCTGCGGCCGAGGACATCTTCCCAAATTTGTACCTGACTCAACCCACGGGTCCCTGCCTGCTCCAGGGAGTCGTTTCCTGGTTAGATTGTTCTCAACTAATTTGAACATTGATTCCACCTTCTCCCCTGTTGAAGCCTAAGATGCCAGAGAAACCCATCAACCATGAGGGAGCTTTCTGTAGGACATCCCATCAGCAAAGCAGACACGTCTCCAAGCCCCCAGCCGACTGCCCCAGCCACCTCCCACTGATTCACCACTTCCACACCAGATGAACTGGTTAGTCCCAAAACCACCCTAAAAGGGAGGCACACGTGACCTTGGTTCTAAATCCATCTTGAAATGGGTAATCAAACTGATACCAAAAAAGCCCAGAATTTCAGCTATGGATTGATAATCTCCTTACCAACTACATGGCATTTTTTAAATGGCATCTTCTAAGGTATATGTACACTGTAAGAAGGTGCTAGAATGTTCCTGAAATTTCCTCCTGGTTTCATCCGCTTGCCAATTTGGTTACTTTTTCCCTGGGAACTGATACCAAACTATTTTGGCAACTCTTTAAAAAAAGAGAATGGAAACCCATCTCATGCTACATCTTTTTTTTTTCTTTAAACATTTTTGAGAAAACGTTTTATTTTTCTGTTTTCTAGAAGATTCTCCAGAGGTTTGTAATTCATAGTTGGTATCTGATCTGCAGCAATCCACCAGCATACTCAATGACAAGAAAGACTTACTGGACCATGTGCTCATTCTTTTCTTGTGGTGAAAAAAGGTTGCAAATCTGACCTAATTTTTTTTAATAAAAATTAATAAGTGGAACTCACAGCATTAGGTTTCAAAGTTGATGCCCACAGAAAACCCAGAATTTCCTTGATTTCTTGGGAATTCCTGGTTTTCTGGAATGTTCTCAAGTGTCACTGATGAAATCCCTGCATTATTGTATTCCCAACTTTGTTTCCCCATTTATAGAATTAGGCCATGCTGATTTCTCAAATATAGATAACAGGAAAACACGAGTGTCAAAGTACCTTGTAAATGACGGGGCCCGTTCGCAAGGTGGGGAGCCCTCATGATCTGAATCACAGGGACTGTGTGACCTCTCCCCTGGTTCTGGATGTTCACCCTGGGTTATGGTCCCCTCCCTGACTCATCCCTTCCAACCTGCTGTGAGTTCCAAGACTCGAGCTGTCTCTCCAAAGAAGCATCTGACCCTGTTCTGGAAGCTAGTCTCTACCACCCACTCCAATACACACATGCAATTCATAAAAAGATTAAAATGGGCAGATCAATACTAGTTACTATTGAGTGATTGGTACTTTGTTAGCAGAAGTACAGAGAAACACTTAGGAGTGGTAAACACCCAAGTGGGGACTGTGGCTTCCCTCTGTGGAGGGGAGGCTCTGATGGGGTCTTCGTACACAGGGGCACCAAAGGAACCCAGCCCTTACACTGGGCAGTGGATACATGACTAATCATTATATTGTTCTTTATACCTTTCCATTATATCTCAAATAATTCTTAATAATTTTTTGAAAACCCACTCTACCAAAAAGCCATTAATCATTTCTTAGTTTTATTTTCATTTGTCCATTCAACACTCACTGGTACCTATTTTAGGTCAAGCTCTGTTCATTGTGGGGACAGGGAATACATAAACAATTAAGATCAGTCCCTGCCCTTAAGGAGCTTACAATTGTAGCTGTTGTGGGGGGTGGGGGGTGGGGGAGAGGAAGAGGAAGGAGGAGAGGGGTTGGAGAAGGAGAGAGTTTATGAGAGAGAGGGAAAAAGGGAAGAGGGACAGAGGGAGAGAGGAAGAAAATAGGAGCCAAGGAGCTGGACCTGGAATTCACACATCCTGGCTCCCAGCGATGACCCTTGCACCGTACCCTCAAACCACTCATGCTCATACAATGCATTTTACTTTTACCTCATTCAGATAGCCTATTCACTCCAGAGTCTTCCAACTAAGTCCTATATTCTAAATAGCCAGAATCATCTCTATTTTCGGGGGGGGGGGTGGCACATATACTGAATGCCTTGCTTCCCCCAGTATGCCTGGCATTTTATCTGGCATTTAACAAGAGCATAAAAAAGTCTCTTGCATAAATATCAATGAATGAAAGATAATTCAATTCAACAAGCAATGCTCTTATATACCAATTAAGAACAAAATCTGTGCACTTCAAAATTCTACCCAGAAATACCTCATATTCTACTATCTTGCTGCCTCCAATACCTTGCCCTATTATCCACAGAGCTGTCTTCATAAAACAGAAGTCAGACCAAGTCTACGTCTCTCAAATCCTTGGGCTGCTCCTCCAACAACAGTAATCCTTCCTTAGGAGGCCCTGTGGCACCTTTCCAGTCTCAACACCCACTAGAACCCACCAGAGTTTCTCACGCTACAGTCACTGCCCGACAGGCCACCCATGGCCAGGCTCCCCTTGGCCGGCAATCTTTCTCCGCCTACACTAACCAAAATTAATCCTGACCATCAGCCCAAATGCAGCGTTTCTATGTTTCCAGAGAACATCTCTGCCATCTTTTCGCAATGCTGATTTTGTTCTTCATGCTAGAATAATGGTTTGATTCCTCTTCCAAAGATAAGCTACTTGTGGGCAGGAGAACCCACCCCCTTTCTCACACAGCATGCCTCACGATATGGTTCTTGAAAAATGAGGGGACTATGTGTACGTATCAGACTATGTCTCTCTTCTGTTTACTTTGAACCCACCGACTGGTGAGCCCACACAGGTAAATCCGGACAGACCCCGGGCCCTAAGGGACCCCAGTTTTACAGCTCTGTGTAGTGGTGCTCCGGCTAAGGAGAGAATAAAGACATACTTGGGTTTTCTTTTAAACCAGAAAGCTGCAAAGTTGGAGAAATCCTAGTGAAGCAGGAACAATGTATCTTAAGAGACTAAGTCGTCTCTCCTCACATGTGAGCCTATATTCAAATTTAAAGGATGGTTTTAGCTCAGCAGTGCTCAGCAGTGGCTACAAAGCTAACTTTATTCTATTTTTAAGGGCAAGGGAGGAACCTCTACTTACATTACTTGTGCTGCCCATTCATTTATCAAATTTATTCACTGTTTAAGCATTAAATGCACTCAACTTTTGTTTCCATCTTGGCGTACATGTATGCATTCAAATGCTACCGGGCGCCCTAAGGGAACAAAGCATCCCGACAGATAGACTCTTCCAAGGCAAAGGGTTAATGGTAACCATGGCAACCGCCTCCAAGAATAGCATCATCGGCAGCAGCATTCATGCTGGGGCCCTCGACAGAATGGTTATAAATATACCTATTAGCAGCCTGAGCTGAATCTTTAAACAGCACTGTTGGGAGAAAGGATGCCTAAAAATAGATCCACACGCTTGCATTTGAAGACGTGTCCTCAGAAACACTGCATCTCGTGCACACATTCACACACGCACAGAATGATTTTTAATTTTCTTTTTTCCAAGTGCCAAGGAATGAATATTGGAAGCACACAATAGACTATGGGACATTTTATGACCTTCCTCTTTCACGGTAACATTCCAAACACAAGTCCCCAACACAGAACGGGCAGCCTTTCGGGGGTGCCACTTCAACAGGCTTACGTCACAGCCCAGGCACCCCACACAGCAGGGCGACCCCCCGGCGGGCTCCATGCACTGCGCTCATTAGGAAGGCTGCTCCTGCAATGACCACATGGGGACGACGACGGGTGAGGGTGAACAGCAGCTCCAAGGAAGGGGGAGTCCCTCCCTGCTCTTGCTTCAGTGCAGCGCTTCCCTGCTTCTGCTGCTCCTACCCGCAGGCTCGTCTTCAGCCACGTTCCTCCTAAGGTAGAGGTTATTTTCTGCACAGGAGCAGGGGGCTCAAAGCCAGAGAGCTGCCGTCTTGAATTCCAGCTTAGCCACATTATTAGTTTACTGGCATAAATGTATCAGCCTCTCCAAACCTTCCTTTCCTCATTTACAACGCGAGATGATGAAATGCCTAGACCGGAGGGCTGCCGGAGGAGTAAATGGGAGACAGCACAGACAGATGCCTGGCAGCAATCAGCTTCCGAGCTTTCCTCCTGTGCTTTCCCGTTCCCACAGAGGAGAACCCTCTGGAAGGCAGGGCCCGCACCACCCAAGCTATGTGTCCAAGGAGCACGTGCCCAGTACAAGAGCAGCTGTAAGTGCACGGAGTGGAGGAGTGGCTGCAGCTCCGTCCAGGGCCCAAGGACGCAAATACAGACTAGAACCGCTGCCCAGGCCCAGATGCGGGGCCTCGGGCTCTGGTCTCACCTGTCACAGTTCCTCCATCATTCCGTCAAAGAGAAGAGATGAAGCAATTCTCTGTCTAGTTATCTGTCCCCTACTCCCTCTCGGCCACAGTATAGTGGGGCTGGATCCCCCCATGGCCGTGGTCCTGTCCAGCTACACGTCCATGGCTCCAGCCCTCAGAAGCTCTGGTAACACCATGCAGTGCCCGCACCCCCGCAGGCGCAGAGGGGCTGGCAGCGTCCCACAGCTGCTTGTGGCACACCTGAGCCTTCCTGCTGCACCCTGTGAGGACCTGAGCACCACAGGAACCAGCCTTCTCTTCCCTACCACCTGCCCCTTAGAGAAAATGTCCTGGATTTGGGGGCTCTCTGACAATGGATGTGAAAGGTACAGTATCTGCATAGGTTTTGCCCATCTCTGGAAGTATCTTTGAATCTCTCCATTAATACCCATTAAGGAGGATGCATACCGCAAGGAGCACTGGGTGTTGTACGCAGACAATGAATCATGGAACACCACATCAGAAACTAATGACTGGGGCGCCTGGGTGGCTCAGTCGTTAAGCGTCTGGCTTTGGCCCAGGGTGTGATCCCAGGGTCCTGCGATCGAGCCCCGCATCGGGCTCCCTACTCTGCTGGGAGCCTGCTTCTTCCTCTCCCACTCCCCCTGCTTGTGTTCCCTCTCTCACCGGCTGTCTCTCTCTATCAAATAAATAAATAAAGTCTTTAAAAAAAAAAAAAAAGAAACTAATGACTGACATAAACATAATACAAATAAATAAAATAAAAACACAATTCTGAACATGTGAAAAAATAATCCCTTCAACCCACCCCTATATGGGGTAGAAAATAAAGTGAACTTGGGTCATTTTCCTTTTCATGATGGCGAGAGGTAAACCGTGAAGGAAGAAGTCTTCCAAAACCCCAAAAGCAAACTAACTCACTAGAGGAATTTACACACAAGTGTAGGATTACAGAGCTCACCTCGATGCCATGGATGAATCTGACGGGAACGTGTATGTCACAGAGCAGCGGCTGCTGGTGAGTAGATCCCAGTCACGTACAGTGTGCCTGTGTACGTGCTACACACACACACGCACACACACGCGTGTGCACACAGGCGTGCTCTCGACGTGCCCCTCCCATCTACCCTGCACCTCCAGAACAGACTAACCAAAGTGCCAACACGACAGGCTTCAGAATGGCCAGCACCACATTCAAGACAGGCACCAGTTAGTTCTGGAGTGGGAAGGCAGGGCAAGGAGACATCAGGGAGTTTCCCGACGCGCTGAGCTGAGGCAACTGTATCTCTCGTGTCGGGTTTCTTCGGAAGGAAGGCAGGCAACATGACAGAAGGCTAAGAATCTGTGAGCTGACAGGTACAGTATAAAATACATAATCACCATTCATGGGCCCAAACCCATAGGGCTGTAACAAATCTTAACTTTTTTCCTATTTACTTATACACGTAGAGCCCCTAAGCACCCCAGCCTTCTTCCTCAGAGGTAACAATTATCTTGAAATTGGTGTGTTATTCACATATATTTTATATGCTTATTACATGTATGTAAATATTCTGCATGTTTTTAAACATGATGGAAATGTAGTCACACAAATCACTTTATTCTGAAACTTACTGTTTTCCCTCAATAAATGATCACCTCAAGATTTAACAACACTGATAGGTTCTTATTTACTTCGTCATTTTAACGACTGTGTGGTATTGCACGGATCTATCGCATTTTATTTAAGAGTCCCTATTCACAGACACTCGGGCTCCTTTCAGTGGTCACTTCTCCAACACGCTGAGAAAACGTCAAAAAATACACCCAGCCTCAACTTCACTCAAAGTGCCACATGGTTCCACAGATTTCTACTTTGGCCAAACTCTGCAAGAGTTGCCGCCTTGCTACACCCTTGCCGTTTCTGGTACTACAGACTTGCTATTCCGATGTTCCCATTCGGATGATAAGTCCAGGTCTTCTGAATGTGGACCTGTACCTGTCCCCTCCATCCATCCAGCTACTCAACAAATATTTACATGCCAATCACCATGCTAAACACACTGAAGACACAACAGCGAGCAAGAGACAAAACCGCCACCCTTTCTGAGAGCAGGCAATAAACCAAAACAAAGTGCGTGATGGGTGTGCTGTCAGGAGGGCGCGAAGGCCTGGCAAGCACAACAAAGCAGGAGAGCAGGGGAGAGAGGGGGCTGCTATTTCACGTCAGTGTGCAGTTCCTGGACGGTTATTTACAAGAGCGTCACTAATGCTCCGTACTCACGGGGCGGGGCACGGGCACCTGTTAGGCAAAGAGGGACCAAACAGGAGCATCTGCGTGGCCAGCCGGCTCAGGCTTCCTCTTCCGGCGAGGCCTGGTTGGCTCCACCACCCACTTCCCTAACTGCTGCTTCTGAATGCAAGCATCAGTGACAATCCCTCATCCAATCTAGTCCTTTGTTGGTTAAGGGCGCGGATCACATCTCCCTTTCTCTGGATTCTCTCTCCCTCTGTCTCCTTAACTTTGCATTTCGTCACTTGGGATCTATCCTATAGACCTAACAATGCATAAAATGTCATAATATACATGTGACTTAGGTTTAAATTTTGCTCACATTCTCCTTTGCAGGATTTTGTAAGGGTGTGATGTAATCAAGCTGGCCAGCCTCCTCCTTTCCGGTTTGTGCTCTGCATGCCACGCTGGAGAAGCCCAGCCCTGCCCCTCCCCTGGGTGGGTCGCCCTCTATACCATCTTCTAAAACTGCTAACATGTTGCTTTTTCATCCTGCAGTATTTATCCGACCCGATACGGAGCTTGCTTATGGTATTCCTGGGTCCTTCCCATATGTAAGCCAAACGTGCCAGCACCGTTTACGAAAAGGTTCTTCCTTTCTCCCACTGATTTAGAACATCTCCCTGCCATTCCACATTCCATCAGTTCTAAAATTCTCCTCAGGAGGTTCTTATAAAACCATGTTAGGTCTGCCATCTGGCTGACAACAATTATAAAACATCATAAATAAAATGAAATTGTATTTCAGCGATAAAGAGGTATTTCGTAGAATTAACGAAGTAAGGCATGTCCAATTTCCCTGTACCTACGGATCTGATCTGGGGCTTTCTATTTTGTTCCATTTGTCTCTCTCTCCCTGTACATGTATCAGACAGTTCTAATTCCTCTTGCTTCACAAGCCTCACTATCTCCTAGGGCAAGACTCCACAACTTGGTCACTTTCTTCTTGGCTACTACTCTTGACTCCTTCTTCTATATGAATCCCAAAATTAGCACGTCAAGTGGATTTTAAAAATGCCTGTTGGAATTTTGCTAGGAATTACAGGTAATCCACAGATCGGGGAGTGAGTCATCTTCAAAATAAAAACTCCTCCCCTCCACACGGATCATGTATCATTTGCTATTTTATCAGGTCTACTTGCATGTTTGTGATATTCTTCACAAAGGTCTTACACACACTTGTTGGATTTTTTCTAATGGTAACAGAGTACTGGTCACTACTGTGAATGTGAATATTCTAAGTTGTATCTTCTGATTGGCTTTTATTGGTACAGAGATATGCTAATTTTTTATCTAAAATCAAGAAAACTTGAACTCTCTAATTCCGCCTATCCACAGTCTCTTGAATTTTCCACGCAGGCAATCCCCCATCTACAGTTTTGTTTCTCCCATTATAATTCACATACCTCTTAAGTGTTTAATCTTTTCTTATCACATCTTAAAAAGGTCATGTGTCTGAAGTTTCACCTGTAAGTATATTTCTTACAGATTTTTCACAAACACCCTTAATTAAGCTAATACTCCCTCAGAGTCTTGGTTTATTAAGAGTCATTATGAATATATGTTGAGCTTTATCTTTTCTGTAACTATTAAATTTGATTTGCTAGTATGATAATAGGCCACACAGATTTCCTGGCTTAGAACCATCTTTGCATTTCTGAGATAAACTCTACTTGGTTGTAACATACTATTCCTTTTATACCCATCAGAGTCTGATTTACTACTGTTTTATTTATGCTTTTGCATTGTGCTAAAATTGTAACCACCAATGAACCTTTTGGACCTAGAACCCAGCTAACTGCTTCATTTTTTTTTCTATTTCATGGAATGTTTATCTAATTTTTTAACTCACAGAGGTATTTCTGGTCTTCTCTTTTTAAATCTTTCCTGTTATTGCCTAAGCCCTTTGCTGGCAGGGACAAGACAAGGCAGGACCTCATGGGCCATCCTGGCTGGAATTCCATCTTCACCATCCCTCCTTACTGTAAATATCACCTAACTTCACTACTTGCTCCCTAAAATGAGACAGTGTATTTAAAGTTCATACAATACCAGGGGCACCTGGGTGGCTCAGTTGGTTAAGCAACTGCCTTCAGCTCAGGTCATGATCCTGGAGTTCCAGGATCGAGTCCCACATTGGACTCCTGGCTCAGCGGGGAGCCTGCTTCTCCCTCTGCCCCCTCCACTCTTATGCTCTCTCTCTCTCCCTCTCTCTCTCAAATAAATAAAATCTTTTAAAAAAAAAAAAAGTTCATACAATACCTGGCATATAATAGAGTTGATTCAATCCAACTAACAAGTGGATATGTTCAATATACTAGTTGTTTTCAAAACCACCTTTTTTTGAGAAAGTATGAGGAAATACTATATATCTACAGATTTTATGAGGATGTATTTAGTCAATTCACCAGCTACTCAATTCTCCTATGTGCTGGACTCCTGAACACTTCTCTGTCTCCTGTGGAAGGCCGCACACAACATAGGAGGCAGCTGTGTGGCCACAGGCCATGTGTGACGGTCGCCACAACAGGCACCTGTCTACCCGCTCACATCACAGCACGTTCCAAGTAGGGTTCAGTGAAGAACCAGACCCTGCACTCACCCTCTGGGAGGTGTCCACAGGCACCACGCACGCGTGTGGGCAGGGCAGGCGTGTGCACATGACGGGGTACTTATATACACAGTTTCAACTCAACTTCTATTCAAGCCCATGGATCTCCATTAAAAAAGCACACTCCTAGTAACAACTACTTAAAACTATTTTTAAATAACAACACTATGACATTTTTATAATTAATTTGAGCTTTTAAATTCCTATAAAAATGTTACTTTCATCTTAATGATATGGCGTTCACCTATCATGATGCCTCTGGTACTTTATAACAAATAATAACTAACAAGCTTCTTATAGTTACCCACATACCACGCTCTGAAACCACTTGCCCTATCTTTTATAAACTATAACCTTGGGCAACTTACTATCTATGAGCCTCGCTTTTGAAAAACATGGGGATAAGCACACTCATCTTGCAGTATGATAATGGTAACCAATCCAGTGAAGTACTGAGATTATCCATCACGTAACACAGGTGCTCAATAAAGACAAGTTCCCTCCTGCTGTCTATTCAAGTATCAATTTATTATTTTCTTTCTGTATTACTGCCTCTTTTTCTCGGTTCTATGTTTTACTCTGCCCTGCAATATTCAACAGCTAAATACCCATGTTAGTATGAACTTGAGCAGAAAATCCGATGAAGTCTAAGTACTTCCTGGGACAAGAACATGGGAACCCCTCCCCTGTGCCAACCATAATGCCACACACGTCTTATGCAATGTACTTGAATTATTTTCCTCAGTGGGGGTAGCACATATGCTCTTAGCATACACGCAGAAGCTCACATCTCATAAACAGCTCTGTTTCTCAGCTGATACCTTATTCTAGGCATGAGACAGCAAGGCATAATCAATAATTCAAGGAGACACCAAGTTGCACCGGCTAACACCGTGAAGATTAGTCGGCTGTGTCGGGGAAGAAGCGCTCTTTCAACTCCTTTGTCATAAAAGTCATAATATTTATTTATAGCTTGATAACTTCGTGGCAGGAAGATGGGGAATCAAAGAATAAATCCGAACTTACGAACATTATCAGAGTTATTTTCATCTTAAGCACGAACATCACTCTGGCCTAAATGAGCATAATTACATTGACTGAAGGTAGACGCATATAGACACACACACGGCTCAATCACCAACAACACTTCACGGTTTTAAAAGCCTCTTTTATGTATTATTTCATTTGATTCTCAAAATAAGCCATGGAGAAGGTATTTACAGAAGAGGAAACAGGCAAAGGGATACACTGTTGCCCTAGGAAAGCATACGGTGCTGGCACCCAGGCCTCCAGGCGCGGGCCCTCACACCTAGTGCCAGGCGCTGGGAGGCTCTGGGGCTGTAGGAGGCTACGCACACGCAACCTCTTCTGTGGGGCCTTCAATCAACAGGGAAGGCAGCCATGCATTCATTCACTTATTCAGGAATATTCGTGGGGATCCTACCATGCGCTGGGTGCTGGCTCAGGTGCATGGCAATGACCCAGACAGCCGAGGCCCTGCCCTCGAGAGCTCATCCTCAAGCGGGCACAGGAATGGGCCACACCGCCACCAACAGCACAACAGGCATGTGGGCAGGGAGGGAAGAAAGTACCCAGATCGCTTGAGGGGGTCAGGCATACCCCAACATTTAGTATTTATAGCTCCAGACCATTGTAATGAAACGAAGTCCCTCACTCGGGACTCCGTACTTTCACAGTAACTTCCACTCACCAGTCATAGGAATTAACCACATTTTCACTGGACTTCCACACCTGGTTTCTGGAGTCAGCCGTATTACACTGAAGTGTTTTCTATGCCTAGATTTCTGTTGTCAGAGAAAAAAATATACCAGTGTACTTACTGGACTCCGTACCTAAGAAGAAACTTGAAGACTGTCCATGTATTGCCTCATTCTTACTGCCTGGAGACACTGAATACACCACTAGGCCATCAACTGTTCACACCGAGGCTCAGGAGGGTGAGAATCCCTCAGGCAGCGCGCCCAGCAGCCCACGGTCACAGTGGCTCACTGAGAGCCTCACGTCCACTCTGACCCTGACCCCAACCCCAGAAGGATCCTCCAAAATAGCCTTCCTTTTGGGCGCTTGCCTTCCAGCTCCCTTGCTGAAGTTCAGAGAAAACTTCCGGCAATGCATTTAGAGACTCCTATCCAACAATACTTACATTCACCTTGCAACAGAAGGCATCAAAAGATTCTTGGAACTGGTACGTTCAGAGTTCTGAGCCCAAGATGAATGATATAATGAACAACACAAATAGAGTTACTTCCATTTTGTGCTCAGTTTTTCTATTTATTGTTGCAATCTGTTCATATTTTATTGGGATTGCAAATTGCTAATTTACAGACACTATTTACAGCCATGTCCTATCGATTAGGTTTCCGGAAGCAGTTAACCCATTTGAGAGCAGTTCTCTTAAGTTCACTGCATCTAGAACAGAAACAGGACAGAGGTCAATCTTTCACATTTTCAGTCTGCCCGTTGGTGGGCTAACCCAGTGGTCTGGTGGAGCTACAGAGATAATATATGAGGCACTTTCCAGGGAGCAGGGCCGATCACGCTCGTACTCCTGAGAACAATGGTGCACTCAGCCCCTGACCCCTCCCCATGGCTCTGGTCTCCCTGCAAACAGCTAGCAGTGGGTCCCACAGGCATGGTCAGCGTGATGGTCAGCACGTTGGTCAGCATGGTCAGCTAGATGACAAGCCAATTCTGAAGGGACCAGAAAGCTCTAAGTAACTCCAGGTTCCTCAGCACTCAAGAAGGAGTAAGAATATTATTCTCTCGGATCAGCAACTGGGCTTCAAAGTGTTCAGTTGGGACGTGGGGATCAAATGTCCACCACGAAGGGCTGCAGTCATGGTTAAAATGTATATAAATCATCATCTTCAAGGTGGCTCGCAAATACTGATTAATCCCCTGCTCATCTCATCCAAGTGTTTGCTCAACTTAACCGAGCACACAGCACAAGCATGAGCCCTGAGGAACCAGCATGAGAGGATGCCCTAGTACACGGTACGCACACGGGCGCACACGCACACATAGGTGGACAGGACATGTACAACACCTGAAAATCCAAAGGATTCCAGGCCAGGTGAGAAGAGGCAACGGGAGAGCTGCCCGGCCAGAGTTCAACACTTGCGGCCTGCCACACAGTGGCGAGGCGCCGTGAGACACGCGGGCAGGAGGTCTCCGAGGACGGAAACGGGCGCATGGTGGGCGGCACATTGGTCGTAGTGGCGGAACGTGTACTGAGGACTTCACATGTACCAGGCACTACTGCCAATAAATTCTTGACCTGTATCACCTCGTTTGATCATCTCGACGCCCTCTTGTGTGTCTATTATTACTACCCTCATTTTATAGACGAGGACAGTGAAGCCCAAGAGTTACCCGGGGTAGATACCAGCCGGAAGAGTCACTGAGAGCCGCAGGCAGGAACAAGAACCAGGAGAGGAGAGGAGATCAAGACACAGGCTAAGAGGCATAAGGACCAACTGGTGAAGAACCCAACTCCACCCCAGCCCACACTGGAGGGGGCGGGGAAGAGGAGGTGCCTACACGGGAGTCAGGGCTGTTGGAGACGGTCCTGGGACCCAGGAACCAAGAGAAGACACACTATCCACGAGGACCCCAGAAACCTCCTACAGGTTTCTTTTTCTCAGTCACTTAGATAAGCACAAAATAAACAAACTCCTTTCAGTTCTGGGGACACCACAGGTCTCCAGGGAAAGCTCACCTGAAAGACAGCAGAGCTGAAAGTGTAAGCAACTTAGACTGGCAGATGTGGGGAATCAAAACCAGTAAGATGACATTTAACAAGCACTCATCTAACTCCCACATCTGGTTTGCAAAAACTCAGCTGCAAAGGGACAGCTTAGGAGAGGTTGAGGCTGAGAGCCAATGATAGGATCAAAGGGAATCAAGGGGGAATCGAGAGGTCCCCGATGCTCCCACTCCTGCTCTGGAGGGGCCAGAGCATGACTCAGCAGGGGATGTCGCCCCAGGTCACAACGGCAACAAAGCAGGCCTGCACCGGAGACGCTGTGATCTCAGGCACTGGGAGCTGGCTCATACCAGGTAGGCAGGGCTGGGTTCTATCGTCCACGGACTTGACACTGTTGATAATCCCTCCTATTGGACATTCTTCCTTCTTTCCTGCATTAGCCCGCTGGTGCTACCAGAACCAAAACCAGGTGTCTGAGACAAGAGAAATCTATCATCGCATAATCCTGGGGGCTGGAAGTCTAAGAGTGTCAGCGGGGGGCGGCGCCTGGGTGGCACAGCGGTTAAGCGTCTGCCTTCGGCTCAGGGCGTGATCCCGGCGTTATGGGATCAAGCCCCGCATCGGGCTCCCTGCTCCTGTGGGAGCCTGCTTCTTCCTCTCCCACTCCCCCTGCTTGTGTTCCCTCTCTCGCTGGCTGTCTCTATCTCTGTCAAATAAATAAATAAAATCTTTAAAAAAAAAAAAAAAGGGTGTCAGCGGGGATGGTTTCTTCCGAGGCTTCTCCTTGGCTTGGAGATGGTTGTCGGCATGTCTGCACTCATCCTCCCTGAGAGCATGTCCATCTCCACGTTTCCCTTTTGATAAGGACACCAGTCATATTGGATTGGGGCCCACCCTCAGGACCTCATTTTCACTGGACTGTCTCTATAAAAACTAACTCCAAATAAGGTCACAGTTTGAAGTCCTGGGGTTAGGACTTCCACATACAAATTCTGTGAGAGGCCAATTCAACCCGTGACTTTCAGTCTCTCAGTTCCTATAACACGAGTTTGACGTCAGCTACCTGCTCTTCTCACTGCCTTCTCCCTGCCACGATGACAATACTGCCTTCCTGTTGTGCTGATGGTGCTCAGATCCTGATCAGAGGCCAAGCCCTCTCCCCCAACCTCCAGATATGAAGCCAACCGCCTGCTGAGTCTCTCTGGGGAAAGAAGCAGTATTCAGTAAAGGTCAAGACCATGGGTTGTGGGACCCAAACGATGGGATTGGAATCCTGGCTCCCCTGCTTCCAGCTGTGTGACCTAGGGCTACTCCTTCCCGTTTCCTTGCCCATCAGTGTGGACTTACAGGCTTATAAAGATTACCTCTTGAATACAGGTCAGAGGCTTAGAACAAGGCCTTAGACATTGTCATGCCTCACACCTGTCAACCACTTATTAAGTTAGCTATGTCTGAGTGAAGCCATTCTCCCAGGAACTCAAGCTAGAAAAACATGCATTTTAGAATCAGCTTGATTTTTGCAAAGAACCCAGCAGGGATTTTGATGGAGACTGCAAGGAATCTGTGGGTCAGTTTGGATGGTACCGCCATCTCAACAATATGAAGCCTTCCAACCTGGAAACGCAGGGCGCCTTTCTATTACTTCAGTCTTCCTAAACTTCTGTCGTGTTTTGTAGTGCTCAGTACACAAGCCTTGTACTTTTTTCATTTTATTCCTAATTTTAATATTATGAAAAGAATTGTATTCTTAATTTCCTGGTTGTTCACTTTAACTATTTACTAATACAACTGATTTTTGTATACAGATCTTATATCCTGCAACCTTACTGAACGCATTAGTTCTAAGAGTTTTAGTGAATTTACTTCTACAACATCATGTTATCTGCAAACAGAGGTACGTTTTACTTCTTCCTTTCTAAAGTGGATGATTTTGATTTCACCTCCTGGCCCAATTATCCAGCTAGAGCTACCTGTACAATGTTTAATAAGTATGGCGCGCATGGGCATCCACGTTTCATTCTGGATCTTAGGGGGAGAGCCTTTAGTCTTTCACCACTGGGCATGATGTTAGTGGTGGATTTTGCAACAAACGGCCTTTGTCCATTTAAGGGAGTTCCATACCATTCCTAATGAGGTTTGGGGGTTGGGAATGTAGGGTTTGTTTGTTTTATCATGAAGGGGTTCTTGCATGCAAATCCATTCTCCCCACAGCTGCAGAATGATCATTCTAACAGGCAAAGTTGATCATATCACAGCTTTCTTAGTCTAGCAGACACTGGAAGTCCAGGCCATCCTTACTTCCCACCACGTTCCCCTTTGCTCTTTGCCCTCTGGCAAAACACCAACGGAGCTCTCCTAATATACTCAGTACTTCTTCCCTCCATGATTCTGTTCTTTCTATCCCTGTACTTGGAATGCAATTTCTATGACCATCTATTTCACCTAAAATTTGTTTAAAACTTTGTCTAATTTCATCTCAGAAACTTTCTTTAAACACCATGTAGGTGAGCTCCCCTTATTCTAGTCTAATACTCTATGTACATGGGTATCCTCACAATTACCATACGGAATATAATTTTATGCTTTTGGGTCCCTCTTCCCCCACAGCCAACTCATTAAAGTATGGTCTCCGCCTTGACCTTAGTCTCACCAGCATCTAACACAGTGCTGAGCACAGAACATGGACTAGATGGCACTGGGAAACCAATGAGTGAATGAACGACTCACCAAATCAATCCTTCACTTTACTGGAAGTGATTTTTCTGAAGTATAAACTTGATTATAACACTCAATTGCTAAAAGCCCTCCACTAGCTGCTGATAGCTTTTAGGATAAAGTTCCAATTTCTTAACATGGCATATAGAAGATTCCCCATAACCTGCCCAGCCCCAAATCTCTCCTTTCCCATCATGCTGCACACCCAGTTCTCAACCCCACAACCATTCACAGCTCCTAACACCAGCACTCTTTCCAATCTCTCCACTTTCCCTTATGCCACACCCTCCACACTGGACTGCCTTGACTGTCCTTCCCTACTGTTCACTTGGAAACCATGCAATCTTTTTTTCAAGAGTCAGCTCAAACATCACCTTTGAGCTCTGTGTTAATCTGTTTATACAGCTGTCTGCTTTGCGTGGATATTTCAAAGGCACCCTATGCTCCCCAAATCTAAGACTGAACTCACAACAATCTCTACCCTGCCACTGCAAGAAAAGGAGAAATCTCTCTTTCCCACATCTCCCTGCTCACCAGTAACTCCACTATCCTTCCAAATATCCAAGTCAGAAACCTGTCTCCTCTCTTCACACCCGCCATCACCAAGTGGGAACCAAACATTTCTCTCTGGCTCTATGCTTCAGAGTCTTCATCACGGTTTGAAATAATACCTTCGTGTGAATGGGAGCACTATGTCAGTAGACCACCTGCCTGAGAGAAGGCACAGTGTCCTTAGGTGCCAGCTGTCCAGGACATGGCTGGCATAAAAAAGACACTCGGTAAGTATTTAAGTGAATGAACATACCTGAAATCTTTACTCACCACAACTGTCAAGGAGAAATGACACTACCTCCTCGGGCCCCGCTTTCCACGTCAGATTTCTAGCTGAGCACTTGAACTATCTCCTTAGAATACTGACAGATCGCCCCCTACTGGACAGTGAGCCCCACATGGATGGGAAGCCTCCTTGTTTTGAGTCTGGAGCACAGGGCACGTGCAACAATTACCTCGCTACCAAAGGGCTCCCTCCCTGGGGAGGTGGGTTCTAGGGGCTACAGTTTAGAGGGCCAACATTTTCTTGGTGAACATGGGGAAGGAGAGCTGGATGGCTTTCTAAACTGGGACTGCTTAGCTTAAGGACAGAAAGGCTGAGACAAGGGGGACCCCTCCTCTGTGTTAGGAATCTCTACTGCAAAGCTAGGCAGGCCCTGGAAGGAGGGACCAGGGCGCGGAAGCTGTGGATGTACAGCCATCGTCTGGAGGCTCGACAGAGAATCCCCGCATGCAGTAGAGACCACACTAAATTCCTTTAATTTGGTATCTCTTGAGCACCTCTTGCATGAATTCTAGAAACAAAGGAAACAGATATAAGAGAAGATCCACAGAGCACCCTAGGGGACCTTGCAGATGACAGTTTTAATCACTTCCAGGCCTTAGATAAGCAACCCTTTGGCCAAAAAGATAAATTTCTTTGCCTCTGCTGACATGTGACCCCCCCGACTATCAATCGATGCCCAAAAGAGCAGGCTAGCTAAACCAATTGAGTGTATAATTTGGTTCTTGCAGCAGTTACCAGACTGATGGGCAATGCCTAACAGGAAAAGGGGCTATATGTACTATTAACAAAAGACGTCTCTCTTTTCTGGAGACGTTCGCAAACCCTTAGAATAACTGATCTGAGAGCCACCACTTTCCAAGTGACGCTCCAGGGCATACTTTGCTAACCACCGTAGTCAGTGCTTATGGCCCGCAAGGGATGCAGGAGGAGGAGGAAAGCACTGGGTTTTGGAATCAGAGAGCCCAGGCCTTCAACCCACTAGCTGTGTGATGGAGGACTCTCTCCTTCCCTCTCTGAGCCGTGGCTCACCCCCTGCCAAATGCAAAGAATAAAACTCAACACCGATAGGATGATTGTAAGGATCTGCTGGGCATCTGGGAGTAGTGACATGAGGCCCTCCACACCCGCCACCACTGTCTCACATAGCCAAACATCTGGAGCCGCTGTCCTGGGAGCAAGGAGTGCTGGGCATCCAGTCCAACTTGGACACTCATCAGCTATGCAACTCCAACACGATCGTGTAACAGCTTAAAGCTTCAATTTCTGCCACTGGGAAACAAACACGGTGCTGCTTCCCTCACAGGGCTACCGGAGGCTCGAACGAAAGACGGACCCCAGAGAGCTGCATTAAACTTCTGTTGTTAGCACCGCAAGCAAAAATACTGTCAAATTATTTAGTAATGACAAATTTATGTTCTTTCTTCTGGCATACAAGAAAACACACACATACATACGATTCCTTGAAAGAAATCTGCAAGCAATCTGTACCTACAGCAGGAGTCTAGCGGCAGGTGGACAGAAGAATGGGGCTCTGCCCCTTCGTGCCCTCCGCAAGCCACAGGAGCTGTGGCCTCACTCACACTCAGAAAGATGGACGGAGGCCATCTTCACACCGTACCTCCAAGAACAGAGTACAGCCCCTGATACAATGTGGGGGCTGTCAAAGTACCTCCAGAATGGAGACATGGCTGGGAAAACACGTAAAGATTTTTTTAAATGTGAAAAGAAGAATTGACAGAAATTTTAATATGGAAGGAGAGCACCTCCAATAAAAGGACCATAAAACCATTATGCTGTGGCCCAACTGGAAAAGCACTCCTTTTCTCTTCAAGAGCCTTCCTGCTCTTCTCCCTGCAGATGAGGGGAGGGGGTGAGCTGCCATCGTCCGTGGGTGACAAAATGAGCATGTGGCTCTGGAAAGAGTCAAGAGCAGAACGAGACTCCATGTGACACGCTGAAGCGCTAAGGGAGACGGCTGTCAGCCAATTTGGGTCTAAAGATTCAATTCAAAGAAAAATCCAGTTCAAAGTCAAACTTTCAGATGCCAAGCCTGCATTAGATCATAAATTCTTTTTCACTCAATTCAGTAATTTTTCTTTAAAAAAACAAAACAGTGGGTTCTTTTTATAACATTTCACCGTCAAAACATTAGTACACATGGAGAAGCAAAAAGAAATCACCTATAATCTCCAAACACAGAAATAAGCCTTGTTAACATCTTGGTGTACATTCTTCTGGACTTTTTTCTATGCATACATACAAAGGCACGTATTCTCTAAGAATGGGATCCTATCATTCACACAGTTTTTTAACACCTTTTGCTACTTAATCATGGATATCTTTCCATGTTATTCTATGTCCTTCTAGATCTTCTTTTTTCACGTCCTCTATTATACAGATACCATAATTCTTTAACTAATTCCCTATTACTGAATGTCTAGATTGTTTCTGATAAGTCTGGTATTATAAATAATGCTATGACGAATGACCTAATATACACATCTTTGTGCACTAGTCCATTTCTTTTTCTTGAAGTAACTATGGTATTTTGGGGTCAAAAGCCTTGCACATTGTGGTAGGTCAGATGATGCCCCCCCCATCATGTCCACTGCTAATCCCCAGAACCTACCAATATGGTCCCTTACAAACAAAAGACACTTTGCAGATATGACCCAGTTAAGGATCCCGAGATAAGGAGATTACCCTGGAGGAATCACAGGGGACCTTCTGAAGGGAAAGAGGGAGGCAGGCGAAACCGAGATTGCTGAAGAGACATCAGCACAGACATCCCAGGTGGAGGAGGCAGCCAGGAGCCAAGAGATGCCACTGCGCATAGAAGCTGGAACAGGCAAGCAAGCAGACTCTCCCCCGAAGCCTCCAGAAGGAAGGCAAGCATTGACTTTCATTTGGTGACTCTTCTGACCTCAAGAAATGTAATACAATAAGTGTGTGTTGTTTTAAGCGACTGAGTGTATGGTTTTTGGTACAGCAGAAATAAGAGACATACACATTTTTACTAAACGTAGTTCTTTAATAACTACGTTTCTTCTAAGGTAAACTCTACTTAAAAATTCAGTACCACCCCCCACTCTCATCTCGCCAGCTGATGTGCTCTGCTGCTACCACAGGCAAACTGTCCCCAAGAAAATGGAATTCACATTTTGGCATCTACCATGTGCCAAGTACTACACTGGGCTGAACTCCTACATTTCTTCCCCTGCACTGTACGCAAGGACCGACTTCATGTGGTTTTACAACTCAACAAACTACCCCTTGACAAAGTCAAGTGACTTCCCCCAGATTCATCTATTTATTCATTCTACACACATCGCAAGAGCACCTACTGTCACATGGGCACTGAAGGTCCAGGCACTCGAGAGGCAGCAAGAAGCACACTGCGGTCCCTGCCCCCAGTGGACCCTGACGCCCAGTGGACAACAGAACCGGGGAGGGGAGGATTCAGGCTGGGAGTGAGTCCCCCCACTCTATTCACCACAGAACCACTCAGCCTCTCTTCCCTGTTCTTCTCCTTCTTCCCCACAAATCTCATGACACTTGGGTCACTCTAGATTTAAAATGCCTGAATGCACTCATCGCGGTATGTACTGCCAGGCCCGCTACACTGCAGGTCCTGGAGGGCGGGACCTCTACCTCCTCTGTGCGCGGATCCACTCGTGCACCTGGAACGGTGCCTCGCGTGCAGCAGGGTCTCTGTCTACGTTCACTGAATTCTTACCCAAGACTCTACCTCTCCCTACACAACACTGGTTTCCAACTCCACAGCAATCAGAGGATGTCTTCCCTGCACAGGCTTGCTTGCCGCCTGCCTGCCTGCCTGCCTCCACGCCACGTCTGCAGTAAGGTCTATTAGGCAAGGAAAAGGAGGGCCTGCGCTTTAAATAAAGCAGAACTTGACAGGTAAACCCAGAACTCCTGAATCTCACCCAAGCCATTCAGCTAAAGGAAGGAAGGAAATCAGGTCTCTCGCTCTGCAAATCCAAAGAAAATCCAGCGTTACTTGTAAACGAGGAAGGGGGGAGAAGAGCAAACTCTTGCTGCTATTTCCAAACCAGCCTTCGTGCGGGAGCCCACAGAAGGCAGCACAGAGAAGCGGTCCACTGAGAACGGGCACCCCCGTGTGCCGAAATGAGGAACTGCAACACTGTCCATTTCCCGCAGGACGGGCTTCTGCTCCTTTCTCAAGCCAGAGCCAACAGGCGAACAAGGCGCCTCCCCGTTTCCAAGTCGGCTAAGGAGAACAGACACCAGTGAAACAGGCTGCCCTGAGTTTTGAAAGGACAGCAGGAAGTGAAAAGTGCCATTGCACGAACCAGTGTGAGCACCCAGTGCCTGCGCACCCACTATGCACCATGTCACGTGTCCAGTGCCTAAGTTACAGTCTATTCTATCCCTGTTGTACAGAGGAGGATGCGTAAACGTGTCACAGCCCGCGCCTGAGGAGCCCGCGGGAGCCCAGGTGTATTCATCTGAAGCCAGCCGCCTCAGCCTTCCTGGACTCTTCCTTCCAGCAAGACAGAATAAACGGTCGTCTGAGGCATTCCGGGGCCCTGGGCCCCCGCAGAAGTGAGCTCTGCTCTGCACCACACTCAACGTCAACCTCATCCTGACTTCACAGGTGCAGAAGCTGCGGCTCAGAGACATGGCGTGGCTCGCCCACCGTGACACAGCAAGTAGCAGAAGTTCCCTGGTCCTCCCGCCCCAGACGTGGATATTCATCCAACCACAGCACGGGGCCACGGGCTGGAGAGCCACACCTGAGCAATGGGAGCTTGGAGATTACAGATACGCACACCGGCTCAAACTGGCGGCCAGGATGTCCTGAGCGAGCACACAACACCGAGACACCAAAGCAAGAAAGCCTGACTCCTGACCCCCAGCAGCCACCCCAAGCCACGGGCAAGAGCTCCAGCGGCGTGGAGCTTCGAGCTCTCTCTCCACACCACTCTAGCTTGCCTTCTCCGGACAGAGGTGCCGCAGCCGCCCTTCCCAGACTGCCGTACCTCACGACACCAGCCCCACCGCATGACACAGGGTACCTGTCGGTCCGAAGGGCCAGCACTACTGCACTGCACCTGCAGACCGCACATACAATCAAGAAGGACTGAAATGCTCAGTTTGCTATTGGAGAAAAAAACCGATTAAAGGCTACAGTGACAGCCACCCCTGCCACCTGCTTTCCAACCACACCTCCTACCTCTCCTGCCCCAGGCTCCCACCGTGCTCAGCAACTCATCTTCCCCCAGCTACCATGCTGCTTCCTCTGCATAGAAGACTCCTCCATACACCACCACCTCGTCCAGGCCTGGTGCTCCTTATTAGTCTGAGTTCCATAGACACTGGACTTGTCTTTTCTGATCCATATTCCCAGGAGGCCGGTGCATTAATGCACAGGTGTCCCATAAATATTTCATGAATAGCTGTAATCCATAAACTCTACATAGCCTGGCCACCACTGCCAAGTTCTCAATTGTGGGAGGAGGGTAGAATCAAAAGCATGAAGGTCTGGGGATAGACGGTGGACGTGGGTGCACGACAATGTGAATGTATTCGATGTCACTGAATTGTACACTGAAAAGTGATTAAAATGGTGAATTGTAATAATTCACCATTATTTTTTGCCATCATTTTCAAACTAAGTAAATTGTTTAAGTGGGGGGTGGAAGTACGTAGACAAGGAAGGCGTGCTCGTGGGACACAGGCTGCAGCCCCGCCCCGTCTAAGACCCTCGGCAGACAGTCTCCCACCCGCACACCATGCTGATCTACCTCCCAGGGACTCCCAGAGTCGAACCGTCTGGGTCCTAACTTAGGGTGTGAGCTCCTTAGAGACAGACGGACCTCTCCCAGTGCTGAGAGCCCGGGCCAGCGTCCTGAACCCAGTGAGCGCTCAGAGTAGAGGACAGGAGCCACCCGTCAATGCACAGAGATCGCGCGTCGGGTTTCCTAGAGTTTGCTCTGGCCGCTTACTGATAGGGAGCCTCGAATCAGGTCTGACGCTGTCTCAGGGCCAAGTGAACCAATACATGAACGAATGAAACACCAAATGAGTGACCGCAGTAATAAATGTCAAATATGACCAGAGGGTTCACAAACCCATGCCGCGTGTCTTAAACAGGAGCCGACATTCCAGGGGCCACCCAAACGCTAAAATCACATCAACCTGACCTTGCTAGAAACACACCAAAATTTCCATTAAATTATCATATGCTTTGTTTCAATAAATTGAATCTTAAAAGGACAATCAAGAGTGGAGAGAGAAGGGGGGAGAGATCAGAATATAACTGCCAGTTCCGATCTCAAGGAATAAGGTCAATGCAAAAGCCCATTAGCTCCAGGCCCCAGAAAAGGGCTGTGAAACGAGAAAGGACTTAGAAATCTTATTAGAGAGAAAAATTTAGGTTTAATTAACGAAGAGAGAAATTTTTTGAGAAACTAAAACAACCTCACGTAATAAAATTATCTCAAATAAAGAGCTGCTTCCTTAAATCTCCAATGAAGACAAGATGTACAGAAGTGAGAAAGAGGGAAATCACTGTCTCCTGTGCGGGACAGACGAGTGCCACACACCTCCCGCAGCCGGCCCGGTTCTGGCCCGGGGGACATGCAGGTGCACAAACCCACTTACCAGTCTGGACGCATTTCCCCTAATCTATCGGCAGACTTCACAACAGAGCGAGTGTCCACTAGCTGCTTATGTACCCCAGTGGCCCCGACGCACCTCGCCATCTGGCTTCGGCCTACCTGCGTGCTCTGTGGGAACCTCTCTCAAGAGCCCTCACAAGGTTGCCAACAACGGGCATACTGCCAAATTCGGGGGATACTTTCCACATTTTTCCTCCCAGGACTCCCTGCCGTTAACACTTTCATCTGTTCCGATGACCTATGGTTTCTGTAACCCACCCTTCCTCGTCCGTCCCTTCCCTGAGCTGCTCTGCACTTCCCCACCCCGCCAACACTGCTGATGCAGAGCCCCGGCCGTCCCCTCCGGCAGGATGGCTCCCCGAGTGCCCTGTGCTTTCCGCCACCTGCTGCTCGCCGCCAGGTCTCCTGCTCAGACTTGTCCCCAGAGCCCTAGACTTGTCTGATAACCAGCTACTACCCTCAAGGCACAGGGACATGCCTTGGTGTCCACGGGAACTCAGGACAGACCTGCCACGTCCCTCTCCAGCCCTGCCACACCCTGCCGGTCCTGAGGCGTGCCAATGTTCTCCTCCGGATGCCTCCATTATGCATCTTTTCCACCCCTACCTGGCACCCAGTTCAAGACTGCACCATCTCCCCGCGCAGCCACTGGCAGCCCCAGCTCCTCTCTCTAGTCTCCAGTGAGCTCCCACAACAGCGAGTCCACACCGCACACCTGACCTGCCACACCCTGCCCTAAGGTCAAGTCCCAGGGAGCCGCCCGGCTGGGAGGAAGGCAGCCCCTCCTCACGGTGTCAGCAGGTGCTTACTGTGCAGGGGCTGGACCAGGCTGCGCACACTCAGTCCTGACATCCGCTCTGTGGCACGGGTCCTGCTCTTCTCCCTGCTGCGCAGACAATGAAACCGCAGACGAGGAGCTAAAGCCCCTACCTGAGGTCACACTAAGCTGGCAGCAGAGCCCAACTGCACAGCGGCCAGCAGCCCTGGGCCCTCACTGTCAGCCACTCTCCCTCTGCCTGCTTCTCACATCACCTGCCACCACTCCCCCCTTAAGACACGCACTCCAGACACCCACTGCCTTCCTGCCCCCGCACCCTTCCTTGCTCACACTGCTCCCTGATGCCCCCAGGAACCCAACTCATCCCTTAGAACATGGAGTCCTTACTGCCCACCCCCGCACTGCCACCCCACTAAGGAGCCCTTTCCACATGCTGCCACCACAGTGCCAGGTGTCAGGGCCTCTGACAGGAAGAGAAATGTCAGAAGGCAACACGAATCATCACGCTCAAGCAGCAAGGCAGGAAGGTGGACAGACCTCTGACATGCGTGTGCTACCAGCTACGACGGCTCTCCGTCCAGGCAGGGCTTGGCTGGGCATCCCCACTGATGCCCTCATGCCGGTCTCCAGACGTGAGCTCAGAAGAATACAACTTCCTGTTACAATACACCAGCCTCTCGCCCAAGCCTGGGAGTGTATAGTTTCGACACTCAGTGCAAAGTGTTCCCTTCTCTGTCTCCCTTTGAGCCCATGAGCTACTCGCAGCCCATGCTCCCGAGGGCCGTGCAGAGTCTGGAACAGACCGTGCACATGGTGACACTGATCCAGAAGCATGAGGTCCTTGCCTTCTGGGCCAGAATTCACCAAAGGGAAGGAAGGACTGCGGACAAACAGGGAAACATGGCAGGGCCATAAACGCATGTCGTCGCAGCACAGACGAGAATGGAGCGGTACGGCTACAGTCCCCAGGGCACTTCTCTGCCTCCTGGTGACGTGCGTGACAAGCCACTCCAATGAGGGACGTCGGGCTGAGGCCCCGAAGGCCATGCGCAGTGAGGAGGAAGGCAGGCTGGCTCGGCGGGGGGACAGGGCCGGCTCCAGATGACCATACTGAGAGCCTTGCCCACCAGCCTGCCTCCCCCCATGTGTGTCTACTGCCTCCTGCCCAGAGGAAAAAGGGTGGCTTTCATTTACAGAGCCCGGGCCCGGGCGCAAGCCGGACAGGCCACCCAAAACCCCTCCCAACTCAGCCAGGAGCCGTTATCACCTCCACTGAACAGCTGGAGTATGACGACTCATCCCGTCTCCCAGCACGGAGAACTGCTATTTGGCTCGCCCGGACCCCAGGCCACTGTGTCTCCATCACACCACCAAGGACAAGAACACAGGCAGGGACTCAATCAAACCCGAGTGCTTGCTCCCAGCTGCCTTTACATTCACTAGGGTACCAGGTCACCCGAGGCTGCCGTGTGCGGGACAGATGAGGGACCTAGAGCTTGCCATCAGGTTCAGGCAGGGGAGCAGGGCGAGCCAATGTCAACAGCAATGTCACACAGGTGCAAGTAGAAAGCAAGCAGCTAAGTCTCTGGGGACCTAACAGTAACATTCATAATTAGGTGAAGGATACGTGGTTGTATAAAAGGTTTTCTTAAAGATTTCACAAACCATGGTGAGGTGATTTGTTAAGTGGGATGGGCAAGAAAACAGGAAGTACCCTGCACCTATGCCCCCGCCAAAACACAGCACGCACCCGGCCCGCACCACCTCCCTAACCCTCCGAGCTGCCCTGGCACAGGCCTCGTGACGGCCAGTCTGTACAGCTGGACACCACGGCGCTGAGCCCTGGTCCATGTCACAGCTCAGCAGCACCTCACACGGGCCTCCGACCTAAGCCTGCCTGGTGCCGAGGCAGCTTCGATTTGAGGCTTGCTGCATTTACAGAACCACGAAGGCATCTGAATGGGACTACCTCAAAGAAGAATGGAAATTCATGAATAAAGCCAGGTAAGAAAGTGCCGCTGAAGAGGAGTTTTAAGTCAATATTCCATAAGCCATGGATACGTATTTCTTTTTCTTTCCAAAGGCAAAGGCCACACAGGCTGACCCAGCACTTCTGTAAGGAAGCTACAACACACAGGGATGTCTTCCTTCCCTCGGTGATTCGCCGAGAGGCCAAGTTTCCCTATCCCAGGATGGCTGTGCTCTGGGAGGACCCGCGGCAGCCGGGAAGGCCGCACCAGCCCGAGAGGAGAGGGTGCGGGTTTGCAGAAATCCAGGCAGCAGGAGAGGAGAGGAGGCTGCTGGCTGCGAGGTGGCCAGCAGGAGGCTGAGAAGAGCACAGGCCTCACTCCCACTCCTGAAGGGGAGCTTCTCAGCCCCTGCTAGCAAGTCAGTGACCAGCCTGACCGACAGAGGCAGCGACCACAGGGGGAAGGAGGCGTCCCGCTCACTCACAGATGTGGCGTCGCTGGCCTTCCTAGTAGCCCTTCCAAGTGATCGTGGTGACTTAAAGTTTTCAGTGACGTTTTTATGGAAGTGAAGTTGACACGAAATGAACCATTTTAAAATGAGTCATTCAGTGGCACTTAGTGTATTCACAATGCATTGTACAATCACCCCTCCATCCAACGGCAAAACATGTTCATCACCCCAAAATGAAACCTCACACCCACGAAGCAGCTGTTCCTCGTAAACTACCCACCTGCAGTCTGTCTTCATGGATTTACCTGTTCTGGAGATTTCACGTACGTGCAATCCTGTTCTTTCACACAGCCTGTTCTCAAGGGTCGTCGGTGTTGAGGTATGGGTCAGTATTTTATTCCTTTTTATGGCTGAAGAACAGTCCACTGTGCAGACAGACCACCATTTTTATCCATTCACCCACTGGGAGGGGTTTCCACCTTTTGGCCGCTGTGAACACGAGCGTCCAGGTATCTGTTTGAATGCCTCTTCTTGATTCTCAGGTGTAAACCCCGGAGCGGAATGGCTGGGTTATGCGGAGACTAACTTTATGAGGAACTGCTGGACTGTTGTCTACAGCAGCTGCACCGCTGACTTCCCACAAGCCAGGTAAGGAGGTCCCAACATCTCTACATCCTCACCCAATACTTGTTTTCCATTTTCCTGATTAGCGTCCGAGTGGGTGTGAGGCAGTACTTCATTGTGGTTTTGATGTGCGTTCAACAATTACTTTTGATTACAAGTATAATCAATGTCTGCTGTTAAAAATAAACGAATTTTCCCAGACTCCTTCCGGGCTCATGTTTCACCCTGTACGGACTTCATGCATTGTTGGTCCACCTGCCCGTCTCCCTCAGGGACTGTGACCCCTGGTGACAGTTCACAGCAGTATCTCCAGTGTCTAATTATTCATTCAACAAGTATTTATTAAAAGCCTCCTCCATCCCAGGCACTACTCAAGACATTCAGGGTACAAAGAAGAAATCAAAAAATGCATGGAGACAAATGAAAACAACAATCCAAAATCTTTGGGACACCACAAGAGCTATTCCAAGAGGGAAAATGAGAGCGATACAGTCTGACCTCAAGAAGCAAGAACAATCTCAAATAACCTAACTAGCTAGAAAAAGAACACCTAAATTAGCTAGAAAGAGAACAAAGCCCAAAGCCAGTAGAAGGACATAATAAAGATTCGAACATGGTAAAATAATAAATGAAAGACTAAAAAGTAGAAATAGAAATGATGAAATCAGGAACTGGTTCTTTGGAAAGTCCAAGAAAATTGATAAACTTCTAGCCGAACTCATCAAGAAAAAGAGAGGACTCAAATACAATCAGAAATGGAGAAATGAAAACCAACACCACAGAAATACAAAGGATTGTAAGAGACTATTATGAAAAATTATACGCCAACAAACTGGACAACCTGGAAGAAATGGATAAATTCCTAGAAAAATAAGCTTTTAAAACTGGATCAGGAAGAAACAGAAAATTTGAAAAGATGGGAGTGCCCAGGTGGCTCGGTCGGTTAAGCATCTGCCTTTGGCTCAGGTCACGATCCCAGGGTCCTGGGATGGAGCCCTGTGTGGGCTCCCTGCTCAGCAGGGATCCTGCTTCTCCCTCTGCTTGTGCTCTCTCACTCTGTCAAATAAATAAATAAAATCTCGGAAGGGAGGGAGGGAGGGAAGAAAGGGAAAATTTTGAAAGATAGATTACTAGCAACAAAATTGAGTCAAAAATCAAAAAACTCCCAATAAACAAAAGTCCAGGACCAGACAGCTTCACAGGTGAATTCCACCAAACATTTGAAGAAGAGTGAATATCTATTCTTCTCAAACTATTCAAAACAACAGAAGAGGAAGGAAAGCTACTAAATTCGCCCTATGAGGCCAGCATTACCCTGATACCAAAACCAGCTAAAAACACTACAAAAAAATACTACTATAGGCCAGTATCTCTGATGAAAATCTTCAACAAAATATTAGCAAACTGAATCCAACAATACATTTAAAAAAAAAATCATTCACCACGATCAAGTGGGATTTATTCCCAGGATGCAAGGGTGGTTCAATATTCCCAAGTCAATCAATGTGACACATTACATCAACAAGAGAAAGGTAACCATATGATCACCTTAACTGATGCAGAAAAAGCATTTGACAAAATACAACATCCAATCATGATAAAAATTCGCAAAGTAGGTTTCAAGAGAACATATCTCAACATAATAAAGGCTATATATGAAAAACCCACAACTAATGTCACACTCAACGTTGAAAAACAGAGTTTTTCCCCTATGATTGGGAACAAGGCAAAGATGTCTGCTCTCACCACTTTTATTCAACATAGTACTGGTAGTCCTAGCCAAAGCAATCAGACAAGGAAAAAAAACAAAACAGGCATCCAAATTGGTAAGAAAGAAGTAAAACTTTCATTGTTTGCAGATGACATGATACTATATATACAAAACCCTAAGGACTCCACCAAAAAAACTAGAACTGGTAAATGAATAAAGCAAGGCTGTAAGATCCAAAATTAATATACAGAAATCTGTTGCATTTTTATACTTAAAATGAAGTATCAGAGAAATTAAGAAAACAATCCCACCTACAACTGCACCAAAAATAAAATACCTAGAAATAAACTTAACCAAAGAGGTGAAAGGCCTACTCCAAAAACTATAAAACATTGAGGAAAGAAACTGAATATGACAAACAAATGGAAAGATATTCCATGCTCATGAATTAGAAGAACCAATATTGTTTAAGTGCCCACACCGTCCAGAACAATCTACAGATTTAATGCAATCTCTACTAAAACACCAACAACATATTTCACAGAACTACAACAAATAATCCTAAAATGTGTATGGAACCACAAAAGACCCTGAATAGTCAAAGCAATCTTGAAAAAGAAACTTGCTAGAGATGCCATAATCTCAGATTTCAAGATATACTACAAAACTGTAGTAATCGAAACATTATGGTACTGGCACAAAAACACACATCATTCAATGGAACAGAGTAGAGAGTCCAGAAATAAACCCACAACTATACAGTCAATTAATCTTCAACAAAGCAGGTAAGAATATCCAATGGGGAAAAGACAGTCTCTTCAACAAGTATCCTGGGAAAACTGGACAGCTCCATGTGCAAGAATGAAACTAAGCCACTTTCTCACGCCATACACAAAAATAAATTCAAAATGGATCAAAGACCTATCCGTGAGACCTGAAACCATAAAACCTAGGCAAAAACATCTAGAAAAAAAAAAAACATAGGTAATTTTTTTTTCCATTGGCCATAAGAACATTTTTTCTAGATGTGTCTCCTGAGGCAAGGGAACAAAAACAAAATTAAACTTATTGGGCCTGTATCAAAATAAAAAGGTTTCACACAGTGAAGGAAACCATGACAAAAGGGTAACCCACTGAACAGGAGAAGATATTTGCAAATTATATATCTAGTAAGGGGTTAACATCCAAAATACATAAAGAACTTATATAACTTAACACCAAAAAAACAAACAATCCAATTAAAATGGCCAAAAGACATGAATAGACATTTTTCCAAAGAAGACATCCAGATGGTCAACAGACATATGAAAAGATACTCAACATCACTAATCATCAGAGAAATACAAATCAAAACCACAAATGAGATACCACCTCACACCTGTCAGCATGGCTAAAATCAGAATCACAAGAAACAAGTGTTGGCAAGGATGTGGAGAAAAAGTAACCCTCATGCACTGTGGGTGGGAATGCAAACTGGTATAGCCACTGTGGAAAACAGTATGGAGTACTAAGGCTCCTCAGATAATTAGAAACAGAAATACCATATGATCCAATAATTCCATTACTGGATATTTACCCAAAGAAAACAAAAACACTAATTTGAAAACACCTCTATGTTTACTGCAGCATTACTCACAATAGCCAAGATATGGAAGCAACCCAAGTGTCCAGCAACAGATGAATGGGTAAAGAAGAGGTAGTATATGTATAATGGAATAGGACTCAGCCATAAAAAAGAATAAAATCTTACCATTTGCAACAACATGGATGGAACCAGAAGGTATTATGCTACGTGAAATAAGACAAAGACAAATACCGTGTGATTTCACTCATATGTGGAATTTAAGAAATAAGACAAAAACCAGACTCTTAAATTCAGAGAACATTCTGGTGGTTGCCAGAGGGCAGGTGGGTGGGGAGATGGGGGAAATAGGTGATGGGGATTAAGAGTATACCTAACCTGATGAGCACTGAAAAACATACAGAATTGTTGAATCACTATAGGGTACACCTGAAACATAACATTTGTACTAATTACATTTGAATAAAAACGCACTCAGCACAGCACAGCAGTGAACAAAACCTCATCCTTACCCTGACAGAATGTACACACCACTTCTAGTGAAGGGACACACAATGAACTGGGCAATGTGTAGCAGGTAGTCAAGGGCTACGAAGAAAAGGCAGGGCAGGAGAGTGAATCCACCTGGAGCTGCATGGCCTGGCCCCAGGTCTGTTCCCCGGAGACCGGCCCCTCAGTCCATCTGTCCCAGCTTTATTGGGAAGACGAGACAGGGAGGCAAGAAATGCCCCGGAAAGGAATATGCACTCAACTTGAAAGACAGTGCAGAGTCAGCTAAGAGCCTCCAACTCACATCAGCAGCTCTTACCGCAGGATTCCCAAGGGTCCAGGGCCAAGGCTGATGGCACCATCCCCTGCCCCACCTACGCACATGCACAACTGTGTTAGCAGGAGTAGCTAAGACCAGCACTTGGCAAATCTATTCAGCGTTGGAACAGAAGCAGCAGCAAAGAGCAAGATTCTGGAAATAGACTAGAACCAAGCAACAATGGAACCAAACAGATTCAAAAACAAAAATGGCCCAAATGTGAATTTTACATCACTTTTTTAAGCAGTTTATCGGAAACGAATTACTGTATGAATTCTCTTTGATTGCCGTGTTAATGAGTTGAAGCCCTATCGGGATACTCAGTTTGCGAGGTCTGAAAACAGTGATGGAGGATGGGGGCAGGCAGGACACAGGAGCAGCTGCTATGGGACCGTCCCCTCCTTCACGCAGGTCAGAGCCATCAGCTTTACTTTTTCTCAGATGCCGCGCTAGGCACCCTATGGAATCCTCGCATCCCCCTACAAAAGGACACAGAGTTATACCTGTTCTCTGGCTAAGGAAACGTAGTTCAGAGAAGCACAAGCCCCCTACAGCCGCGTGCTACTCGGTGAGTCAGCAGAGCAGCCCCAGCTGGGAGCCGGGTGTGTCCAACGCGGAGTCCAGGCTCTCCGCGTGCTGGCCCCTGGGGCACATGTGGGCATCTGTCACACGCCAGCGTTGTGGCAGAAAGGCAGACAGTCTTTAGCCTTCAAGAACTCAACTTCCAGTTGTGAAATAAAGAAGTCACAGGGATGTGATGTACGCATAGGGAACATGGTAATATTGCCCTAACTGTGATGGTAGATGGTAACTAGACCCATCATGGGGGATCACCTGCTAATATAAAAAAAAAAAAAAAAACAACTCCCCCTGATGTACACCTGAAACTAATAGGATATTGAGTCAATTATATGTCAATTTAAAAATCCAATTAGGAGAGGAGGGAGTTAAGATGTCAGAGTAGTAGGGGGACCCTGGGCTTGCGTCATCCCTCAAACACAGCTAGATCACCATCAAATCATTTTGTACACCTAGGAAATCGATCTGAGGATGAACAGAACAATCTGCACCATTAGAGGGAGAGGACATGGCAGGTACGAGGTGCAGAGACATGAACTGGGGGAGAGAAAAGCCTGAGGTGCTACAGAGGAGAGGGACCCCTTTCCATGGAGAGAGAAAGAGAGGGGAGAGAGAGCAGCGCATCAGGTTTGCGCAAGAAAAACCACTCTCACAAAACCACTGATTGGGGAATCGCAAGGAACTGACTATTGCAAGTTTTTACAAACAGTGGAGTTCAAATTCCGAGGTTTTAGAAGTCCAGGCCATTGGTCGAGTCGAGCCAGGCAGGTGGTGGTGCTCCAGGAGGGGGCGGGGGGTTGGCGGGTGGAGGCCCAGGAACAGGCAGCGTGGTAGAGGAAGAGAACATTCCCCTTCCTGGAGTACATTTGGAAGAAGGTGTATTGCTTCTCCAAGACAAAAGGCCCACCAGGCGGCATCAGCAAGGGACAAAAGCGACACAAAGGGCAGAGAATCTGGTCGCAGCTTCTCACTGTGCTTCACATAGACTCTAAATGCCTGCACGGCCCAGCAACTGCTTTTCTGGGACAAGAGACACCGGACATATGGCTGTAAAGCTCTCCTCCAGCAGTGGGGAGCTGGTCCACGCCTTGCTGGGTCCTGTAAGATTTGGAGTTTTGAATCCCAGCCATGGGCCAGAGATGAAACACAGAACTGTGGCACCAGGGAGCCGACAGCCAGGCACAGACAGGTTAAGGGCCAGGATCTCATGAAAGCCCGAAACACAGGAGAGGAGACTGTTCGCTGTTCTGTCAGGGCCTCCTGAAGAGCGGCAGGTGCGAGCTCCCTTCCCCGGGGAACAGAGGGTGGAGTGATGCCATCTTCCACCCCCTCCCCCACCAGCATGATGGGACTTCAGAGAGAAACACAGCATCTCCCGATGGAGGCTGGAGCCGCTTACCCCAAACCCCGCCCCCTGCGCCCAGCAGGAGCATCTTTACTAGGATAGGTGTGGCTGTGAGCCAGCACAGTGGGCCTCTTCCCCAGAGACCCACACGGCCCCCCACATGCACCAAGTCTACTGATCACAGAGTGCTCCAAAGCGTCAGCTTCGGTTCTGGGGGAAAAAGGACCAAGATCCCCCCCCCCCACCCCTCTGGGAATCAGGCTTAGAGTTTTTTGCTTATTTCTTTTTTCATTTCCTTTTTGGTTTTTTTGTTTGTTTTTTGATCAGGCACTTTCTTTCTTTGTAATCAGGCTTATAGTTTTTTGTTTGGGGTTTTTGTTCCTTTTCCTTTTCTCTTTTTTGGATCAGGTTTTGTTTTGGTTTTTAACCAGGCTTATTTTAACAAACAAATCAAAGGACACCTAGTTAAAGGTCCAAACACTCCCCACAGCAAGCAAGGAGGAACTCTGTGGGGACTGACCTGTGGGAAAGAGTAGACCAACACAACAGCAGAGTGCACACAGCATACACAAGAAACACCTCCTGAAGGGCCAGGCCCTGGACGGTGCATGACCTCTTCTTAATATAGCATTACTCTCAGGAGCAGGAAACATAGCAAGCTTTCGTAATATGCAAAAGACAGAAAGCTAGACGTAATAGACAAGATGGAGGAATTCACCCCAAAAGAAAGATCAAGAAGAAATCACAGTCAGGGATTTGCTCAAAACAGATATAAGCAATAGACCTGAATAAGAATTTAGAACAACAATCATAAGAATACTAGCTGGGCTTGAAAAAAGCATGGAAGACATTGGAGAAACACTAGCTGCAGAGATAAAAGACCTAAAGACTAGTCAGGCCGAAATAAACACTGTAACTGACAGGCAAAACTGATCCTATGTAACCACAATTAGAATGGAAGAAAGAGAGGAACCAATAAGTGATGCAGAAGACAAAATTATGGAAACTAATGAAGTTGAAAAGGGAAAGAAAACTATTAGATCACAAAGTAGTCTTAGGGAACTCAATGATTCCACAAAGCACAATAATATCTGTATCAAACAAGTCCCAGAAGAAGAAGAGTCGGAAAAGGGGCCTGGAGGTTTATTTGAACAAATTATAGCTGAGAACTTCCCTAATCTGGGGAAGGAAACAGGAATTCAAGTCCAAGAGGCACAGAGAACTCCCCTCAAAATCAACAAAACAGGTCAACGCCAGAACACATCATAGTGAAACTTGCAAAATACAAAGATAAAGAGAGAATTCTGAAAGCAGCTCAAGACAAAAGGTCCTTAACCTACAAGGCTAGACACATAAGGCTGGCAGCAGACCTGTCCACAGAGATGTGACAGGCCTAGCATAATATATTCAACATGCTAAATGAGAAAACTATGCAGCCAAGGATACCTTATCGAGCAAGGCTGTCATTCAGAACAGAAGGAAAGATAGAGTTTCCAAGACAAGCAAAACTAATGGAGTTCATGAACACTAAACCAGCCCTCTAAGAAATAATAAAGGGGACTCTGAGTGGGAAAGAAAGCCCAAAAGTAACAAAGACCAAAAAGGAACAATCTACAGGAACAGCAACTTCACAGGTAATACAGTGGCACTAATTCATATTTCCCAATAATTACTCTGAATGTAAATGAACTAAATGCTCCAATCGAAAGACATAGGGTATCAAAATGGAATAAAAGAAAAAAAACAAGACCCACTCATATGCTGCTTACAAGAGACTCATTTTAGACCCAAAGACACCTCCAGATTGAAAGTGAGGGGGTGGAAAACCACCTATCATGCTAATGGACATCAAAAGAAAGCTCAAGTATCCATCCTTATATCACACAAATTAGATTTAAACCAAAGGCTGTAATAAGAGATGAAGAAGGACACAATATCGTAATCAAGGGGTCTACCCAACAAGAAGATCTAGCAACTATAAATATTTATGCCCCCAACTTGGGAGCACCCAAATATATAAATCAATTAATAATAAACTTAAAAAAACTAATTGATAATAATACAATAATAGTAGGAGACTTTAACACCCCACTCACAGCAATGGACATATCATCTAAGCAGAAGATCAACAAGGTAACAAGGGCTTTGAATGACACACAGGACCAGGTAGACTCAACAGACACATTCATAGCATTTCATCCTAAAGCAGCAGGATTCACATTCTTCTCAAGTGAACATGGGATGTTCTCCAGAATAGATCACATACTGGGTCACAAATCAGGCCCCAACCAGTACAAAAAGACTGAGATCATACCATGCATATTTTCAGACCACACTATGAAACTTGGAAGTCAACCACAAGAAAAAATTTGGAAAGACCACAAATACATGGAGGTTAAAGAATATCCTACTAAAGAATAAATGGGTTAACCAGGAAATTAAACAAGAAATTTAAAAAATATACGGAAGGAAGGAAAAATGATAACATGACAGTCCAAAATCTTTCGGGTGCAGCAAAGGCTGTCCTAAGAGTGAAGAATATAGCAATACAGGCCTTCCTCAAGGAGAAAAGTCTCAAATACACAACCTAACCTTACATCTCAAGGAAGTGAAAAAAGAACAGCAAATAAAGCCTAAAGCCAGCAGAAGGGAAGTAAAGATTACAGCAGAAATAAGTGATACAGAAATTTTAAAAAACAACAACAACAACAGTAGAACAGATCAATGAAACTAGGACCTGGTTCTTTGAAAGAATTAACAAAATTGATAAACCTTTGGCCAGACTTATCAAAAAGAAAAGAGAAAGGACTCAAATAAAATCATGAATTAAAGAGGAACGATCACAACCAAGACCAAAGAAATACAAACAATTATAAGAGAATATTAGAAGCAATTATCTGCCAACCAATTGGGTAATCTGGAAGAAACAGATAAATTCCTAGAAACATATAAACTACCAAAACTGAAACAGAAATAGAAAATGTGAACAGACCCATAACCACTAAAGAAATTGAATCAGTAATCAAAAATCTCCCAACAAACAAGAAGAGCCCAGGGTCAGATGGCTTCTCAGGAGAATTCTACAAAACATTTGAAGAAGAGTGAATACCTAATCTTCTGAAACTGTTCCCAAAAAACAGAAACAGAAGGAAAACTTCCAAACGAATTCCATGAAGTCAGCCTTACCTTGACCCAAAACCAGAGACCCCACTAAAAAGAATCACAGACCAATATCCCTGATGAACGTGGATGCAAAAATTCTCACCAAGATACTAGCTAATTGAATGGAATAGTACATTAAAAATCCAAGTAGGAAAACAGATATCAAACTATTATCAAACTATGAGGTACAGTGGAACGAGTCACAGGAGACTCCAGGAACACAGTGGGGCATGAGGAAGGAGCACAAGGAGAAGCTGACAACAATCAGGAGTCCTCCAAGTACACTGTGAAGGTGTCTCTGAAGGAGAGCACAGAGGACATGGGTCACTCACAGGGCAACATCCATTCACGCCACTTCTGATAACCATGTCCCCATTGTCCTCATCAGAACCCCCCACCCCAGCACCTAGTGCATGTGCTCGGGGTGGGAATGACCCCCAGACTCTTGGTGGGCCTAAGGCTCAGGACTAGCAATGCCAGCTTCCACCAATCTTGGGCAGGTGGTTGGGGACGGGGCGGGGGGGGGGGGGCAGTGGACCGAGATTTTCAGTCAAGAAGGGAAGCACACGCCCTTTTCCCTCATCTTAAACCTAGCCAAACAGGTCTGCTGATTCTGGCTGGCCACATTTCCGCCACAGGGATGCCCAGATATCAATATGCTATCAATTTGCAGGAAACAGAGAAGAGAGGAAGTCTGAATCTGAAAATAAATCTACACCTTGACTTTCCCAGTAAATGAGCCAGTCAATTACCTCTCTTGAGTGAACCACTTGCAGCTGGGGTTTCTGCCACAAAGAGCATCAAGAATCCTGCTAGAGAAATGCAGACTCGCACCGCGCGCGTGGCTGTAGGGGAGAGGACTGACAGCGTGGCTCCAGTGGGAGCCAAGGCTTTTTAGGCACACTGCTGTCCATGGCAAGCCCGCAGACCCCCGAAGGAGAGGCTGCGCCCTGACTGCACGGGAGACCTGGATGGGACAGCCGGACCGGCTTGTGCTGCTGGGTAGAATCGCACCGCATCCTTCCACCGTGTTTTTCTGTCCCCACCAGGATCAGCATCAACCCTGCAGACCTGGCAGAACTGTGACCAGAGAGAGGGAGGTAAGACCAAGAGCTGGGAGGGGGGCGGTGGGAAAGAAGGATGGACCCACCTGGGCCCTCCAGACTCAGCCTTCTGCTCCAAGCCTGTGTCTACCAGAATCTGATCCTGTAGCTTGCAGGGACTTCACACAGCCATTGGAGATGTGACACTCTGAGTCCCTTCTGGACCTTCTTTCTTACACAGCTTTTCAAGAGCTCAGGCAGCGAGGGAGAGGCGATTAGCAGGTCACTATTTGGGCATTTCTGGGTCTCTGGCTACACAATCAAAATGTCCTCCTCAATCTTACCATCCTTCTGCAGAAGTATTAGGGACAAAACTGTATCACTAAAAACAGGAATAGACAGGTGGCAGTGTATATAGGTAAGGGGAAATAATCCTTTAAAAGAATATAGAAAAAAACCGCTAAGTAAATGCTCAAACATTTCTCATTTATTCACCCATTGCAAGCATGATGGAATTTCTACTATACATATATAGGAAGTCAACTCGGCAACTGAAGATGAATTCCTCTGGAAGAACAGAACTAAAAACTTTACTTAGAAGTCACTGAGGGCCTTTGTGATTATGCTTACAGCTGTGTCCTGTTTAATCTTTTAAGAGTTATTAATAGCAGGAAATATAAATAGAGATGTATAAAAGTTACCTCCGGCGTCAGAGTGCACAGAAGAGCCGAGGTCCTCACCACGTAGGCTCTTCCACCCCCTGGTGACACCACGCACATGAACCCCTGACACCGCAGCTAAGGGGGAGAGGGGGACCCCAGGGAGCTGCAGAAGCAAGCCGGGGACGCAGTGCCCACTCCTGACACCCCTGTGCTGAATCCTGGTGCAGGAAGGAATATTGAGACCTCTCAGTGCGTTAAAAGTCACGTTCTGGTGTAGGGTATGACCACACAAGACCAAGGCACTCTGGGCAGATACTACCCATCCAAGGTGCTAAGGAACAAAGATGCAGAAGAACACAAAGTCTCTGCCTTCAAGGAGGGCCTGGGGTAGCAGAGAGGACTGAAGAGCAGCAGGAATGACAACTGCTCGAAGCCAGAGAAAGGCTGAGGCGGCGTCTGAGGTGTCAAGCCGCAATCCCGGGAGTTCGGTGCAGTAACCGCTACGTCCCGAGTGCGCACAGCAGCGCAGAGCACAGAAGAGCAATGGCTGCCTTGCTCAGGAATGGAAGGACAAGGGGAGGAAGTGACCTTGGCTAGACCTGTAGGCAGGAGCACACCTGACACACAGCAGAACGTGGCCGGGCGTTCTAGGCCAGTGAAGAGCGTGCCTTGAACAAGAGGAAAACAGCCAAAGGAGATAAAAGGGAAAAGCCGGAATCATGTCAGGTTGAAAAAGAGCTTTCATGCCAGCTTAAACCATCTCTGGCAGACAATGGGAGGGGATTTAAGAAAGGAATATCCTAATTAAATTTGACTTTTATAAGAAATATAATAATAACAGCAGTTGACATTTCCTGGGCATTTGGCTAAACGCTTAGCACTATGCTACCTGCTTTCTGAGAGACTGAAAAGTCTCTGGCAGCAGCAAGCACACCACAGTGGGAGCTATTGCTGGCACTAAAACTAACATCCCTGACACACCTACAACGAAAGTACTAACATTCCCCATTTTACAGACAGTTACACTGAGGTTTGGGGAGATTAACATTAATTTGATCAAGGTCAACAGCTACAAAGTGGTTGGGTCCAGTGGTCGGCCAAAATGGTCTCTGAGCCACTACACTTTGGCAGTTGAGCAGAGAATGGACTGGAGGAGAAGAAACAGTAGCCAGGGGAACAGTTAAAATGTTCACCATGGTCGGAGCCAAAACTCATGGAGCCTTCATGCAGGAGACAGTGGCTGCGGAGACAAACTACTGAGAAGTCATGGCCTACCCTGAACGGCAAAGATGATGCTGCCACTCTGTGGATCTGCCATTTCAGTAGGCTTATACTGACCTACACACAACCTATTAACGGATGAGATTTCCAATACTTTACAATTTCAAGAAAGGAGGGAAGTAGAAGAGAGGGGTGCATCACGGAAATCACAGACCAGAGTCCTCGGGTTAAAGACATCTCTGTTCAGCCCTCTCAACATCTTGCCTTCCACACAACTCCAGCAGGTGACCTGCTTGCCTCCTGCATGCACTTGCTAGCCCTGCTCTGGGCTAGGTCTATAAATCAGGGCTTGAATGTAGTCATCTGCTCACTGAGAATATTTACCAGGAAAATATACTTGCATGAGATGGGAGAATATGAGGGAAGGGGGTGTTCTAGGAGGCAGACAGATCATGCTTCAAGTTCGGCTCTGCAGCTTACTGTATGTGAAAGTGGTAAGGGACTCGGCTCTCTTACTCTCCGAGCCCTGATGACACCAGCATCTGTAAAATGGAGTTACTGTGAGCATCTGGCCTGGCCCAGCAGAGGACACGTGGCAGAAGCCTAGTGAATGGCAGTACATTATTGTAATTATTAATCAGAAGATGTGGGGGGGGGTCTAAAGAGCAAGAAGAGAATTGAAGAAAAAAATGTTTCACTTTATGATTTTTTTTAATTGAGGTATAATTCACACACCACACAATTCACTCTTTTCAAGTGTACAATTCAGCTTTTGGCATATTCACAAAATTGTGCAACCATCACCACCATCTAATTTCAAAATATTTTCATCATCCCAAAAAGAAATCCTGTGCCCATTTGCAGTCACTCTGAACAACGCTTATCTTCCCCTCCAACTTCCTGGCAACCACCAATCTGCTTTCTGTCTCTATGGATTTGCCCACTCTGGACATTTCCTATGAATGAAATCACGCAGCACATGCCCTTTTGAAACTGGCTTCTTTCACTTAGCATGGTATTTCTGGTACCACATTTCTATGGTATTTTCAAGATTCTTCATCTTGTAGCAGGGATCGGTACTTTGTTTCTTTTATGGCTGAACCATAGTCCACTGCATGGACACACCACAGTTTGCGTCTCCGTGCATCAGCTGACGGACATCTGGATGGCTTCCACTGTTCTGGTATCGTGAATACAGCTGCTACAAGCACTGCCGTCCAAGCTTGTGTGCGTACGTGTTTCCAGCTCTCAGGGGTACATACTTTGGGGTGGAATTGTTGGGTCACAAGGTAACAGTTTAGTTGTGGGGGGGTTTTTTTTAGGAACTGCCAAAGTGTTTTCCAAAGCAGTAGCATTATTTTTGACTGTGACCTAAAGTCAAGGACACTGAAAAATCTCTTCAGAGTTTCAGAGAAGAGAAAAATGTGGTAGCGGTGGTTTTGGTGTTGCCTGGTTTCAGAATCCATCCAATAGCATGTGATCTCCAACAGATCCCCCCTTACTGCCCTTCTGTGGAAACCAGCACACACAGCTGACCAATAGCATGTGATCTCCAACAGATCCCCCCTTACTGCCCTTCTGTGGGAAACAGCACACACAGCTGACCAATAGCATGTGATCTCCAACAGATCCCCCCTTACCGCCCTTCTGTGGAAAACAGCACACACAGCTGACCAATAGCATGTGATCTCCAACAGATCCCCCCTTACCGCCCTTCTGTGGGAAACAGCACACACAGCTGACCAATAGCATGTGATCTCCAACAGATCCCCCCTTACCACCCTTCTGTGGGAAAACAGCACACACAGCTAACAGGGACATCAGCCAACAAAAGGATGCCAAAAAAATCAATACCATCTTTTCCCAAACAGCTGGTTTTGAATCATGATGTCTATTATGTTGAGAGCGAGGATTTTTTTCCTTGAGAGAAAGGGAACAAGAAGCAACTGGCAAAGCTGTCACGTGAGGTTCTCAGGCTCATGTGGTAGACTGCCTCAGTCTATTACACAGTGCTGCTCAACTTAAATGCCCGGCCAGGTTCCAAGGCAGGGTGGTTCGCCCAGACGAAAAAACAAAGAACTGATGTCAAAGAGATTAGATTAGATTTAGGGTTCACATCTCCAAAGCAAATTCCGCTTGCTGAGAAGACCAATTCTAAAAAAACAGAAGTAACCCAAGTCTCAAACACAAGCAGACATAGCTGAAGATCTGGACATGAAACAACAGAATCTGAAGGACTTCCCTGGGTTTTAATCCTGACACTGCCACGAAACAGCTGAACGAACCAAAGCAAATATTTACGTCCTTAAGCTTCAGACTGTTGCAGATACACTGTGTGACAGGTGCAACCATGCTACCGTAGCTTCTGAAATGTAGTGAGGATTCTTTATTTGCACAACAAACATCTACTAAGATCAGAAGATCGCACACAGGAGGCAATTAATAAACTGAAACTATTATAATAAATACACACTTAAATTAAGCAATGAATGTCCACGCCAAACACGGGCTACGCTCAGAGGATATACACATAGAAGACACTCCTTGCTCTCAAGAAGCTGAAAGTCTGATGGGGGAAGCAAGGAGGGAAGAAATTAAAACTCAGTGTGTGATAAGTATTACGATAACACAGGGTGCAATGAACACATCAGTGGGTTGAAAGGTGAGGAAAGACAAAGATTGCTCTGAACACAGGAAGTGACTTTTAATCAATGTTATTAATAAGCAACATGCAACAGAATGCCACCATATTAAGTGTATAGAACCACTGCCTTAAATAAATGGATTTACTGCTCTAAGCACCAGCAAAATTAACATACAGATCATGCACTTCCATGATCCCTAAAAGTTCCTTCTTGCCTCTTCCCCATCAATGCTAGTGTCTACCCCACCCACGGCCCCCAGCAACCAATGGCCTGCTTCCTGTCATTACAGTTTGGTTTTCTCCATTCCGGAATTCCTTGTAAACCAAATAATACAGTGTGTATTCTTTGGGTCTGGCTTCTTCAGCAGAGCAACAGGTTTCTGAGATTCACCTGTGTTGTTGGGCATGGTAGCTCGTATCTTCTCACTGCCAAGGGAAAGCCCATTATAGGGTATATCACACTTCGTTCCTTCACTTACCTGTTCGTGGACTCTTGTGGTTTTCCAGTTTGGGCTGCTATGAATACAGCAGCTATGAACTCGGTTGAATCCCCATGTGGACCTAGGTTTTCCCTTTTCCAGGGTAAATACCCGAAGCAGAACTGCTGGGCCTTGGGTAACTCTGTAAGAAATGGCTAAGTAGTTCTCCCAACCATTGTACTATGTCGCATTCTCATCAGCCATGAAATTCTGGCCCCTCAACATCCTCACCAACATTCAGAACCATCACTTTTTAAATCCTCGTCATTCTAACCGGTACACGATGGGCTCTCCTTGGGGCTCCCGGCTGCAATTCCCTACTGACAACTGACACTGAGCTTCTCCCAGGGTCATTTCCCACCCACCTATTTTCCTTGGTGAATTAGATGGTCAATCCTTTGCCTATGATAAAAAATCAGGTTCTTTGTCTGACTGCATTGGAAGAGTTGTATACATATACTCTAGATACAAGTCCTTCAACAGGTTTTGCAAATACTGACTCTAAGGTTGAGGCTTGTGCTCTCATTTCCTTAAAAGTGGCTTTCATTTTAACTATGTTAATTCTTCCGATCCATGAGCATGGAATATTTTTCCATCTTTTTGTGTCTTCTTCAATGTCTTTCAAGAGTGATTTGTAGTTTCTAGAATATAGATCCTTTATCTCTCTGGTTAAGTTAATTCCGAGATAACATATGACTTTTGGTGCTATTGTAAATGGAATGGATTCCCTAATTTTTCTTTCTTCAGTCTCATTGTTCATGTATAGAAATGCAACTGATTTCTGAGCATTGATTTTGTATCCCGCCACACTACTAAATTGCCCTATAACTTCTAGTAGTTTGGGGGTGGATTCTTTGGGGTTTTCCATATAGAGTATCATGTCATCTGCAAAGAGAGACATTTTGACTTCTTCTTTGCCGATTTGGATACCTTTTATCCCTTTTTATTGTCTGACTGCTGTTGCAAGGACTTCTAGTACTATGTTGAATAATAGTGGCGAGAGTGGGCATCCTTGTCGTGTTCCTGGAAAAGGCTTCCAGCTTTTCCCCATTGAGAATGATATTCGCTGTAGGCTTTTCATAGATGGTTTTTATGAAATTGAGGAATCCAAGATCTACAAAGAACTTCTCAAACTCAATACGCAAGAAACAAACAAATCATAAAATGGGCAGAAGATATGAACAGACACTTTTCTAATGAAGACATACAAATGGCTAACAGACACATGAAAAAATGTTCAAAATCATTAGCCATCAGGGAAATTCAAATCAAAACCACACTAAGATACCACCTTACACCAGTTAGAATGGCAAAAATGGACAAGGCAGGAAACAACAATTGTTGGAGAGGATGTGGAGAAAGGGGATCCCTCTTACATTGTTGGTGGGAATGCAAATTGGTACAGCAGCCCTGGAAAACAGTATGGAGGTCCCTTAAAAAGTTAAAAATTGAGCTACCCTATGATCCAGCCATTGCACTACTGGGTATTTGCCCCAGATACAGATGTAGTGAAGAGAAGGGCCTTATGCACCCCAACGTTCATAGCAGCATTGTCCACAATAGCTAAATCGTAGAAGGAGCCGAGATACCCTTCAACAGATGACTGGATTAAGAAAACGTGGTCCAAGGGGCGCCTGAGTGGCACAGAGGTTAAGCGTCTGCCTTCGGCTCAGGGCATGATCCTGGCGTTACGGGATCGAGCCCCACATCAGGCTCCTCCGCTATGAGCCTGCTTCTTCCTCTCCCACTCCCCCTGCTTATGTTCACTCTCTCGCTGGCTGTCTCTATCTCTGTCAAATAAATAAATAAAATCTTTAAAAAAAAATAAAATAAATAAATAAATAAATAAATAAAAAGAAAGAAAACGTGGTCCATATATACAATGGAATATTACTCAGCAATCAAAAAGAACGATTTCTCAACATTTGCTGCAACATGGACGGGACTGGAGGAGATAATGCTAAGCGAAATAAGTCAAGCACAGAAGGACAATTATCATACGGTTTCACTCACTTATGGAACATAAGAAGTAGGAAGATAGGTAGGAGAAGAAAGGGAAGAAGAAAGAGGGGGTAAACAGAAGGGGGAATGAACTATGAGAGACTATGGACTCTGGGAAACAAACTGAGGGCTTCAGAGGGGAGGGGGGTGGGGGATGGGATAGGCTGGTGATGGGTACTAAGGAGGGCACGTATTACATGGTGCACTGGGTGTTACATGCAAGTAATGAATCATGGAACTTTACATCAAAAACTAGGAATGTACTGTATGGTGACTAACATAATATAATAAAAAAAAGTGGCTTTCAATAAACAGAAGGTTTTGATTTTGATCAAGTCTAATTTCTTATTTTGTCCTTTATGCCTCATGACTTTTTTGTCCCAGGAAATCTTCACCTGTCCCAGGACCAAATGTTTTCTTCTAGACACTTTACCACTTATATTTAGGTCTATGATCCATTTTGTATTAATTTTTCTATGTGAGGTAATGGCAGAACTTAATTTTTCACATACTGATAATTAACTGTTCTAAGATCATTTGTTGTAAAAGTTCATCCTTTCCCCGCTTTGAATGACCTTGGCACATTTGCCCAAAATCAATTGATTGCACATGGATGGGGCTATAACTAGAGTCCCTGTTTTGTCCCCAGTAATCTGTTTATCCTTCTGCCAATACCACACTGTCTTGATGACTAGAGTTTTGTGGTCTGGGATAGGTCAGGTCCTGTGCACTTCCATATAAATTTAAGAGCCAAGCAATGATTTCTTTAGAAAATAAGCCTGCTGGGATTTTGATTAGAACTACACTGAATCTAAGAATCAACCTGGCAAGAACTCCCATCTTGATATTAGGTATTACAATCCATGAACATATATATCTTTCAGCCTCCTTCTGTTCATTTTGGGTCTTAATTTTCTCAAGGAAAATAAATCTTTTGTAATTTTTGATTTACAGTTCTTACAGATCTTTTCTTAAACTCCTAGTATACCTAGGATTTTTCTGTCTTTTAACTGGCATGGTATTTTGACTTCATTTTCTAAATGTCCATTAATAGTATATAAAAATAATACTGATTTGTGGGGGCGCATGGGTGGCTCAGTCGGTTGAGCATCGAATTCTTGATTTCGGCTCAGGTCACCATCTCAGGGCTGTGAGATCGAGCCCCACATCAGGCTCTGTGCTGGGCGTTGAGCCTGCTTAGGATTCTCCATCTACCTCTGCCCCTGCCCCTCCCCATCCTGCCCCATCCCTCCCCCTCTCTCCCCCCCCCAAAAGAGAAAAAATAGATTTTTGTATGTTGACCTTGTCCCCTGTTACTCTGCTATATTACCTTCATTACTCTAGTACACTGTAAATTCCTTAAGATTTTCTATGTACATGATCATATTTTCTGTGAATAAAGTTTTACTTTTCCCTTTCCAATCTGTGGGCTTTTATTTCTTGCTCATTCCCAACGGCACTAGCTAGACTTTTTGGTACCATGTTAAATACAAGCAGTAAGAGTGAGCACCCTCGCTTCTCACCAACCCTACGAGGCAAGCATCTACCACTTAGTACCACATTAACTATAGACGTCCCAGTAGATGCCCATTAGCCAACTGAGCAAGTTTCCTCTGTGTCTAATTTACTGAGTACTTTCCTATCATTAATGTGTGCCGTATTTTGTCAAGGCTTTTGTATATTTAAAAAAGATATGACTGTGGTTTTTATTCCCCTTCATTCTATTAATACGGTAAATTATACTAACTAAATTTTGAATGGTTCACCAACCTTGCATTCTTAGAATAAATCCCACTGGATGATGATGAATTACCCATTTTATATATTAAAAGAAAACAAATCCAGCAATAAGTATATCACAAGAGTCTATCTGATAGTATTTTAAGGGTTTTGCATAGGTGTTCATGAAGGGTCTTGGTCTCTAGTTTTCTTGAAACATCTTTGATTTTGTTATCAAGATAATGCTGTCCTCAAAAAAAAAAAATTGTGAAATGCACCCTCCTCTATTTTCTGAGAGAATTTTTTTAATGGTATTTCTTCATTACAATGTGATAAAATTCACCAGTGAAGCTGTTCAGCTAACATGTTCATTAGGGCAACACTTCACTGAGTTAACTTTATTAACTAGGACTATTTAGGCCTTCTATGTCATCCTCGATCAATTTTGGTAATGTCTTTCCAGGAATGTTTCCATTCATCTAAATTATCAAATTTACTCACCTAAAGATTTTATTAAAATCCTTTATTATCCTTTTCATGTCTATAGAGAACATTGGTGTCATTCTTTTGTTCTGATACTGATAATTTAGGTCTTTTTCTCTTGATCAGTTTGGGCTAGAGGCTTATGCATTTTACTGATATTTTCAGCTTGATTTTTCTCCATTGTTTGTCTTTGATTTCATCAATTTCTAGTCTTTATTTTCTCATTTCCAGAAACTTCGGCTTTAATTCATCTTCTATTTTAGTCTCTTAGAGTAGAGTATATAGTTCATTAATCAAACTATTTTCCTTCCCTAATGTGAGTGACATATTTCAGCTACAAATTTCACTCAAGGCAATGCTTTAGCTGCACCCAGGAATTATGATATGCTATTTTTACTCAATTCACAAAGTTTTCCAATTGCCCTTGTGATTTCTTCTTTTAATCCGTGGGTTATTTAGAAACGTGTTAATTTCCAAATAATGGGGCGAGTTAAGACATTTTTATTACTAATTTATTTCTGTTGTGGTCAGAGAACATACTCTGTGATTTAAATGGTTTTAAATTAATTGAGGCTGGACTTATGGCCCTGCACAGGGTATATCTTGCTAAATGTTCATCATGTACTTGACAGGAATGTTTATTCTTCAGCATTCTATAAGTACCAAATAGATTAGATTGGTTGTGCTAATGAAGTCTTCTGTATCTTTAGCAATATTCTATTTGATGTATCAGTTACCAAGAAAGGAGTAGAGGAATTTCCAACTATAATTATCGATTTGTCCGTTTCTCATTTCAATTTTCTCAGTTCTTTGCTTCATATATTTAGAAGCTGTTATTACATGCATACATTTAAGAATATTACATCTTCTTAAATTTATCTTTTCATCATTATGAAATGTCCCTCTTTCTACTAAATAATACTCTTAATCTACTTTGTTTTATGCTGATATAGCTATTCTTGTTTTGCTTTAAGCGTCTGCACAGTAGGTCTTTTCCAATCCTTTTATATTTACTGTTTTACATTTAAAATATATAATTTAAATTATATAATTTAAATATATTTAAATGCATATCCTTAAATAGCATATAGTTGTATCCTGACAACTTTTGTCCAATAGTCTCTACCATTAAATTGAAATGTTTAGACCATTTACACATTTAATGTAATTATATGTGTGGTTGGCTTTAGTTCTATTATCCTGCCACTTGTCCCATCTCTTTGTTCCTTTTTCTTCTTTTCCTGCTTTTAGGATTCTATTTTGACTGCCTTACTGGCCTTGCTCTAACTCTTTGTACTGTTTAGTTTTGTGGCTTTTCTATGGTTGCAATGAGCACAAGTATCACATAACTGTATATACAGCATAAGAATATAGCACTGCACAGTTCCCTTTCTTCCTCCTACTCTATTTTTGCCATATTTTTTACTTAATACAGGTTAAAAAAAAGAAACATTAAATGGGTGTTTTTGCTTAAAATGTGGTTTTCTTTTAAGAAATTTTTAAATTCTAAGAAGTAATAATTTTACATTTACCCATATTTCTACCATTTCCAACACATTTCAGGATTTGAGGTATTGATTCTTCTGACTTACAAACATCCATTAAGGACTCTCACAGAGCAGGGCCAATAGAGATTAATTCTCTCAGCATGTGCTTGTCTCTAAGACTTTATTTCATCTTCACTTTTTTTTTTTTTTAGGATATTTTTGCTGGATATAGAATCCCAGCTTAACAATGGTTTCCTTTTGCCAAGTAAAAGATTAAATTCCATCATCTTTTTTTTTTTTAAGATTTTATTTATTTATTCGACAGAGAGAGAGACAGCCAGCAAGCGAGGGAACACAAGCAGGGGGAGTGGGAGAGGAAGAAGCAGGCTCACAGCAGAGGAGCCTGATGTGGGGCTCGATCCCATAACGCCGGGATCACGCCCTGAGCCGAAGGCAGACGCTCAACCGCTGTGCCACCCAGGCGCCCCTAAATTCCATCATCTTCTGACAGCATTCTTTATGACAAAATGTCTAATCATTACCTTTGTTCCTATGTAACATATGCTTTTTCTCTGGCTGCTTTAAAGGTTTTTCTCAATACAACCAGTTTTCAGCAATTTGATTATGTGATTTTATGTTTATCCTTAGTAGGGTTTAAGCTTATTGGATCTAAGGATTTATCATTCTCCCTCAACATGAAAACTCAAACTTGATGTACTTGCTTAATTAAAGGGCTCATGTGTTTTCTTAAGCTTGTCACTCATTATGTCTGAATAGTTCCTCTCTGGGATTTTCCCCTATTCTGTATTCCTGAAATTCCTATTCGACATATAGGGGAGCCTCTTATTCTACCCTTGTAACTGCTCTATCACATTTTCTGCTTGTCCTACTTGGACACATGTTGGGAGGCTCCTTGGGACCCTTCAATTCCCTTATTCTCTCCTCAGTCTTGAACTGCATCTAGTCTCCTCTTCATCCACCCACTGTGTGGATTTCTTTTTACTTCGATAGCTATATATAAATACATATATACATACATACACACACATATACTTATATATATTTTACTTCAACAGCTATATATAAATATATATACTTATATATACATTTTACTTCAATAACTATATATAAATATATATACACATATATACTTATATATATTTTACTTTAATAGTTTATATATATATATATGTATATTATATACATATATATTTTTTAACTTTGGAGTTTTCATCGTTTCCACTTGGATCCTTTACCAATCCGGCTGGTTCTATTTCTTGTGATGTCATTTCTTCCAATGCCTCCCTGACCACTGCAGATAGGACTGAGTCTCTTCAATTCATCCTCTTATTTCTAGGTCTCGAGGTACAAATCCTTCCTGTGTTGGGCCTGTAGATTCCCCTTCACGGTATCCCCCTAGGTGGTTTGTAATCTCCGACTGTACACCCATCCTCTGAGAAAACCATCTCATTTGCCAAGTGTGTGGGTCTGTGGGAGGGGGGAGTATCTCTATACAGCAGTCTCATATCTGAATTGGTTGCTCCTTGCTGGCTTCAGGGAAGGGATCTCCTACGGCTGTTTGCATATGCAAAGTCCTGGGCCCTGGCACGCTTCCTAACCATCCCCGGTTCTGGAGGGTAGGCTTTCCTGGTCCCATTCCTGGGAAGCTCTCCCAATTCAGCACCAGAGGCCTGCAGCCTGGATGGCCTTCTCCACGTCGGGGGCAGCCCAGTGCTAGTTAGTTAATGTTATCACAAGAAGGCACTTTGGCTTTAGTCAAATTTTGAATTTCCTTTGTTTGGGGTACCTGGAAACCATACTGTCTAGGTTTCTAGTGTATACAAGTATCAAAAAACTCATTCATTTACAGTCTCTGGGTTGAAGCAACAGAGTGTTTCAGAAGACTGTGTTTCCCTAAGAACTTGGTCTATTAATCTCTTTTCTACATATTTTAGCTAAATCAAAAGAAATATGGCTTAGGAAGATTGGCTTCCAAAAATAACTGCCCACTACTTTAAACTCAATTTCATGATATTTCTGAGAATGGCTGCTTCCCCAAACTGTTATTCAATACCCAGGAAACAACCCCACTGGCACACTGGTGTCTGCTGGTCCTTCAACCACACATCGACATTCATACTCATTTTTAAGAGATTTAGTGAACAATGATCCACTGAAAAGTGACATTTCATTAAGTGTATTTTCAGCTTCCTGCTCAGGCCCTTCCATTTTATTCTCTAATAATGAATACCAGGAGCTGGCAAAACAAATCCATGTACCATCTGACTATTAAATCCTAAGAGTTAACTTCAAGAAATTTCAAGTTCTAAAAATATACTGACAATCAAGACCCTCTTGACTGGGCTCTGCTCTCTCTTCTCAGCCACACACTCCGTCATATGCACACCCTGACCCCTAAGCACCTGTACCAGGTGCCACACGGTCGCCCTCTGCTCTGCCTGACGAGAGCGTGGCTCAGCTCCCCGCCTCCCAGCACAGCCTTGCTCGTGAGCAGGACCCAACAACCGCTCCCTCCTAGAGCACTTTGTCTTTGTCGCTGTAACTGCCTTCACATTACCTCCCAGCACCAGCCAGAGCTTCCATACACACCACCTCACTCATTTCTCACAAAAAACTGGGACGGGGACAGAAGAAGTAATTTGCCTATTTTTTTTCCCCTGTTCCAGCTTTCCCTACCACTCAAGACATAATTTCTTTCAGGGAGAGGATCATGGCTTCCCTCATTCTTTAGTCCAAAGAGCGCTTGCTGAGCCCACAAGGTGCCAGGCACTGTGCTGGGCGCCAGCAGAGAATAAAATGAAAAAAATGATCCCTGCATAGGGGTGCTCACAACAGAGTTGGGGAGCAGGGAAGGTTGGTGGCAGACACACATGCAAAAAAAGCATAACAAACCTCCTTTTTCTTGTGTCCACATCCCCAGAAGCAGACAGTTTCCTCCTCAATGTGGGGGGCCTACCGACTCCAATGACACAAGCAAAGGAAGCGGCCTGGGAGCGGGTGAGCAGGATTAAAAACAACTGGCCACACAACTCCCTGGCAATCACTTAGCATTACAGGCAGCAGCTCCATGTATTCAAGTCTGAACGGAGAAGGATCCAAAAACATTAGCTGATTACTAGCCAGAAGCTCCTGACAATACGAAACAGGCTGGCTGTGTCTGAGCACCAGCCTCTCTGCCCCATGACAAGGGACCCTGTGGTTCCCAGCCAGGTCTGGGGAGCTGGCCCCCAGCATGGCTGCCCAGCAGCGGTGGGCTGGGGGTGGTGGCGTGGCCACAGCCAGGAAGAAAACAGGATGGAGGGGAAACAGTACCCACGGTGGACGGGCATATTTGATGACACATCCTCTAAGAGAATTCCTCCTCTGTAAGCATGTTGTAGTTTAATTTAGACATGACATGGTATGGGGCCCTTTTTCCACTTTAAAACTGCTGTATTGTACATTAAAAGGCAACATACAGCAGAGAAAGGCCTGGAAGAAAATTCCCCAAAGTAGAACCTGATTGTTTACTAACTGGTAGGGACAGTGTTTTTAAACCATTTTTATATTCAGAAATAATTAAACTTAGCTACCTCTTAAACACTGTGCTTATTAGGAAGTAAAGCACATTTACGAAGCCATCCTAAAACTTGCATGGAACCACAGAAGACCCCCAACAGCGAAATCTACCTTGAAAAAGAACCACCACGCTGAAAACATCACACTTCCTCACTTCACACTATATTACAAAGCTATACTCATCACGACAGCATGTAATTGTCATGAAAAGACACAGATCAATGGGCCAAGAACAGTCCAGAAATAGACCCACACATATATGGTCAATTTACAGCAAAGGAGCCAAAAATATATACAATGGGGAAGGACAGTTGGGAAAACTGATAGCCACATGCCAAAGAATGAAACCAGACCTCTATTTTACACCACACACCAAATAACAACTCAAAATGGATGAAAGACTTGAACTTCAATGCTGAAGCCGTAAAACTTCTAGAAGAAAACATAGGGGGTAAGCTCCCTGACACCAGTTATGGCAAGGCTCTTTCGGATTTGACGCCAAAAGCAAAGGCAATGAAAGCAAGAAAAAACAGGACGACAGCAAACTAAAGATCTTCCACATGGCAAAGAAAACCAAAACAAAAGGGCAACCTGCAGAGTGGGAGAAGATATTTGCAAATCATCTATCTAATAAAGGGCTAATATCCAAACAATAAAGAACTCCTACAACTCAAGAGTGTGAAAGAAAAATATCCAATTAAAAAGCAGGCAAAGGAAAAAAAAATCCTTATATTGCTCTGGAAAAAGAGGTATTGAATAACCTTAAACTTTTTTTTTTAGAAACTGTATAACTAAATATGCATGTTAAAAATGTAAGGGGCTCCAGAATCTTAAGTGCATATTACTAAGTGAAAAAAGGCAATTACATCGAAAACCGGGGATGTACTGTATGGTGACTAACATAATAAAAAATCATTATTAAAAAAAGATAAAATAAAATAAAAAAATAAAATAAAATAAAATTGGTATTTTTTAAATCCTTAGATTAACAACAACAAAAAAAAAAGGCAAAACTATGGACATAGTAAAAAAAAATCAGCAATTGTCAGGGGTTAGGAGGAAGATGAATGGGCAGACCACACAGAATTTTTAGGGCAGTGAAACAATTCTACATGATACTATTATGGTGGCTGAATGTCATTATACATTTATCCAAACCCAAATATACAAGACTGTTAGTGAACCCTAATGTAAACTATGGATCTGGGGTCATGATGTGTCAATGTAGATTCATCAACTGTAACAAATGACCACTCTATGGGGCATGTCGATAGTGGGGGAGGTTGTACATGTGTGGGGAAATGAGGTAAATGAGAACTCTTTGTATTTTCCACTCAGTTCTGCTGTGAACTTTGGGCTGCTCTAAAAAATAAAGTCTATTAAAAAAACGTAAGCGACTTCACCAAAAGTACAAGTGACAAAAGCAAAAATAGCTCAATTAATACATCAAAATTTAAAACTTTTGTGCTACAATGTCATCAAAAAATAAAAAGACAACCTACAAAATGGGAGAAAATATTTGCGAATCATACGTTTGATAAGGGATGTGTATACTGAATATATAAAGAACTTTTACAACTCTATAATAAAAAGATAAATAATCAAATTTAAAAATTAAAAAAAAAAAGCAGGCAAAGGAACTGAATAAAACATATTTCCAAAGAAGACACTCCAACGGGCAACAGGCACACGGGAAGGTGCTCGGCCTCACTCCTCGTCAGGGAGATGCAAATCGACACCACAACGAGACATCACCTCACACCTGCTATAATGGGGGGTCCCCCCAAAAAAAGGCAAGAGTTGGCGAGGATGCAGAGAAAGGAACATCCTGGTGCACCACTGGTGGGAATGCAAACCGGCACAGCTCCTGTGGAAAACAGTACAGAGGGTCCTCAAAAAGTTAAAAATAGAACTACCATGTGATCCAGCAATTCCGCTTCTGCAAATATTTCCAGAGAAAATGAAAACAGGGTCTCAAAGAGCTATCTGCACCCCCAAATTCACTGCAGCATTACTTACAATAGCCGAGATAAGGCAACAACCTTAGGGCTCTTCGACAGATGAACAGATAAGGACGATGTGGTGTATGAATACAGCGGAATGTTATTCAGCCACAAAAAAGGCAATTCTGCCATCGAGACAGCACAGAGGGACCTAGAGGTCATTACGCTAAGTTAGACAGAGAAAGACAAACACTAAGTGATCTTATACGTGGAATGTTTAAAAACTGACCCAATAGAAAAAAGATTCGTGACCGTAGGAGGTGGGAGAGGAGAGACAGGTGAAGATGGTCAGAAGGTACAACAAAACACACAGTCACTGAGACACTGGATCTTAAACGTTCTCGTGCAGCTATGCGAGATGATGGACAGTCACTAAACCCGTGGTCGTTTCACAACACATACATACACCACGTCATTAAGTTGTACGCCGCAAACTGAAGTGCCCATTATTTCAGTAAAGCTGAAAAACAATAGACAGGAAAGTATACAAAATTAAAGATAAGCTTGAATTATCCCACAGCAAGCATCTCTAAGATCCAGGGCTCAGCTCGAGAAGAGAACACAGCCCACACTCAGGCACCTCACCCTTCCTCCTCCCCAAAGTCACCTCTGCCCTGACTTCTAACACCAAATTTCAGATTAGCACTGAATAAAAATGAAAAATTGTAATTCCTAAGTTCACCACACCATTTCCTGACAGGAAAGCATTCTTTTCATAAGATATTTGGTAGTTCGCTGCAAGGTAACAGCTACAATCTCAGGATATTCTCAAATTCAGCGATAACTCAGCCACAGAACTGACGGTTTTCCACAATCAGGCAAGCCTCCCAGGGTGTGCACCGCGCACCAGGCCCTGCAGAGGACCTGCGCGTCACCCAGCACGCCCATGTGCAAGTCCGCTGTTGGCTAATGACACAGCAAGGCCGAGCTGTCCTCCTGGCCTGCACACACGGAGTCACAGAGCCGCGCGGGAACATATCCCAGGGCCAAGGGGAGAGTAGCGATGGGGCGAGGCCTCCAAGTCACAGCAGAATCAAGTGTGGAGCATAAACTGAGTCACGGGAGACCAGGAAGACACCCTGGTTAGGTCACAGGCTTGGGTGCCACACCACCACCACCACTGCCAGGGACTTCAAGACAACAGACTGGATTTCTCACTCCCTCAACAGCCCAGCCAAGCAGGCTAACTCGGCAGCTCCGGGAGGCTGAGGACACAGATTTCTGCCTAGCTGCTCGGCCGTCCCCAGAGTGTGGCCCCACCACTGGATAGCAAGAGTGGTCACTGCTTTGTATTCTTCCAGCCAGAGGGAGGAGACGGAGTTTGCTTGCACTGCGGGCATGCCAGACACTTCATTGTCCAGAACGCAGCCCACGGCCTCACTCAGCAGCAACGAGGTGTGGATGCAGTCCCTGGCAGCCCGTGCCCAGCCAGAAGCAGGCGGTGAGCAGAGGAAGAAGGGAAGCAGGCAATGAGGGCCGGGAGCAGCCTCCGCCCAGGGGCAAGCAGGGGCCAGCAGTGGAGAGCCACGTCGTGGGGTACTGCAAGTGCCACGCTAAGGAACTTCGCATGACCTCACCACTGGCAGAGAGAAATGATGGGCAAGGTGACTAGCTGGAATCCAGGAGGGAGGGATCCAAGGTCTGACTCAGGCACCTAGAGTAAGAAACCCCATCAGAAAAAAAGGAAAGCAAGATGCAGAGCCTGGCAAAGGCGAGAACCCTGCACACCCCGGGCTCTCTGTTCCTGAAGTGGGGCCACTGACAACCCAAAGGCCGTCAGCATCAGGCTGCTGTGAAGGTCAAGTAGTACAAAGGATACTAAAGACCTGCGAAAAGTAAAGTAAAACATTGTCTCAAATTAAATTTAAACAATTCCTACTGAAGAACCTCTATAACCTATTGAAGAATCCTATTGAAGCATCTCTATAGCCACAAGATCATAGTCACTCTCAATTTGTAGCAACTATTGTTACTGTTGAAGAACTCACCGATCTCTTTAGGAACTTAGCGAATACCTACAGAACTTACATTTAACATTACTGCTAACAGTCTAAGCAATCGTCTTTCTCTTCTGGACTGTATACTTCATTATAAGCCTTTCTATGTCCCTTCAGAAGGAAATTCTCAAGTGATGGGATGCAAGACATTTGCTCAAAGCCACACAATTATTGGGTCTTAATAATTATGTGCAACACTAAACATTAAACCAGCATTTGAAAATTTCCCCTTGTTTTCTGAATCAGGCAAATACACAGTATTTGAAAGTCAACGGGAAAAGAACAAACCAAAGAGAAATGTTGGTTATTAGTGTAGGGGAAGTAATCATCATATTTACCAAAAATATTAATTGTTACTTCTTTGCATGGTATTCCATAAAGCTAGAGCTGGAACAGAACCAGGGGTCCTACGTGGCTCAGACTCAGCTCTGGGATACACTTCCCAAAGCTCAGGTCAGCCACCACTTGCCACCGAAAACAATCCAATTCTTCACTGGAGTCCCTTGAAGAATGCTGATGACCAGCCATCACGTAACCTACATCCCCTCTGCCTACATATCCCCATTTTCCTTCTCTGCCACGAGGAACTGGAGTCAACAGCAAGACCTCAGAGCTAGCTCTTGGCCTGTCCTCCTCCCTCTGCCACCTGTTCTCATGCCACTAAGCACCTTCCCAATGCTGCACACTCCCTAGCCTGCTTTTGCTTTTCTCATTTCTCTGATTTGCTCAAGAGAGACAGAGACCTCTTCAGATGACAGGGGGAGGAGAAGCAGAACAGAGGAGCAAGGTGGAACATTCTCCAGCAGATAGTGGAGGGGTGGGGGACACTGGGAACTTGCCCCGCACAAATGAATGAGAACGTCGTTGCCTTAAAATTTTAAAAAGTCACTGGTATCAGCAAGGATACAAAACATACAGGTAATAGAGTCAATAAACTTAAACATAGATTTTAACAAACATATAAAATAACAAACACAGATCTTAACAAATATATAAAAAGTGAACAGAAACCCATGAATAGATACATCTTTCCTGATCCTCCAAATGCTGCCCTTGGATATAACTAAGCTCTCCCTACTCTGAACTCCAGAACACGTTACTTCTCTGGGCTGCTCTTAGAAACGTACTATACTCTGCCACACGGTCTCTTAAACGCACATCTCCCATCTATACCTCTAACTGGATCCCTGCTCCTGCAAGAATCTCAGCCCAGCCCTGGTTCCATCGGTCCCCAAAGGCGCAGCACTCCAGACCAGTGATGGGTGGCTGCTATGAACATGGCACTCCCCCTTGACCTGCTCTGCCCTGCACCTGCAGCCTTCCTGGCAGCAATGCCCTTCACCTCTTGGAATCCTGGAAGAGTGCTACCCCTCGAGTCTCCATCTTTCTGACTGCCCCTTAAGTAGGGACCCTCCCCAGGGAGCCCCCTTTGCTCCTCTTTACTTCTCTATTCATTCCGAGGAATCACACAATTCAGCCACTATCCACAGCCAGGACCCCTAGCTAGTATCAGCAGCCTCAACCTCCCTCCAGAATTCCAGCTGAAATTTCCTCAAGAGAACACATCCACCTGAGTGTCCAACAGGCAGCCCTGTAGCTAATGTCCCAAAGGCCCTTTGCCACCTGCCTGCTCCCATTGTCCCTGTCCCTAGCAACACTCCACCTGCTTCTGGAATTGCTCCCTCCCCCACTGCCATACACAATACTGCTTTTCAACTAAACACTTCTCACACCAATCCCCTTCGCACCACCCTGACTCAAACTGCCGTATGCAGACTGGAATCCTCCATGCCTCGGCCTTTCCAACTGGCACATTTGCTGAAAGCAAGCTGGGATGAATTATGTTTTCCTAGTACCCCCAATACACCACCAGCTTTGCTGCCACTCGGCCACAAGAGTGACAGATGGAAGACTGGATATGTAACTGCTTGCTCACAATGTCCCATAGGTTCACCATTTCGTAAGGTTAAGCCCAGTCAGAGTGTTACTGTGAAAAACTAGCAATCCAAGCATCAGACAAGTGGAACCCGGGTATAGTTCTAATGGGCAGTGACTTTACATATGCTTGCAAAGGGTCACTCATGCAGCACGGAGGGGCATAGGATGGAATTTTAGTGCGACGGGCAGAGGACTAAATCACCCGAAAGGCATGATCTCATCTACATGAGAAGACGTGCAGAGAAAAACCAGAAGGAAATCCACCAAAAAGATCAAAGCACTCAGTTCTGGGTAACAAGATGGCAGGGAATATTTTGCTGTTCTCCTATACATTTTCTTAACTTTCCAGATTTTTCTTAAAAGGAACACTCATTACTTTTATGACAAGAAGAATAATATGCACAAATAAAAGCACAAACTCCAAAATCTTTTGTTTTGCATTTGCAGCGCCTGGGAGAAGCCCTCCGGTTTCCTCTCAGCACACAAACTCCCCCTCCTCCTGCTTCCCACGCACCAGGCTGAACGGGCGGCCGGGCTCTGGAGGGCAGGTGCAGGCCCCCCGCCTCCCTCGTCTGTCATGGAATCCCCACACACACTCGACAGTCTGTTTCGAAACACAAACACTCGTGTAAAGACTGGAATGGAACTGAGCAGCCAGAGAAATCAGAGCTAATAACCTCTGCTCGCTCTACCAGAGGCTCTGCTGAGAAGCCAGGGGACACTTCACCGCAACCCCACAGCAAACAGCTAAGCACTGGGATGACGGCCCAGCTGGAATCCTACGCAGGCATTAACTGGTGCAGGGACAGGGCCCAGCTGCCCAAGCGGACAGAACCAGAGACACTAGCAAACCAGATCTCTGTCAGGAAACAGTGCTCACCCTGCTCAAGCAAGGCATGTCTCAGAGGGAAGAGACGGAGACAGGCCTGCTGGCCTCCTATCTCCGTTGCTAACCAGAAATTTGCTATTTTCTTGAGAAGCAGATTTATCAAGAACAAAACAAAACCTCAGCCAACTGAAGAACTTTCTTGGTTCTGTTGCCCAGACTTTACCAAAGGAAGAAGGTCAAACGTGTAAGAACACAGATTAACCGAAGGTCAAGCGGTACCTTCAGAGCACTGCAGTGGGACTTCCTGCAGGCGAACAGGATGCCATTCCACAGGTGAGGGGCTCTCCAAACCTGGCTTCCCGAGCACCAGAACCATGCCCCCCACAAACCCCTGTTCTCAAGTAAGGAGAAATCGCTTCAAGAGGCCAAATCAGCTGGTAGAGAATGGGTGGGGGGCTGTAAAGTTCTCACCACCTGCCCCGTCCGAGGCACTAGTTCCTCCATCACCTTGACCGCTAGGAGACAGGGGAGAGTACCTTATGGAGGGCCTGTGTGCTAGGTGCTTTCCTGGGCATTTTCTCTGTTCTCATAAAAATTCTGAGGTCCTCTACCTCTGAACCTAATAATACACTCTATGTTAATTAACTGAATTTAAATAGGGTTTTTTTTTTTAATTCTGAGGTCCTATTTCTGTTTTACAAATGAAGAAACTGAGGCTCGCAGAAGCTCAGTAACTTGCCCACAGGTGGCAGACAGTAGCAGATCCCTAAATGTGAACGCGGGGCTACCATTCGAGCAAAAACTCTCTCCTAGTCCCATATTCCCTCCAGTGATGCCACACGGCCCAGGAAGAGGCAGATGCAGAAAGGCCACAGGCTGAGAGCAAGGAACCCTGAGTTTGAACCTCCTCTCCTGCGCGCCCCACCTACGTAACATGAACACATTGCTTCCTCCCTGGGCCTGACCTCCCTGCAGGGAGCCGAGTGTCAAACACTCAAGGATTCATGAGGTCAGAGAAATACACTATCCTTTCTCTTCTCTAAATTATGGGAGCATCTTGGGCTGTGGTTAATCCAAAGAATCTAAATCAACTGTGTTCATTTGCGATGCCAGCCTTCATCCCAGGCTCCTTGAATGGGCTATAATTTGCAAACCAGACCCACGCAATGAAGGCCAGCAGGCCGAGCGAATTGCCGAACCCCAGGAAGCTGTTCCAGGAAGTTAAAGCAGCTTTATGTGAAGCTCAGCGTCAGAACCTAAAAAAACCTATGGCAAGGAGGTTCGCTTTAAGTACCAGAAATAACGTGCAGTGTGCTTGTCACGTAGGCGGTCATTACTAACCATTTCACTCATAACAACTAGTCGCCACTATTTATTAGGTATTTTTCCCCAAACTTCATAGAACGGCTGTTTAAGTCAAGCAGAGGTAAACCCAGTATCCTGCTGGGGAAACACAGATCTCAAACACTTCTGCCACAAAGACCTCTATTCTTGCGTTGCTGGGAGGAAAGTTTCCAAGTAAATATGTTTCAAATCTGTGGGTCAACAATCTGAAATGTGAAAATGTGTTCCACAGTGACTTTCTAATGGAGAGCCTGGTTATCCCCCCCCCCCAGAAATTTAAATTATACCTTTAGAGCTAAAGATTCTTGCATGTGTTCCACAGTGACTTTCTAATGGAGAGCCTGGTTATCCCCCCCCCCAGAAATTTAAATTATACCTTTAGAGCTAAGGTATGGATTCTTGCGGATCTCAGCTTAAAAATCATTAACACAAATTTAACCCCAAAGGAGTGACCTACCTTCAGGATAGGGCGCAGCCCCGTGTTGTAGACATTGCAAAGTCTACCTGAGTCCGTTAAATATAAATCTGCAAAGGGGAGCTTAAAACATCTAGGACAGAACTATTTTTCAGATCACTGCCAAGTTTAAGGAGTTCAGATTTGAGCCAGAAAAAGAGAAGATGAAACTTTTCCACAAAGTTCCGTAAGGGCAGAAAGAATCGTTGCACTTTCAGAAAAGGAAAAAAAAAAAAAAAAAGATGCTTGTTTGAGAACTTTGACTTCCACTAGAACATCCAGCTGAAAGGAGCGAGGCTGGGCCAGGGCAGACAGCACGTGCGCTGAGGCCGGGCGGCCGGGCCACTTCCCAGCTGCACGAGTGTCGACCAGCTGCTGCCCTACGTGAAGAAACCACTCTTAGCTCTCAGGGCCGCTCTGAGCATCCTATGCACACAGAGCCACTACGAGACGAAGCTGGCTCCCGATACGTGAAAGCTAGTCGGTTTTGTCATTTTGCAAAAGGAAAACACCGAATCGAGTCCTGCCTCCAACATCCTAACCCTGGGGCTACCACAGCAAACTCTCTCCAAAGGCCCCTGAGGGACGCCGCAGAGCAGGCATTACCCTCCCACTTTGCAGATGAGAAACGAGAGGCCCAGAGTGGAACAGTGACAGCCCCAAGGACGAAGGAATCAGGGAACAGAACTTGGGTTGGAGCCCAGGATGGGTTTTCCTCTTCATGTTGCATGTGGCACTTGGCCACCCTGGCATCAAGGACTCTCCCAATGAATCAGTGATGTGGGTTTGAACTTCCTCTCTCCTTACCAGACGGGTCAGGACATTCAGGCCACAACCCAACCCTCAGGGAGATTTCATTTTATGAGTTTCACGTTGTTGTTTTGTTTTGTTTTTAAAGATTTTATTTATCCATTTGACAGAGAGAGAGACAGCCAGCAAGAGAGGGAACACAAGCAGGGGGAATGGGAAAGGAAGAAGCAGGCTCCCAGCAGAGGAGCCTGATGCGGGGCTCGATCCCAGGACCCCGGGATCACGCCCCGAGCCGAAGGCAGACACTTAACGACTGAGCCACCCAGGCGTCCCTCATGTTGTTTTTTAAAATAGCTGTACTCTTCAAGAGCACAGAACATAAAAGAACATAGAAGAAAAAGAAAGCAGTATGTGTCATGGGGGCAGCAGGCAGGCTGAAGACAAGGAGGGCAGGTGCCATCGGGGCTCCAGAGAAGCTTTCTGGAGACAGGTGAGATGAATCGGCTGGTTCCCGCTAGTGCACCCAAGATCGATGTTCAAGAAACAAGAGAACAGCAGTCTTCCTTGGGATGCCTATGCGGTGAGGGGAGGTCGAGTCTGTCGGCTAGCTGGTCTTCAAGACTCACGGAAGCCAAACCCCTACAGGGAAGGCGGCTCACCACCCTCCTCGGGCACCGCAGCACCGAGCGTCTGACCCTGTGGCACCACCGCCCACCGGGCGACAGTCCTGAATGGCAGGGACCATTTCTCTCCTCCGGTGTTCTCAGAAGTTGGCAGAGAACCAAGAACATCCCCATCTTCGGCAAATGTTTACTGAGCACAATCGACGCGCCAGACACCGCTAGAAACAGAGGATGTGACAGTGAGGACAGAAGGCACAGCGGGCTAAATGCTCTATCGGAAAGCCCGGGGCCAGGGGTGCTCACGGGCTTCCTGGAGGCGAGGCCAGCACTGCCGAAGCCAGAAACACTGAGGTTGTGCTGATCACAGCTTCTCAGGGCTCAGCACAGAGAGGGTTCTCCAGGCACTCCAGTCCCCCAGGGATAGTGTTAAAGGGTAGATTCCAAACTCAGGACACCTGGGGCTGGGGCCAGACATCTTTATTTCCAACTGGCTCCCAGGGGACACAGATGCTGTTGGTTGGTGCAGCGTACTTTGAGTACCAAGAATGCAGAGTATTCTAGATACACATTCCAATCTACCCAACAATCCCATGAGATGCGTACTACCTTCTGAGTAATATTTCCCCCTGGAACTTTGGGTAACTCGCCTGATGTCTCACAGTAGGCGTCCAAGCTGGAATTTGAATCCAGGGCAAGCTAACCCCCAGGACCCTTATCATTCCCACTCTGTCATGCCGCTTCCAATAAAGGTTTGCTCCAATCAATCAATTAAGAAGGCAAAGCCATACAAATAAACAGAATTCACCCCAAAGTCAAAGGTAAATATTTTGCATCATCTGCACCACTGCCCACATCCATAAATCTTAATTTTGTTACACGCCTCAGTTAAACTTTTCAGAATGCACCCCAATATGCACTGAAAATATACACATGTACACTTCAAAATATATACAAAAACATTCAAAATGATGAGACGGTAACTTTGGAAGACAATGTTTGACTGGAAACTGGGTGGGGGCGGGGGTGGTAAGGACAGAACGAACTGCACAGAAACTCTCTATTTGGTGATGTTTCTCATGGGGACCCATCAACCGCAGCTCAGAAACCACTTGTCCCATAGACTGGGGTGGGGAACAAGCAGGAAACGGATGGCGGGGCAGGCTTCTCTCTGTTGGTGAGCAACACTACAGGTAAGCGAGTGAGGAGTGAGCTCTACAACAAAGCCAGTGAGCCTGGATCAAGTCAGACATCAGTGTGAGCTCATGTTTAACCTAAGACCGTGACACTAAGCAGACGGATAAATCCACGAGTAATCACGTGTAGATACGTGGATTGGTATGCACATACGTACTTCCTAGCTCTGAGGGGGCCTACAAGCAATGCCAGGCCATGACAAATTCTTACAGAATTCCAAAAACTTTCCATAGCTCCCTGCCAACAGAAGTGGAGCCTGCTCCCACTCTCCCCTCCCCACCCCTCGAGCCAGGGCTGCACACGTAGCAACTTGCTCCCAGAGAATCCAGTATGGAAACTACTCTGGCCCGGGGACCAAGGTCAACACCATCAGTGATACATGTGATGAGAAGGGCACGTCACCTCTTTCTCGTTGTAAGAAAAGCAGCAGAGAAACCTGAATCCAGGAACAGTTGACAAAATATCGGATCGCTACTCCTCAAAGCCCTCAAGGTCACGAACAAACGATGACTGAGAAATCGTCACAAACCGGAGGAGACCTGAGGACTGAACTCCATCTGCTACCCTAACCTGCATGTGACCCTGGGACAGAGAAAGGACAGCAGGGGGTAAACTAGCGAAAGCCAGACAAGGAACAGAGTTTGTTCACAGCAAGGCAGGGATGCTGGAATCTCGCGGTGGCCGGGCCACATGTAAACAGCAGTGTAACTGGTCAGAGACACACAGGGACATGCTCCTATGTCTGCAGCTTTTCTGCAACTTTCAATCCCTTCTAAAATAAAAAGGTGCTTTTCAAAAAGGAGATACAAAAATAAAACCTTTCATCCCAATGGCCTCTCTGGGGACCACCGTTAGGATGCCACAGAAGGAATCTCAAGTTCTCGAGCCTCCAGAGGCCAGGAAGAGTGCATGAAGCAGGAAGGAGGTGAGCACCGGGGAGAGGGGGAGCTATGGCCTGGAACACACACACCTGGTAAAAACACGAAATATTCTGAAAGCACAGTCGGGGCCCCACATAAACCCACAGGCTACATTTTCCAGCCTGCTGACTGCCAGTTTGCTCCCTCGAACGGATGTATGGCTACTGGAGACTGCAAGGTCATGTTTACAGTGGAAATGCTGCACATTCACGCAGTTTCAGCGTACATCTTTTGAATTTTTTCATTAATATTATAGCCCCAGGTTGCACAGATCGTTTCTTGAGGGAAGTTTCCTGTCTATTTCCTGGCTAAACACTGCTGCCCTATGGTCTGGCTGGATGTAACACAAAACTCCGGGATTCTTCTAAGGATGCCTCAGCTGCTTTGTTTCTTACCACTCAACTGCTATTTGACAAATGTTGTTCTATTCTTCCAGAAAGCATCACTGCAGTGAGTTTCACTCACTTGTTCAATGCCCTCTGTGTATACTGCTACGGAACAGCTCCAATGCCCCGGGGCAGCTCTCATTTCACACATCGGATCTCATTGTCATTTATACCTTCTGGCAGATGACAGGTCCTGATATTGCATGTGAAAATACAGTCATATTTTAACAGAGTCATTTCGACGCTGGCGACACATCACGTTGGACTCCCACGCAGGGGAAAGGACGGCAGCAGGGACAAGGTGCAGGGAGGGGACGAGGACCCAGCCTGGGGAGGACATGAGCATGTAGGTACAGATCAGTGGCCCCGGCAGCGCTGTGAGCCACTGCGAGGGACAGCGTGCACCCGACTAACGTGGTGCAACACCATCAGCCACGGTGGAGTGGGAGGGCCCTGAGGACAGGACACGGAAGCTTCTGGCACCGTGGGAAGGACTGTGGACTCAGACGGCCTGGGTTTGGACTCCAACAAGGTCATGGATAGCTGTACTGTTAGGAAGGGTCGGCGCTAAGCCTCATTCCACATGGAAAGCCAGCGGTTACACGCTGCGGGCCACTCGTAAAGAGCACATCTGATGTGAAGCACCCAGCACACTCCTCGGCTGCATTAGTTTTCTGAGGCTGGGTAACAAATTGCCACAACCTTCCCAGCTAATAGTTCCCCAGGGAAAAGGCAATTTGAACAAGCTTCATAGAGGGTACCTTTCTCCACCGCTCTTCTAAGGTGTTAGGAAATGTCAGAGAGCTGGTTTGTAACTGCTCCCGGCGCACGCCCCAACACGGACATGCCTCCCCTCTTAATGTCCTGCACTGTTTCCCCAAACAAACTCCAAACCTCCGTCACATTTTCACTGCTGAGCTCTCCCCTGGGGAGAGAACGGCTGTCCTGGGCCGCACAGCTGAGGGAGATTAGCCGCCGGGTTCAAGACGGGCTGTCTTCAGCATCCACCCCTCCAGGGCTCTGGACCCAGTGCTCTCCGTCGCCAGAGAGAGAACGGAATGCTCTCCTCGGGGATGGTTGTGAAAATGAAAACAGAATGACAGAGAGTTGAGGTGGGCAGATGACTGACGTTCCAGGTGTATGTGAGTGGGTGCCACTCGATCTCAGAGTGAGAGGAAGAATGCTGAGCATTCCGCTCGCACCAGGGGCTGTCTCAATGGGCCACACCAATGCTTAACTCTCAGCAATCCCGAGACCGGTATGAGTGTTATCCCCGTTCCATGGATGAGACAGAGGCACCGAGAGCTCCGATAACCTGCCCACGGTGGCACAGCTAGTAAGTTAGGACGCCGAAGTCCATGCTCCTGAGCACCAGTGAGATCTGTAATCCTGATAAATACAATAATCACATTTGGTAGGACTTTAAAAGTTCTCTCATATCACTGCATTCCCAAAACTACCCTTAGGGGGAAATAAAGATACTATTCCCCACCAGGGGTGCCTAGGTGGCTCAGTCGGTTAAGCATCTGACTCTTGATTTCAGCTCCGGTCATGACTTCAGGGTCATGAGATCAAGCCCCACATCAGGCTCCGTGCTCAGCATGGAGTCTGCTTGAGATTCTTTCTCCTTCTCCCTCTGTTCCTCTACAAACTCACCCTCTCTAAATAACTAACGAAATAAAATCTTAAAAAAAAAAAAAGAAAAAAAAAGCCTAATTTCTCACCATTTGAAGAAGTTTGTAAACAATTCCTTAACATGAAATTAAAGATTAAAAGGAAAACGGAAATATCTTGTTTGTTCCTGGTAGGCACCATAATTCAGAGTAATCGAACAGCCCCCATAGTTGAGCTAAAAGTGATACTTTACAGGAGAAGGCCACTTCATCAAAGTAGAGACATAATATAGAAAAACATTTCATAAAATCTTAATGACATTAAATCAGGCAAGGATAAGTAACTGATTTAAAACCATCAGACGCATGATTCATGCATCTCATTACTGCTCAAGTACGGACATGCAGAATATTCTCTAGTGGCAAGAGGAAGAACATGGTGGTCCCAGACCACCATCACCCTCTCCAGGCGTCAATCTCAACCTCACGGATGGTCAAAAGCCAGAAACTGGGTACCTCTGAGGTGATACAATTTGGAGAACCAACTTCACCTATGACATGTTCTAGCCAGAAATGTGTCATCTGAATCCATGAAGCCTTTACATACGATTGGTAGTTTCCAGGAAATCAGGATAAAGAAATTATGTAATGCTGTGGGGCAGCAAGTACACAAATCCAGAAGGTAGGATAAGTGGCCTGGTCTCTTCAGCAAGCGTTTTTTTTGTTTTTTGTTTTTTTTTTTAAAAAGGTGCTAGATTACGACAAACAAGTGACACATGGATGGGATACAATGCGTGATCCCAGACTATACTCTGTTTTGGACTAATCAGTTAAAACAGAACTTGGGGATCAAATGGGGCAAATTTTAGTACCTCCTGCATATCAGAGGCAATGAAAATTTATGGAAATCTAAAATGGAATGGCATTAATTGAACAAAGTGATAAAGTACAGCAACCTAATTTTGACCGACGGAGCGAACATGCACAGGTATTCATGTATGTGTGCTCACGAGAGCGTGCTGGGTACGTGTGCGTGGCATGTTCAGGAAAACATATCCACGTGTATCCACACGTGAACATTAAAGCAACCAGGGAGATACACACTCTGGTTTCCCACTGGGGATATCTAGGCTGTGGGGAAGTACAACTTCACTCATTTCTGCTTGTCTCAACTGTATTATCGGATTACTTTTTGCTGGTACCATTTCTGTAATGATAAAAAAGGTCTCTCTGAAATGTGCCCATGCCCCACTGATCTCCCCGTGTTGGTCAGTGAGATCGGATGGCAGCAGCACCAACCGCTTACGCCTACGTGAGAACCTACTGTAAATGACAACGGTCACTTGGGGCTTCATGCAATAAAATAAGTTCCCGTGCAGAAAGAGAATAAAAAAACAAAACAAAACAAAAAAATCGGTACTTGGGGGAAGGGTGAGTACAAGGTAGAGTTGATGGAAGAGAGATGAGGCGATTTGAAAAAGACCAAAGAAGGGACACCTGAGTGGCTCAGCTGGTTAAGCATCTGCCTTTGGCTCAGTTCATGATCTCAGGGTCCTAGGATCGAGTCCCACATCAGGCTCCTTGCTCAGCAGGAAGTCTGCTTCTCCCTCTGCCTGCCACTCCCCTTGATTGTGCTCTCTGTCTCTGACAAATAAATAAAATCTTAAAAAAAAAAAAAAAAAACCAATGTAGCTGGAGGCAAGAAGGCTTGAGGCAGTGGGTGTGAGTGGCCACGGAACAGCACGCTGGGCCGAGAGCCGCTGGTGAGGGTGCATCTGCGGGACACTGCCTGGCTGACTGGGTTCTGGCAGCAACGGAATCATCACACAGGAGGCCCGGGTTAAGAACGAAAGAAACACGAGAAGACCTCTACTGCACCTCTGTCAAAGGAGGAAAGAGAAGGGGCATCTGGGGGTAAGTTATGGTGCGCCGTAGTGTCCAATCTGGTGAGAAGGTGGAAGGGGAAGAGGACAGTGAAGATCCAAGCTCATCAGCAGAAGAGTCACAGATAAGCCCAGAGAAAGTCTTCATCCGTATGCTGAGAATTTAAGCCAGATGCTAGGGGTTTAAACAGCATGAACAAATCTAATGGAAAGAGCCTATGAAAGAAATTCAAAAAGCATCTATGGAGAAAAGGAAAAGCATGTACCGACTCTCAAACTAGACGCCGAAGTGATTCCATTAAGTAGCAATGGTGAAGTCTGTTACTATGACCAACACCAAAATTTGTGGACTAGAAAATTCTTAGTGTCACCAGGGCTTAAACAAGGTATGACCGGTATTCAGAAGATACAAAGATTATCAGAGACAATGGTAAGTCACTCAATAAGCACAAGTTCTCAAAGGAAGTAGCTTCTACCACAATCCATGAAGTCACAACCTGAAGGCCACAGTCAATGTGTTTATTTTTAGCCCAGCAAGAAAACGAACCCCAAACTACACAAGCTACAAAGATCAAAAACATTCATCACTAAGAGCATCTGGAAAAAGAAGTTTATGTAAATATCATTAATAGAGAATACTGTTTAAGTACTGTGATCCAGAGGCAATCATAAGATTAAGAACTTAACTTCTGGGGCTGCCACTTCATGGCCTATTTGGAAATCAGAGATTTTAACCCTTGAGTCCACTACGTGGCCTATCTTAAACACCAGGGCAAACAGGGCTAACAGATGGACAGAGTACCGCTGCGTAAGAGGAGTCCACCCGGGAGCCCTGACCCATCTGGTGCACGGCCATCCCGACAGAAAGCTCTGGCAGGTCATCATCAGGACGTGACCACTGCTGCCCATTCCTCCTGCATCCCGCACCTCAGGCCAAACCTCACAACCAGACTTGGGACTTCCCGTCGCCCTCTCAACACCGATTCGCGTCAGAGTAGCACTGACAGGGCCCAGAAGCAGCCTCTGAAATGCAGGCCCCTTTCTCCATGCTCCCCACATCCTCCGACCTCCCTCACCTTCCTTCCGGCTTCAGCGTGCAGATCCTGCCCACCCTGCGTCAGATTCGTTCTCCAGCATTTCCTACGTTTTGAGGCTTACAAGACTAGGTGATGAGAAAAGCTACTATTCTGAGTTGCTGGCTACACATCTTAGAGTCGGCACACTCAGATAAGTTCCTGCCTTGCTTATCCCCAGGCACCTTTTAAAATAACCACAGAGAGTTGAGCCCCTGAAAAGTTAGTGACCTCCATCCCAACCACCTTATGAGTAACAGGTGCTCATACCCTGCTGTCTCCTGCTTGCCTGTACCTGGGACAGAGGACTGCCCTTCCACTGGCTGTGAGAATCCCCACCGGCGCCGCCGTGAATCTCAACCTGTGGAAAAGCCTGGACTGGAGTCAGGAAGGCTCATGGATATCCTAAATGGGGGTTTCTGAACTTTCCCCCAAAATAAGCATTTTAATGTGTAGATTTAATTTTAATTGTATGCTTCTGTTCAGATTTTATCATAAATGTTTATGAAAATGCCTTCCCAGAATTTTGGTACTATAGATCAGTCACCGAGGTCCCTCGGACTGCACTGAGAGCTCACCATGAGCTAATCTAGGAGTCACTTGAGGAAGGTCAGATCTGTTCTTAAGGATACTTACGGTATAACCCTATAGACCGCAAAAAAAAAAAAAAAAAGCAATTAAAAAAATATTCCATACCTTAAGGCAGCAAATATGGTCCCCACACCAGCATCACCTGTGACTTCGTGAGAAAGGCAGGCTCCCAGCCCCCACCTGGACCTACTGAATTACAAACTCCGCGGCTAGGGGCCAGCCCCACTTTTAACAACCCCTGGGTGATTCGGATATGTGCTCACGTTTACCAACCAATGTAGCATATAATTAATAGCAAATGGAATTGAGAGAACATAGCAACTTTTTAGAAGCTATTTCATTGTCTTTCTTGCTTTCATTCAACATTTACTGAGAGCCTATCGTGTGTTGGACCCTGTACCAGGAGCTGAAATCACAAAGATTAACAAGGGCTCATCCTTAGCTTTGACCAACCATCTCCGGGGGGAAATGGCTCGTATGTAATAAATGCTTTGGCAGTTGATGCTGATACTGCAAACAACATCCCAACTTTAGTACAATAAACTGTCCCTGGCACAGACTACGTAACTCTCCGGCAGCATCCACCGCCTCTCTGCGGAACGGCCCTTGCTGATGGTTCTCCCCAAACCAGCAAGCAGTCCTCAGCCCATCGCCGCCTTTACTTTCCAGAGGGCACTTTTCATAACATGACATGTCTGTTTGCTGTTTGTCCCTTCCCGCAGAAGGTCTGCACGCACACATACGTGTACACGCATGCACACGCACACACATACACAAACACCCCCTCCAACATCCAGAACCGGGCATGTAACAGTCGTCCAATGAACAGCGTGGATAAACAGTTATGGGGGTTCAGGTGAACAGTGTCACCACGGCAGACAGAAGTCCCACAGGTGTTACGGAACCTCAAGGAACATTCTTCCGACCTCTCCTTGACATTTGTTTCAGAATTCCACATGCAGTAGACTCTTCCACTTCTCTTACTGAGTTTCTTATTAAGTTTTAGAGGAGTTGAGCAGATTAAAGGATTCCTTGTAGCTTTTATGCTTCACTTTGTAGAAAGAAATTCTGTCTGTTACTGGGACAGATTAGGAACAATTTGGAACAGAATTGGATTGGCCATTTTGGAAGCTTTTCTTATCTACCCAGGCTAATAGCAGACACTTTCCTCCTTACAACAGCCCAGGAGGAAGTCTTATTATCCATATTTTACAGATTGAAATGGAAGGTCAGATAGGCAAAAAGCTTATACTCACTGCTCTATAAATATGGCTTAAATCAATAGAGAATGTTTTGTGCTCCATAATAAGTTCAGAGACTTAGAAATTATACGGAGAGGCAGCACGAGATTGTAGAAATAGCCCAAGCTTTGGATTTAAACATATCAGGCTTTGAATTTTAACTTCTACTGTGTAACTGCTTGCCCTTGGGCATGTTACTTAATCTTCCAGAGCTGTTCACTGATTTCCACTTGCATACTGTGAGGCTGGGAGCATGAGAGAAGTAATCTGTAAATACTGCCTCAAGTGCTCAATCTCCCAGCGTCACATCCCGAGACGCTCCAGCCAGCATGCTCCCCGTCCTTGGGCGAGTACATGACCACGAACCAAGGCCTAACACGCTTTCTCCTCCCAGATGAAGGGAACTTAATTCTGCTGCCCCCAGGCCCCAAAAGGCTCATGGAACCTTTCCTCACCTATAACACTGCTTCAGAAAATACGCTCTTTGCATAATGCAGCAAATGTATTCAAGTTAAAAAAAAAAAAAAAGACTAAGTTTCTTAAGCAGATTCTTCCAATCAGTCCATTTATAAACAATTACTAAAATATAAGAGCACATGAGAACTCTATGAACATCCCACGGTTCTTTAGATACAGTTCTTTATTATAAAAGCTAAAGCAACATAACCCATTTAACCTGATATAAGACATCACCTGAATGTGCTGGGATTCTTAAGAAGCCCAGAGTTAAACCTCACTATGATTGAGAAGAAATTAACTCTCTAGTCCTGCTTTGCCGCACGATGAAAATCTCTTCAGAGAAAACAGAATTCCCACGGAGAGGGACTATTTGGTCTGGTAACCCAGACAGCTACTGAAGGCCGAGCGCTGTGCCGGGGGGCAGGGAGCACCCCACAGCCGTGAGGAGCTGATGTCACAGGAACTTGGGGATGTAAGCACAGAATGACAATGGAGGTGGGAGCAGGCAGCAGGTGGGGACAGGCAGGGAGTGCAGGGCTCTACTTGTGTGAAGGCAGCACAGACAAGTCAACAGCAGAGCGTGGCCCTAGGAGGATTGGGAGCATGCCCAGAATCAAAGGCACGGAGAGGGAACCTCCAATCCAAGCGGACCTCCGGCTCCAGCAAGGAGCAGTGTGAGCGGGCAGGCTGTGGAAGCAGGGCAGGTGCGTGGCTGCCGTCGGGGAACGACCATCAGCGGTCGCCCGTAAGCACAGCGGCGGGCAAAGGTTCTGCACGTGCACGTGATCGGGCTGAGGAGGCGCCCTTCTAGTTCCAGTCTGCTGAGAGTTCACCAAGAACCAGCACTGTACCTCGTCGGACACTGCTTCTCCAGCAAGATGCTCACAATGTTTTCCTTTTTTGGTTTGTTGATATAAAGAACCACATGTGTCGGCTTCCTAACGTCAAACCAACCTGGCATTGCTCAGATAAGCCCAACTCATCAGTATTTTACATACCGTGGAATCCAACAGGCTAACATGTTACCTAAAACGTTCGCATCTGTGCTCAGGAGTCCTCGTTGCTGTTTTCATCAGCTCTCTGCCTTGGCCATCAGGGCAGTGCTGACCTCACAGAATGGGTCAGGAGTATCCCACCTTCAACCTCGCTGAAAGAAGAGTTTCGGTAAAACTATTAATCTCCTTTCATGTTCGGTGAGATGCAGGAGTGAAGCCGCCTGGGCCTGGATTTGCTCCATGGCGAAGGTTTTAACCAAAAATTCTATTTCCATAATGGCCACAGAACAGCCACTGAGAACAGCCCTGTCTGTACACTCTGCTGCGTTGTGTCTTCCAAAGACTTGGTCCAGTTCATCTTGGTGTCAGATTTACGGGCATCGAGCTGCTCACAACTCTGTACCTCTTCCCTCTGTCTGGCATCTCTAGTGATGTCACCTCCTCTGCTCCCATCTTCTCTCATGTCTTTCTCCCCATTGAACTGCTGCAAGGTGCTAAATGTCATTCATTTTTCTCCAAGAACAGCCTTTTGGTTTCCTTGTCTCTATTAGGGTTTTCGTTTCTCATTTCATTGCTTTGTGTTCTGATCTTTATTTCCGTGTCTACGGTAGGTTTAATTTCCATTTTTCCTACTTTCCTAAAGTTGAAGTGGGGGTCTCTTGACTTGAGACCACCCTCCTCCTCCAACTCAGGCCTCAAGTATGACACGCGCCCCAGAAAACGCTGCTTCAGCGGTAGCCCACAGACACTACGCTGTGCTTTCATGTTCCTTGTGTAAAATACTTTCTATTTTTATTTGTTCTCTCTTCTTAGGCCCATGCATTCATTGTAAGTGTGTCAATTTGTTTCCAAACATTTGAAAAATCCTCAAAGATTTAGTTACTGAATTCCAAGTTCATTACTGCCAGAGAATATACTTTGCAAAATGAGAATCCTCTGAAATTGATTGAGATTTGTTTTGTGCCCTCTTTATCAGTTCCAGCTCCCCAGAGAAACAGAACCACAGAACCAAAAGACAAAAAAACCAGCTCAGAGGTGGGAGCAGCAACAGATCACTGCTGGCCACGTGCCGCCAGGACATCAAGGCCCTGGGCCCAGGGAACCAGGGGTCCAGACGTGCACACCGTCTAAGCTGCACAAGGCCAGCCTCCCCCAGGTCCCCGTGCTCACTTCCAGCCCAGAGTGGCCTCCCGTGGAAGTCAGGGCGACAGAACCGCAGCTGGCCTCCTCCGCCTCAGCACACCTCTTGCCCAGCAAGTGCCTTGCCCCAAACTGCCAGAACACGTGTTTGTGCATTAGGTCACTCCACAGCTACTTCTGGAACACCTGCTGGGTGCCGGGTGCTCTTGTCGGCTTGCAGACAGGAGAGCAGCACGAGGAAAGCCCCTGCTCCGGCAGGGTTGACACGCTGGTGGGGTCCGACAGAGCATGAAGGCCGCAGGAGGGCAGGTGCATGGCCGGGGCAACGGGGCAGAGGCTCTGCTGAGGCTTCTGGGACGAGGAGGCAGCCTGCAGCACGTGCAGCAGACGGAGCAGGTAAAGCCATGACATGGGACCAAGTCTGGGAAGTCCACTCAACCGAACACCAGCCAGTGTGGGAGAGGCGGGCGGGGTCCAGGCTTGGGGGCTCTGCCGCGCCCTAACCAGGAAGGCCCTGGACGTGCCTTCAGCACACCCTTCCACTCTCCAATTCAGGCAGCCCCCACTGCTGTTCCTCCCCCTCCAGCTGCCCAACTAGTACTTCAATGTGCTTCACTAACAACCAAGAATGCATTTTTTCCCCCAAATTGCAGGTGTTGTAAGTGGGTGACTGGAACTCGGATGGGTTGTGTGGGTGTCAGGGCAGCGGAGAGAAGAGAGGAAATGAAGGTGCACGAGCACGAACTTTCAGCTCAAACTCAAGCTTGCACAGAGAGCAGCCAGCACGACACCGGCTCCCAGCGGAGGTGCCCCGGGTAAAGTTGCGCTAGGGTGACTGCGGCTGTTACACCTCTTCTCTGGGCTTTTATCGGTGTCAGAGAGAGGGGGAGAGAGAGAGAGAGTGGCCACAAGCAGGGGGAGCAGCAGGGAGAGGGAGAAGCAGACTCCCCAGTGAGCAGGGAGCCCGATGAGGGGCTCCATCCCAGGGCCCTGAAATCATGACCCGAGCCGAAGGCAGATGCTTAGGTGACCGAGCCACCCAGGCGTCCCTCTTCTCTGGGTTTTTTAAGACAAGATGGTGTTGACCAGGGCGGGCACACTCCCAGGAGCCAGATATGCACAGAGCCCAAAAGCAGGCCCGCTTGCCCACCTTCTCACAAACCATAGTTCGGTCATGGTCCCAGCAGGCCTTCGGCGGGCATGGGGTGTGCACGGAGCAGTGCTGTTGGTGGAGGGACGGGCACGAGTTTAGCAGCCAGAGCACGTGCTGCAAGGAATGGCTGCGGCGTCTGCGCGAACGTGGCCGACCGCTCGCTCCAGGGCTCAGGCAGCTCCTGCATTTTCTCTGTAGTCTAGCCCTGGAGGCCGAAGCTGGACGCTCCCAACAGGCAGGGCTATGGGGACCCTGACTGATACACTCAGCACAGGCCAACTCGGTGAGAAGCCTCCCACTCACTCCCCCAGCGGCTCTGCAGGCTGGACGGCCCAGGTTCTGGTGCCTCAGGAGCTTCACGGCAGCCCTGGCCACTCCTGTCCTGCTGCCACACTGTGTGCAAACAGGCTCGGACTCATGGTCAGTACTAGCCTCGCCCACCCGGGAAGCCCAGCTAAGCAGGAGTAATGCTGACAACCTACTCTAGCCAGTGACCCCGTATCCCGCCCATCCTGGCGGCTCCCGTCCTGCTGCCACACTGTGTGCAAACAGGCTCGGACTCGGGGTCAGTACTAGCCTCACCCACCCGGGAAGTCCAGCTAAGCAGGAGTAATGCTGACAACTTACTCTAGCCAGTGATGCCGTATTCTGCCCATCCTGGCGGCTCCCATTTAACCAGCAGGACTCAATCAAATCTTCCTTTTCTTTTAATATACAAGAATAAAGTCTGTGTGTTATTACTTCTTGATTTGGTCCAGCTCTGTCCCCCCTGCCAAGCTCTTACATTAGTTAAACCTCCCAAAAACCCTACGAAGGAAGGTTACTCCATTTTACAGACGGGGAAACTGAGGATCAAGAGAGGCCATACGTAGAGCCTGGCTGATAGGAATATTACTTCTAATATGCAGCCATTTCACACGCCTCTTGTCTCAACCCTAGAAGTTCTTCACGTTGGTGCGCGGCGGAGTCACCAGCGTGGACAGACACGGTCAGCACTGGCGGAGCAGGAGAAGGAAGCTTTCTGCGGAATCTCAAGAAACTCACGGTATCACTTCCCACTTCTGGAGGGGCTCCTAAGCTGCTTTCACTGAATTACTGGTTTCCATGACTACACCATTCTTTGGCGATAATTTTACAGGTTTAGCACATTTCCAAATAGGTCACATTAGTCCTGCTTCTGGGAGCAGAACTGGGAGCAGAACGCTTCCTCAGCAGAGCCAGGAGGCCCCAGGGACAGATGCCCCCACAGCACAACTCCCTCACCGCCCCCTAGAAGAACAACCGAGCCACAGAGGACTTACCTCCACAACCAGGAAAACTGCCTCATTTCCTAGACTACCAGCACCACCAGGCCTCCAGCAAGCGGGCTGCTCCCGCGTGCCCAAGGGTGCCCACACACACCCCTTCCCGCCTGCCCGCGTATCACCTCAGTGCCCTCCTCGGACTCCACACACAGGAGCCTGTCCTACTCAGGGTCCAACCCCAGAGTAAGGTTAGTAGAAGGAACACGGACTCAAACCCTTAATCCACCACCTACTGACCCTATGACCTCCGGCGAGTGACATAACCTCTGTGAACCTCAGTTCCCTACTTCCCTAGTAGGCTGTTTGCCCAGACGGTGCACACGTGTGAATGTTTAGAACCCAGCACAGTTCCTGGCCTGCAGAACATACTTCACAAATGCTAGTTCTGGTCCTTCCAGTTTTCTTGATAAGAAGCTAGTTGAGGAGGGTCCCCAGGCTGAGGAAAGCGGCAGAAGTTTTCATGTGGGTGACAGGTACATGGAAAGTGCTGAGACAGGGAAACTGAACACCAAAGTTCAGTGGGGGCCAAATCCTAAGGGCATGGATGCAGGAATTTGGGGTGCCTAAAATATATAAAGAGCTTATATAACTCAATACCCCCCAAAATACCTAATCCAATTAAAAAATGGGTAGAAGACATGAACAGACACTTTTTCAAAGAAGACAACCAAATGGCCAACAGGCACATGAAAAGATGCTCAAAATCACTCATCAGGGAAATGCGAGTCGAAACTGCCATGAGAGATCCCCTCACACCTGTCAGAACGGCTAAAACAAGCAGCACGAGAAACAAGAGGTTGGCGAGGATGCGGAGGAGTGGGAACCCTCGCGCAGTGCTGGTGGGAATGCAGACTGGTGCAGCCACTCTGGAAAACAGTATGGAGGTTCCTCAAAAAGTTAGAAGTAGAGCTACCCCATGACCCAGCAACTTGCACTGGGTATTTACCCCAAAACTACAAAAACACTACTTCAAAGGAATACACGCACCTGATGTTTCCTGCAGCGTCAGCTACAACAGCCGGGCTTTGGAAGCAGCCCAAGTGTCCGCCGACAGATGACTGGATAAAGAAGATGTGGTCTGTATCTACAGTGGAATATTACTCAGCCATAAAAAAGAATGAAATATTGCCATTTGCAACAACATGGATAGAGCCAGAGGGTATAATGCTAAGTGAAATAAGTCAGAAAAAGAAATACCTTATGATTGTACTCATATGTGGAATTTAAGAAACAAATGAGCAAAGGAAAAAAAAATAAATAAAGAGGCAAACCAAGAAACAGACTCTTAGCCATAGAGAACACACTGGCAGTTGCCAGAGGGCAGGTGGAGGGGCAGGGCGGGGGAAACAGGTGATGGGGATTAAGAGGGCACTTGTCATGATGAGCACAGAGTAAGTACAGAATTGCTGAATCACTGTATTGTGCACCTGAAACTAACAGAACACGGTATATTCACTACACTGGAATTACAATTTTTAAAAAGAGGCATTGAGACTGTTCACAAGTAAAATTCAGGAGAGGGTTCAGGGAAAGAAGGTGTCACAGTACGATAGATAGGAACTGGAGTGGGGGACGGATCATGTCACATGACCTGAGAGCCAAGGTCCTCTCTTTGGAGATCACTTAGTCAAAAAGATGTCGTGAGAATGTAGAAGGACAAGTTCTATACAAGCGCCTGACACACAGGGCATCCTCAGCAGATGGTAACTATGTCTCAGTGGGTACATTTCAGGACATTTACACTCACCTACATCTATATACATTTATCATCCAAGAAATACACGCATTCACTCTTGCAACACTCGATTCAAGAAAACACAACTGATGTCACAGCAACCATTACCCAACTGACTGTGAATAATGACCTCCTGGATTTCCAAGTTCTGCCTCCAACTGCAAGAGTGCCCCGTCGGGAAGGCCCCATGGCGGCGGAGCTGAACCACAGAGGGAAGCTGGAGTATGAGGGGTCTGGGCAGGAGAACCACTAACCGCCCAGGGTTGGCCATCAGAAGGCTACAGGGGATGTCACACCCCAGGGCTCACGAGGACGTCAGTGCTCCAGCTTCTGCACCACTCTGTGCCACAAACCAGTGCTTGTGGGTCCACACTCGAGTCACGTTTCACGCCTCCGTGCCTTCCTTCCTCTGGTGGGAAGCGTATTCCCAGCTCCCAGTCCCGCTGGCTCACAGGGGAGCCCTGACACCCAGCAATCACGCCGTAGTGTGAATACTCCTGCTGCGGGACAGCTCCCAGCTACACCAACCACCTCTCCCCTGCAGGGCCCTCAGTGGACAAGACTCTCCCCTAAAACCTGCCTCCCTGTAACCGCCGTCCACAGGCAGGATCTCAGTCAGGATAAGCAGCGTGTTTCCCTCCTGCCCTGACCTCACTTTAGAGAGCATCCATGCTCCAGGTTCACTGTACCAGATTCAACCAGCGTGGCCAAGCTCTCCTGATGGGTCTCGCCAGTCAAGGCCCCTCTTACATGCTGGCATCAAGACTGTACGCAGTGCCTCACAAGGCGGGCCTCAACACGTGCTCACTTGACAAGCCATCCCGGTGACCCCGCTGCTTGCACCCCTGCCGTCACTGTGAAGACCTCTGGTCCTCTCACTATACCCTGTCCCTGGGCGGGTGCAGGCAGAGCTTGAAGTCGTCCCCAAAGCTTCAAGCTCCAGTTCCGACCTCTCCTAGGGCTCCTTGGAAACAGCGGCCTCTACTCCACCAGAAGCCCTAAGGTACTCTGCACGGCTGTCATGTAAACTCATTTGTCTTCCTCGGCGCTTAGAAACCAATCTGTGGAAGGAGCTGCCAAAGGCTTCAGTTTATGGGATGACTACCTGAACTGAGAACGATTAGGCAATAAATACATTTTTTAGTGAACAGGGAAAAGGCAGGAAATTCTCCACTTTAATTGTTGCACTCCTTGACTCAGCCCCCAATTCCCAGTATTTCATGGAAGAGAGAGTTAGCAACCACACAGCCACACAAGCTTCACCGTAACTGCTTTCCAAAACATTCCACAGAACAGAAAACACTGAGAAACCAGCTCTCCACAAAACGTGATTGTGGAATCAAACACATGCTTCCTTTCCTTTCCTTTCCGAAAAACACCCAACACTTCGGCTCCAAAGGCGTGGCAGAAGCCACGAACACCAAGCCGCCAAGCAGAGAGACTCACCTTCACGTGGCTCGGGTCCCCCGGCTTGCTGCTTTCAGGCGGGTTCACAGGCTTGCTCTCCACTCGAGGCCTAACGACCTGTCGGAAGGGACTGCACAGCGGAAAGCCACTCACACTGATTCCATCTAAAAGAGTAAAATTTTAAGATGTTAGCACATACATAATATAGGGTATTTTAAAATCTGTATTCCCAAACTTGAATTCAGGCATTGGTTTTGAACAAAAAGAAAGCAGACAATTTTATATATGTAACTAGATTGATCCCCCAAAAAAGACCAAGAAACAATGACCAACACAATATAATGAGCGTCCCTGATGTCCAGACCATGGTCCTGAGTTACCACTTGCTCTTTTAGTGAAAAGAAACCAGGACTTCTCAAAGAAACCAAGGATGCCAAGTCAGTGGCAGGAAATGGGCAGAGGAGCTTGGAACATCCCATTACACCAGAGAGCAAGGAAACTGACCAAGACTATGGGGGTGTTGTCCAAGGCTTCTGCACCCCACTTGAGAGGCTCCCACTGACTTAAGAGACCATTCAAACTTGACGAGTGACAGTAATTGCAACTGATTGACATTCTTCAAGTAGGTTAAATCCATAGTTAACAGATCCAATTTAAATCCCTTTTTAACCCATGTGTTCATAGTAATTTTTTTCAAAAAGTAAATGGCTCCCCGTGGAGGATAAGAATCATTGTCCAGAAAACTGGTAAATAAAAGAATCAAGCATTTAAACTCCATTTCTTATTTGAACTGCACAGCTCGATGACCAAGTAATAAGGCAACATACATCTTTATAAAAGTATTCTAACAAAATAAAAAACAAGGGGTAAAACTGGAATGCTATCTTACAACCCCCAGCCCAGGACTTTCCAAGACGGACACCACTGAGACGTGGGCCGGGCAGTCCCTTGTGTGGGGCTGTGCTGTGCCGACAGGACGTTTAGCAGCAGCTCTGACCTCGAGTCACAAGATGCCAGGAGCAACCTCCCCCCAGGCTGTAATAACCACAATTGCCAAATGTTCCTTGAAAGGGTGGGGGCAAAATTGCCCCTGGTTGAGAACCACTGACCTAGGCAATAAGCATGAGCAATTTCTAACATCACAAGAGAAACAGCTGGACATTCCCTGGCTCCTGGTGTAAGAACACAAGACCACCACTGGACGTGCCAGAAGGATCAGAGAGGAACTGGATCAAGCTTCCAGATCTAGCGGCCCATTTTCAGGAAAGGGGGTGGGGAGAAGGAGACAGAAGAACAGGAAACCCCACCCACAAGTGTGCAAGCAACAAAGCCCACGCTACGGAAAGCTCTTTGGGTCAGATGTCCCAGGTGTTTCAACAGATAAATTACAAGGAAAAGGAAAGAATGGGGATACTTGTACATTAAGAGAAACTTAGATTTAAATAAATGGGCAAGAATAAACCATTCTATCTAGTGATTACTAAACATCGGGATAGTGTTTCCTTTGGGGTAACAGCTCTTACAGCTGAAGGAGCTTCCCCTCCCCGCTGTCCCCTCTCCCAGCACCATGCACACCATTTAGAAAAGCTCTCCACTGCGCTCTGGGGCCTGTCCGCAAGGGGGCTAGCATTATGAACACAGACACTGCAAAATCTAAACCCACACTTGTCAGCAACCTGTCCTAGACCCGAGGTCAGATGGAGCCTGCGAGCGAGCACGGTGCTCAAGACCACGGTCACTCAGCCCCTAAGTCATCCTATGCTGGGTGAAGGCCAGGTGCACAGAAGCATTTTAAATGCTGTCAGTCTCACTCTGACTCACTAATTCACACACAGCCTGGGACACAGCATGCTCTGCTCTTCCCTCGGGAAATCTCCCATCATCAGCAAATTACACGAACACCACTAGCTCCCAACGGACACTGGTTCTTTCTTGCCTCGGAAATACCAGTCCTTGTTCACATTAACACAATGCTAATGTCTCCCTTTCTGCAAGTGGTCCAGAGCCCCGGACTGCAAGGGCAGGGTGTCGTAAAGCCAAGCTCTCCTCTTCTCCTTGTTCCTTCTCTGCCCAGCTGGTTCTGACGGGACCAGGGGTAGCCCTAACCCAGCCACAGCCAGAAATGGAAGCAACCCATCAACAGTACTGATCCAGACAGAAGACACCAGAAGGGTCTCACATAGTCTGTGTATGAGATTTCATCTACAAATTCTAGCGGGGAGAAGTTGCGGGTGGGAGTTATCTTCCTTTGAATGACATGCTATGAAGACACAGGTATGGGGCCTTCGCACAGCCATCCTTCCCACCACATTGAGGGAATCTGAGTGACGCACACAACCCTTTGAACCTCTATTTTCTTGGCTCCAAAACAGGAACCACTTCAAGGGAATCCATGAAAATACAAATCTGCAGTGTCTTCAAACTGAATGATCTAGGATATGCACTTAGCAAAAAAAAAGCTAAAAATTACATCTGAAATTTGCCTTTTTGGACACAGACCTCAAAACTTCAAAGAAACCTCAAAAACCTATTATCTTCAAGCTCAGAAAAAAGACTACAAAAGTCTCTCTCCAACTTCTTTATAGACTGCTCTGCCCTGTAGCCCAACTGAGAATGAAAAAGGTAACGGGTAAAGGAAGACAGAAGGGAGCCTTTGAAAGGTTGGAAGAGAAGCCCGCAGCCCAGGCAAGGATGGGGCTAGACAGGAGGAGCCGCACAAGGTGTAAGGGAGGAGACGAGCAAACCCAGTGTGCCAGGAGCAAATCCCCCGCCGAGCCCGTGGACGAGGAGCTCTCCAGCTGGGCTGGGCTGCAGGAGAGAAAATTCTGCTCCATCACTCGGGCAATTTTTCTGCCAACACAGACCATCACAAATAGAACGGAGAACAGATTGGAATGACAATTAATGGGAAGACAGGACCAAAAAAGTTACAAACAGATGAAGGCAGCCTAGTGGGAGGACCAGAGTGGAGTGGATTTCTCGGGTATTTAAGAATGGGAGGAGTCTGCCAGACCACAATGAATCAAACTGAGCCTGAGAGAATTGCATAGTTACGGTTTATAGTGCTCAATTTTTCTATTAAGAGCATCTCTGTGGGCAATTCAGAAATATAATTTTGTATACTAAAATAACAGGCTCCTGAATTCAGCTGTATCACAACCGCAGTGACAACTTGAGAGGTTGACAGCTCAAAGTGGGACCCATAGAGCAGAAAGAAATGGTCACAACAAACAGCTGTAGGGAGGGGGGTCGGTGACAGTGTTTACATGTGCTGGGCACGGCCCTGGGCCCTGGCACACGCCATTGAACAGTCCCCCACTCCCCGCGAGGAGCACTCTTTCTCAATTCTCTAGATGACTGAAGAGTCAGAGAACATAATTTAGTAACACCGCACAGCTCATCAGAAGTGGAGGCAGGACGCAGGACTGTCGGATCTGGGACTACCCAGCAAACTGGGACAACACATTTCCTTCCCCACGTGAGCTTCTACGAAGCCTCACCAGCCAGGGTGCTGTGTGGCCCACCGTGCACTGTCCCGTACGCCACGTGGCCCTAAGCCCATCGTCAGGGCCTCCCAATGGCTTAGCGTCCATCTTCGCGGGTGCCTGTTTTGGTACACTTTCAAAAGAATCTAATGCTTAAGGCTGACATGTCTCATGACTAGTTACATGAGTTGGAATAAGATGTAACTAGAACAAAATACATTTTCAAAAGCAAAAAGAGACAATGTTCTCCCAGTAGGGGTTTGTCAGTATGCTATTCCAGGTAGAATATATTTTGAAGAATGCATTTTCATTTCTTCTTAAAATCCATGGATGCCAAAGGGAGAAAAAAAAAAAGCCCATCTGGTTTCTGGTTAGCATAAAATATCGTCAACAAAACCAAAGGAGTGGAAGCATTTGGCTCAGATATTAGCCAATACTCATCCTCAATTTCCAAAGAGAAAGCAGGGAGTTCATTCAGTCAGAAACTCTAGGGTAGACTTAGGGAAGAAAATTCATGTAGTAACTGGGGCCGTCATCTACCGTCCAGACCAAGCAGTCCTTACTTTGACACCGGTCCTGCTTTGACACTGGTCCCCCTCTGTTGGAGGCTGCACTCCAGGCCTGTGCCTTCCAGGACCTCAGGAATCTTCATGTACGTGGGTGCTTAACAACTACCCACTGAGCACAGGGGTGGTTCCCAGCTTGCTTTCCTAGGCCCACAGACAGGAGCTCCTCGGGAGAACACACACTCTGTGCTTTCCATTTACCAGAGTGACGCTCGCTCATTCCCACACCACCAGCGCAAACCTCTGAAAACTCCCATCTACTCCCTGCACTTTTCCTCTGTTCGTCAGCCCCCTATGTCCCCCTCTTCCTTCCCCAGACTTAGATTCCACAGTCAAACCAAAGGTCACGAAACACCCTCTCTACAGGAGCAGACAGTGTTGTCAGCTTCGTGAGCTATGCGTCTCTGCCGTGGACACCAGCAGCGGCCGACACCATGAACTCACGGGGGTGGATGCGTTCCAGCAGCACCAACACAGGCAGCAAGCCGGAGTCTGCTGGACGGGCCATAGCCGGGGACCCGCATCTGCACCTGCCACCCCTCCCGGAAAGCACCCATCATTCTCTGCCTGTTCTTCCCTTGAACTCACCTGACAACACCCCACTCCAGGCCAAACCCCTGTCTACCTTCTCCACAGTGGCACCTGAAGTCCCAGGTCGAATGGGGGGAGGGGGTGGGGGAATCCACGCAAGTGCCAAGCAGGCAGTCTTCAGAAATGCAATCACACACCTGGGCCCATTCTCACCACCACTGAGCACCCTACCGTGTCCAGAGTAAGTCTTCCCTCTCCTCACAAGTCACTACCACCCACTCCCCTGCCCCCTCCCTGCTGAGAAGCAGACCCCCAGGGGAGCAGAGAGGCAACGAGAGGAGAGGGGAGGACCAGCCCTATCTCCCATCACTGCTTCCTTCCACCCACCTGCGTCTAGGACCACACTTGTGTTCCTGTTAAGGGATGGCCTGGCTCCTCCCACAGGCCAGGTGCTCCCTGTGAACACCCTCCCTGGGTGGTCTACAGCTCTGCCCCTCTCCTTTTCAACATCCTTACTGAGATGAAACGGCACAGAATAACCTGCACACGTTTAAAGTACACAACTGGGGGAGTTGACACTCCTAAAACAATCCGTGTGAGTGAGATAGCGAACACAGCCATCAACCACAAGCGTCCCTGTGCATCCTTGTGCCCCTCCCCCACTACCATCCTCCCCAAGCCTCCTCCCAGCCCCAGGTAAGCACTGCCGTTACCAGAGAGGAGTTCACATTTTCCAGAAGTTAATTCAGACGGAATCATACACATTACACACTCCTTTCTGCCAGGCTTCTGCCACTCAGCACTCACCTTGAACTAATTCTCACATACCATGTGTATCCACGGTGGACACCTTTTAATTGAACAGACTTTCAGGGAATGGCTCTCACAGCTTGTTTGTCCGTTCACTATTTATGAACACTCCGATTACTTTCAGCTTTTGATGATTAGAAATAAGCTGCTCTGAACACTTCTGTACAAGTCACTGGGTGGACACGTGCTGTCATTTCTCTGGGTTAAAAATCCAGGAGTAAATTGGCTGGGTCATTTGGTAAACGTATGTTTGATTTTCCAAGAGAGGTGTTAATGAGCTATTAATGTTTGTGAATAATCAGAAGGACTCGAAAGAACAAGGAAGAGACCATCAAAAATGAGCAGGCCATTTGATAAAGAACGGGACATGACCTCTAGAAGAGAGACAGGACCACATGGCGCTCATCAAAGAGCACATCCAAAAGTCTGGCGCCGCAGACAACCAAGGGACCCAAGGTGTGGCTCCACCCTACAGCACGCAAGACACGCTCGGCACAGGACAGCTTCCGTCCGTCCCTCCAGGGCCAAGTGTGAAATCCAGGTCACAGCAAGGCCTCCTCACAACACCCAAGGGGGACAACGGGCCACAAGAGCCAATTTCTAGTAAGATCCCACCTTGGAGCCTGCTGACCACGGTTCCCTTTCCTGGAAAGGGACATCACTGGAGTCCCTGGCCACACAGGAGACCAACTAAAGTGGACTTTAAAACCATGTAACAGGGGTGCCTGGGTGGTTCAGTCATTAAGCATCTGCCTTCAGCTCAGGGCATGATCCCAGGGTCCTAGGATCGAGCCCCGCATAGGGCTCCCTGCTCCACTGGGAGCCTGCTTCTTCCTCTCCCACTCCCCCTGCTTGTGTTCCCTCTCTTGCTGACTGTCTCCCTCTGTCAAATAAATAAATAAAATCTTTAAAAAAAATAAAAAATAAAAATAAAAAATAAAACCATGTAACAGTTCTGTTGGCATCAGGCTATTACTGAGTTGTGTTCTCTAAAGATGGTTAGTGGGTGATACTGAAGCAGGGGACACTCGGCCTAAGATAAAGACGCTCATGGCTGCTGGAGACAGGGCCCGGACCTGCGTGTCTCCAAGTGCAGCTTTCTCTTCTCTGGACACCTTCAAGACAAGCAAACGCTTCCCAGTTGTCGGCCACTTCCACACTCCACTGACGAAAATGGGCAGCTCCCCTGGTCAACACACATGGACCCTGGCATGGACAACAGTGCCCTGCACAGACCTCTCTCCCACACCGGAAGCACCTCGGGCAGGAACTGTGCGTCTTTCGTCTGCACATGAACCATCTGTCACAGTACCTAGCACACGGCATATGGGCTACATATCTCCTGGGTTAACAAATGCACCTAATCATTTCCTCCGTTACTACGGATGGGAAAGGCCTCATACCCTGAGGCCACTGCCCAGCACATAGGTACCCAGGGCCAGCCTCCAGGGCCATCACTCAGATGGCCAGGGATGCACAGGGCCCTAACGCTGCATGATGTGATGGCCCACGCTGCAAGCCTGCATCTAAAAACACTTCCTCAACATGAGAGGAACCTATGAACGATTTTGTGAATGAAGGACTTCATGAAGGAATAACTGTCCAAGGACAATTTTTAAAAAACCACAATAAATCACTTCTCTGTAGAGGAAGAATCCAGAATGGATTGCTTTGAAGAGGGGGGGGGGAGGGTGTTCCTGGTCACCACACTGGGCCAGGCAGGAAATAGGTAACTTCTTGGCCAGGACCTTGGGAACAAATGGAGGGAGTGTGGTGACCTGGCCTCCACCCAAGATGTCACCCTTCTCTGTCCTCCTCAAAGCAGCTGTGGCATCATCCATTGACCCCGTGTCCTCCTGGCCCAGGCCTTCTCCCTGTGCACACAGAGAAAAGTAGTCCCAAAGGTCCAAGAGATAGGAGGATCTGGATTCGAACTGCAGGGTATCCCTGTGTTTGTCCAGAAGCAGATTGCTGAAAGGGGTCTGGAAGCAAAGTCCTGGCACTGCCAACCCCTGCCTGCAGCCCTGGCCAAGACCTCCAGCATCACTGATCAACGGGTGACGGAGAGCTCTTCTCGGCTGGGTCTCAGAGCTTTTACATCTTGTTTACATCTGTTATTCCGCTTCTGCTTTAAGACAAACACAAATAAACATTCTCCAAAAACAGCCACAGAAATAGCTCAGTTAGCATGTGTTATTTTAGGATACAAATCAGGGAAGGTAAAGCAGAGTACTGCCAGTTTGAGATTGGACGTAGAATGCCTTTTCACGAGATGATAAAGGAAGAGCGGTGGTGTCCCAAGGCAAATCATGACATGTGCTTATTCTCCTCAGAAACAAGAAATTCAAAATACAACCTGAATGTTTTGTGTGCTCTTCACAGCAGTCCTCAAGCACTGAGCATCCCTGTAAGACAAGGAATGTCCTTACTTCTTCCTTCAACAGCTAGCCAAATTACAGAAACTACACGTCTGACAGTCTCCAGTCGGAACATTAATTTACGAAGCTATCAAAAGAAAAAGTACACCCCAGCGTCCCACAAAACCTTTCTCCCCCAACAAATCAGTGTTAATACCTATGGGCAAAGTCTCTCAAGGACGGACTGTGCATGTGCCCCTCACTCACACACTCACACTGTTCAAAAATGTAAGTTCCCGGAACCTGCTTTGCTCTTTCTGCCACAGGGTTTTCACCCATGCGTGAAAAACTGTTTTCCCCATCTCCCCCTCCTTTACCTACTTCTGTCCTGCCCTTTCTCTAAACATTACCTCCATCATCACTTCCAAAGCAAAGCCTTTCCTGGCCCCTTAAACTGTGTCCTTCCCAGTGATATGGTCATAGCACCATCACCTTTCCTACCTAGCATTTAGCAAAGATGCAATTTTTCATTCATTTGTAAAATTGCTGGTTTCTCTCACTAGACTTGTGCTAACAGTAGCCACTAGATAATGGGCCTTTAAAGTAATTAAAATCAAATAATACTTCAGATCTTCAGATGTACCATCCACATCACAAAAGATCAAAGCCGCGTATGGCTCGTGGCTACCCTAACGGACAGCTCAGGACAGGACACTGTCCCATCAGCGGGTTCTGCTGGACAGCGCCGCACAGACGGAGCTCCTCGAGGGTAGGGACTGGGTCTCCGCTGACTCCTCAGAACAGAACAGTATATGGGATAAAATGGATACCCCACAAATACTTGTAAGGGAAAAAACATGAACTGTAATCGCTTACTTTACTCAACTACACGGTGCTTTAACAAAAACCACAGAAAAGATCATGTAAGTCCTATTACCTGATTAGAATGGAGTATTAGTAGTTACTTCCATACTTAAAACTAGGACATACTTCAAATATTCTATAATGTCCACTCCCTTATTCAATATTTATGAGCATCTAAAAGAAAAAAAAAACCATAAAAATTAGCTCATGGGGCGCCTGAGTGGCTTAGTCAGTTAAGCGTCTAACTCTTGATGTCAGCTCAGGTTATGATCTCATGTTCATGAGATCGAGCCCTGTGTCAGGCTCTGCGCTCAGTCTGGAGTCAGTTTGAGGTTCTCTCTCTCTTTCTCTCTCTCTCTCTCTCTCACTCTCCTCCCCACTGATCATGCTCATTCTCTAAAATGAATAAATAAAATCTTTTCTTTAAAAATAGCTCAAAAACTAGGTTAAAACAAGTAACTAAAATAGTTTTACTGGTGAATTCCAAACATTTAAAGAATTAATGCCAATTCTTCTCAAATTCCATAAAACCAAAAAAAAAAAAAAAACCCTGAAGAGAACACTTCTAAGCTCATTTTCCAAGGCCAGTACTATTACCCAGATACCAAAGTCAAAGACACGACCAAAAAAACTTCAGATCAATATCCCCACTGTATATAGATGCAGAAGTCATCAACAAAACATTAGCAAACCAAATTCAACAGCACATTAAAAGGATTATACACCACGATCAAGTGGGATCACTCCCTAGGATGCAGACAGTTCAACACACCCAAGTCAATACGTGTGACAGGCCATACTAACAGAGTGAAGGACAACGTCCATACCACCTCAGCAGATGCAGAAAAAGCATTTGCCAAACTCAAAATCTTTTCATGATAAAAATCCTCAAACTGGGTTTTGAGGGACTGTCTCAACATAATAAAGGCCATATATGACAAACCCACAGCTACCATACTCAACAGTGAAAAGCTGAAAGTTTTTCCTCTGCAATCAGGCACAAAACAAAAGTGCCCATTCTCACACTTTTACTCAACATAGTATCAGAAGTCCTAGCCAGAACTAACAGGCAAGATGAATAAAAGCATCTGAATCAGGAAGGAAGAAGTATATTGGCTTTATTTGCAAATGATCTCATCTTAAATCCTTAAGAAAATCCTTAAAACTCAACCAAAAAAAAAAAAAAAGGTTAAGTCTAATCAACAAATTCAGTAAAGTTGCAAGATAGAATATTAATATAACGAAGTCAGCTGCTTTTCTATGCACTAACAATGAGATCTGAAAAATAAAGAAAATCCCATTCACAGTACCATCAAAAATAATAAAATACCTGGGGATAAATTTAACCAAGAAAGTGAAAGATCTAAACTCTGAAAACCACTAAGACTTTGATGAAACAAATTCGTAATACAAATAAATGGCGATATCTCCTGTTTGTAGATTGGAAGAATATTGTGAAAAATGTCCATACTACCCTAAGCCATCTACAGATTCAATGCAATCCCTATCAAAACTCCAATGCATTTTTCACAGAAAAAGAAAAAGCAATCCTAAAATTTTTATGTAGCCACAAATGACCAAGTAGTCAAAACAATCTGGGGTGGGCCAGGGTTGGGGGGGAGAAGTACAAAATTAGAGGTAGCCCATGTCCTGATTTCCAACTATACTACAAAGCTATAGTACTCAAAACAATATGGCACTGGCATAAAAACAGACACACATACTAATGAAACAGAACAGAGAGCTCAGAAATAAAATCCCACATATACTGTCAACTAATATTTGACAGGAGAGCCAAGAATACTCAATGGGAAAGGACAGTCTCAAATAAGTGGTGTTGGGGAAAGTGGATAACCACATGCAGAAAAATGGAACTGGAGCTTTATCTGACACCATTCACAAAAATTAACTCAAAATAGATTAAAACAAAGGAACTTCAACAATGAAACTCCTAGAAGAAAATACAGGGGGAAAGCACCGTAGCGTTGGTCTTGGCATCAGTTTTTTCATAGGACACCAAAAGCACAAGCAACCTAAGCAAAAATCAACAAGCAGGACTACAAATGGAGCTTCTGCACAGCCAAAGAACAATCAACAAAACGAAAAGGCAACCTCCCAAGGAATGGGAGAAAATCTCTGCCAATCCTATTTGGTAAGGGGTTAACATCAACTCAGTAACAATACATGCAACTCAGTAACAAACCAACAATCTAAAATGAGAAGAACTGAGTCTTCAAAGGAAGACCTGCAAATGGCAACAGGTATGTGAAAAGACGCTCCACATCACTCATCATCAGGGAAAGCAAATCAAACCACAATGAGCTATTGCCTCACACCTGTTTTGGCAGTCATCAAAAAAGAGGTACAGGTCGGCGAGAATGTGGAGAAACGGAAACCCCTGTCCACTGTCGGTGGGAATGTAAACTGGTGCAGCCACTGTGGAAAATAGTATGGGGACACCTCAAAACTTTAGAACTACTTTATGATCAAGCAACGCCACTTCTCAGTATATATCCTAAGGAAATGAAAACAGGATCTCAAGGAGGTATTGACTCCCAAGCTTATCGTAACATTATAGCCAAGATACAAAAACCACTGAAGTATCCGTCCACAGAGGAACAGAGTAAAGAAGATGTGGTATATACACAATCTGACATTATTCCTTAAGAAAGAAGGAAATCTCACCATTTGCAACAATATGGATGAACCGCGACAGCATTATGCTAAGCGAAGTCCAAGAAAGAAATACTGTGTATCACTTATGTTTGGAATCTAAAAGACCCAATTCATAAAAACAGACACTGATGGTTATCAGGGGCTGAGAGGTGGGGAAGTGTTGGTCGAAGAGTACAAGCTTTCAATGAGAAGAGGAATACATTCTGGGCATCTAGTGCAGGGCATTGTGGTTAATATACTGTTGTATATTACATACTTAAAGTTGCTACAAAAGTAGATTTTAAATGTTCTCAACACATAGGAATGCAAACTGGTGCAGCCACTCTGGAAAACAGTATGGTGGTTCCTCAAAAAGTTAAAAATAGAGCTACCCTACAACCCAGCAACTGCACTCCTAAGGATTTACCCAAAGAATACAAAAATACTGATTAAAAGGATACATGCACCCCAATGTTTATAGCAGCATATCAATAATAGCCAAATTTTGGAAAGAGTCCAAGTGTCCATCAACTGATGAATGCATCAAGATGTGGTGGATGTACAATGGGATATTACTCAGCCATCAAAAAGAATGAAATCTTGTCATGTGCAACGATGTGGATGGAATTAGAGGGTATTATGCTAAGCAAAATAAGTCACAGGAAGACAAATACCATATGATTTCACTCATATGTGGAATTTAAGAAACAAATGAGCAAATGGGGGGGTGGAGAAACAGAGGGGTAAACCAAAAAACAGACTCTTAATAATACAGAACAGACTGACAGCACTGGAGGCAGGGCACAGGTGATGGGGATGAAGGAGGGCACTGGTGATGAGCACCGTATTGTATGGAAGTGCTGAGTCACTACTGTACACCTGAAACTCATTACACTGTATGTTAACTGGAATTTAAATAAAAACTTAAAAAATGTTCTCACCACAAAAAAGAAACCAATTATGCGGTGTGATGGAGAGGTCAGCTAAAGCTATGGGTGGTAAGCATTTTGGAGTGAATCCAATCAGCACACTGCAACTTACAGTGTCATGCGTCAATTATCTCTGAACAAAGCTGCAAAAAATTAAAACCGCTAACTGCACACCTTTCATATGCTTATCATTCGGACATACAATCGTGTCAAGTGTCTGTTAAAATAGATTCTTCCACTTTTACTAGGCAACATCATTAGTTATCAGGGAAAGGCAAATTAAAACCAGAATGAAATACTACCACACATGGACCAGAAGAGCTGCAATGTAAAAGACTGACAACACCAAGTGGTGGTTAAGGATCTGGAACACCAGAACCATCATGCAGCTGATGTGTGTACATCCGAGCAAGCACACTGAAAATCTGGACGGCTATAAACCCATTAGAGCTAACATACATGGGATCTGCGACCCAGCAAAACCACTCGTGTCAGCTCCTGTCCACCAAATATCTGTGCTAGAAAAATTACAGCTATTCATAATGGCCGAAAGCTGAGAGCGACTCCAACGCCCACCACGAGTGGATAAACTGTGGTATTTTAACTCAGTGGACTAGCACCCAGCAATAAAAAGGCACAAATGCAACATTCGACGACATGCGTGAATCTCAGGCATAATGTTAAGTAGGAAAACAAAACTTCTGACCTCCAGAACTTGAATAAATTAGTGTTGTTTAAAAAAAAAAAAAAAAAAAAAAAAAGACACACAAGAGTGTATACTCTATTTCCTCCCTATGAGTCAAGAACAGGCAAAACTCATGTCTGATGACAGAAGTCATAGGTCCAACCACCTCTGTGCGGAGTTCTCACCGGGGACAAGACTCGAGGAACCCGGAGAGGTGCAAGTTATCCATCCAGGTCTGGGCACTGGTTGCAAGGATGAAGGAGTATAAAAATATAAATTCATCCGGGGGCACCTGGGCAGCTCAATTGGTTAAGGGTCTGACTCCTGATTTCGGCTCAGGTCATGATCTCAGCATTGCAAGATCGAGCCTCTCGTCAGGCTCTGTGCTCAGCATGGAATCTGCTTGAGATTCTCTCTCCCTCACCTCCTCCCCCCACACCCGAAAATCTCTCTCTCTAAAATAAATAAAATCTTAAAAATAATAAAAATTCATCCAGCTATATATGTAACATCTGTGCTCATTACTGCATGTAAGTTGTATTTCTGTAAAAAGACTCAAATACTTTTACAACAAAAATAAGGTATCTGGGAATAAGTTTAATAAAATACTTTAAAACCTTTAAAGAGAAATTTAAAGTGTTATTGAAAGACATTCAAGATGACAAATAAATGGACAATATTGATTGATATGAAGACTCCCATAAAACTGTCAATTTTTCCCCAAACTGATGTACAGGTCAACACAGACCCTTCAGCATTCTAACAGACTACTCTGATGACTCTGACAAACTGAATCTAAAATATATATGGAGGAGTTAAGATGGCGGAGGACTAGGAGACACCGTTTTCAGCCGGTCCCCCGAGTCGAGCTGGATAGGTACCAGACCAGCCTAAACAACCACGGAACCAGCCTGAGACGCAGGAAGACGCATCTGGATCTCTACAAATGAACATCTCCAGCGCTGAGTATTGAGGTACGAAGCGGGGAGCCATGAAACTGTGCACAGATATCGGAAGATAAACGGAAGGGGAGGAGGGAGCCGCCGCGTTTGGGCGCTGGGAAGCGGTAGCCACTTGCACGGGGGAGCGGGCGGGCTCGTGGTCGGCACCCGTGAAACAGCAGACTGAGACCGTGAGCCGGGTGCGTGCGCCACCAGGCCTCTCGCGGAACACCGGAATCCCGGTGCGCTCACTGGATCCAGACTGAGACCGGGAGATCCGGGAGCGCGCGCGGGGTGGCTGGCGGCATTAGAAACACAAAGGACAGAGACGCGCCGGCCCTGGAAGTGAGGGCTGGGACGCCGGGTGGGGGGCGACATCCCGGGACGCTGCAGGGTTGAGCAGCACCAACAGAAACAGAGTTAAAGTGGCCAAACATTAGTAGAGAACGGTCAACCCTTCTGTTCTGTGACAGAGGCTGAAATTTCCATGGTTGCTTGACTCTCAGAGGCACACAAACCGCTCAGGGAAAGCCGCTAGAGAACAAAAGCCTGAAATACCGGCTCAGGAGTGCCCACCCCATCCTCGCAGGGGACGCCGAGACTCTACCCAAACATGGCTGCCTGAGTGACGCGCAGGCCTCCCCAGAACACAGAAGGCAGGCTGAAAATCAAGAAGTCACAACCCCGGGAGCCTGGGTGGCGCAGTCATTGAGCGCCTGCCTTCGGCTTAGGGCGTGATCCCGGCGTTCGGAAAGGAGTCCCCAGCTTCCGGCCTCCACTGGGAGAGCTGCTTCTTCCTCTCCCACTCCCTGCTTCTGTTCCTCTCTCGCTGGTTGGCTGCCACACAAATAAAATAAATAAAATCTTCAAAGAAGAAGCCCACATCCCTAAGATCCCTATAAACAAGGGGCACGGCCTGGGACCCAGTCAATAATTTGGGCTCTGGAACCCCAAGCAGAACCTCTCTTCATCAGAATGACAAGAAGGAGAAGCCCCCCCAGCAAAGAAAAGACAGTGATTCTGTGGCCTCTGCCACAGAAATAATGGATATGGATGTAACCAAATTATCAGAAATGGAATTCAGAGTAAACGATGGTCGTGATGAGTAGAATTGAAAAACTATTAAATCTTAAAAAGGTTACTGAGAATATGAATCCCTAAGGACAGAATGAGAGCGAATCTGACAGAAATTAAAAATTTAAGAGCCAAATGCAGGCAAAACTAGAGGCTCTGACGGCCAGGGTCGCAGAAGCAGAGGAACTGGTTAGTGAATTGAGTGATGGGTTAATAGAGGGAAAACCAAAATAGAAGATGGTCTTAAAAATCCACCCACGAATGTAGGTTACGGAGATTACTGACTCAATGAACGATCCAATGTTAGAATCATCGGTATCCCCGAGGGGTGGAGAAAACAGAGTCTAGAAGAGATATTTGAACAAATTGTAGCTGAAAACTTCCCTAATCTAGCAAGGGAAACAAACATCTATGTTCAAGAGGCAGAGAGAGACTCCCTACTAAGCTCAACCATGACAAAACCACTGACTACCACGCTATGGGTGCACCGCAAATATTAGATGCAAGGATACAGTATTGAAAGCGCCAGGGCAAAGAAATTTCTCACGCACCAAGGCAAAAGCATCAGAATTACGTCCAGACCTGTCTACACAGATCTGAATGAGAGAGCGGGTTGGGGAGCATATTTAAAGCTCTTTCAGAGAAAAACATGCAGCCAAGGATCCTTTATCCAGCAAAGCTGTCATTCAGGAATTGATGGAGAAATAAAGACATTTCAGAATCGCCTGTCACTAACCAATTTCTCGTAACCACGAAACCAGCCCTACAGGAGATATTAAGGGGGTCTTCATAAAGTAAAAGCACCCAAGAGTGATACAGAACAGAAAGTCACAGCCAATACAAACAAAGACTTTACTGGCAACATGGCAACATTAAAATCATATCTCTAAGTAATCAGTCTTAATGTAAATGGCTTTGAACCATCCCATAAAACGCCACAGGGTTGCAAGGATTGATAAAAAGAGAAATGATTCCATCCATTTGCTGTCTACAAGAGACTCATTTCAAACCCAAAGATGCATTCAGACTGAGAGTAAGGGGATGGAGTACCATCTTTCACTTAAATGGACCTCAAAAGAAAGCTGGGGTAGCAAATTCTCATATCAAATAAATTGGATTTTAAAACTACAGACTATAGTTAGAGATGCAGAAGGGCACTATATTATTCTTAAGGGAAGTATTCAACAAGTGGAGATGACAATTATAAATATATATGCCCCCACCAGGGGAGCAGCAAGATACACAAGCCAACTCTTAACCAGAATAAAGAGACATATAAATAAAATACATTAATAAGTAGGGGACCTCAACACTCCACTATCAGAAATAGACAGAACACCCTGGCAAAAAACTAAGCAAAGAATCAAAGGCTTTGAATGCCATACTGACGAAAGTTGGACCTCATAGATATATATAGAACACTACACCCCAGAAACCAAAGAATACTCATTCTATTCTAATGCCCATGGAACATTCTTTCAAGAATAGACCTATGTTCTTGGGACACAAAAACAGGTCTCAACCGATACCAAAGATTGAAATTATCCCTGCATATTCTCAGACCACAACGCCTGAAATTGAACTCAACCACAAAGGAAAAAATTCTCCTGAAGAAACTCAAACACTTGAGACTAAGAACCATCCGCTCAGGAATAGACTCGATAAACCAGGAAATCAAAAATCAAAATTAAACAATTTATGGAGACCAATGGAATGAAAATACAACAGTCCAAAACCTATGGATACTGCAAAGGCAGTCCTAAGGGGGAAAATACATAGCCATCCAAGCCTCACTCAAAAGAATAGAAAAATCTAAAAACGCAGTTTTTATATTCTCACCTCAAGAAGCTGGAACAGCAACAGAGACAGGCCTAATCCACGCACGAGGTGAAGCAGTTGACCAAAATTAGAGCTGAAATCAATCAAGCAGAAACCAGAAGTACAGTAGAGCAGATCAACAGGACTAGAAGCTGGTTCTTTGAGAGAATCAATAAAATTGACAGACCCCGGCAAGACTTATCCAAAAGAAAAGAGAAAGGACCCAGATTATTAAAATTATGAACGAAAAGGAGAGGTCACGACGAGCACCATTGAAATTGGAAGGATTATTAGAAATTTTTATCAACAGCTATATGCCAATAAACTAAGCAATCTGGAAGAGATGGAATCCTTCCTGAAACCCATAAACTACCAAGATTGAAACCGAAGAAATTGATTCCTTAAACAGGCCAATTAATTATGAAGAAATTGAGTCAGTGATAACAACAACCTTCCAAATAACAAAACTCCAGGCCCGGATCTCTTCTGGGGAATTCTACCAAACATTCAAAGAAGAAATAATACCTATTCTCCTAAAGCTATTTCAAAAAAAAAATAGAAACAGAAGGAAAGCTACCACCAAACTCATTTTATGAGGCCAATATTACCTTGATCCCCAAACCAGGCAAAGACCCCATCAAAAAGGAGAATTACAGACCGATTTCCTAATGAATATGGACGCCAAAAATCCTCAACAAGATACTTGCTAAAGAATCCAACAGTACATTAAAAAGGATTATCCATCTACGATCAAGTGGGATTCATACCTGGGATGCAAGCGTGGTTCAATATTCGCAAATCAATCAGCGTGATACATCACATCGGGCAAGAAAAGACTCAGAACCATATGATCCTCTCAATCGATGCCGAAAAGCATTTGACAAAATACAGCATCCTTTCCTGATTAAAACCCTTCAGAGTGTAGGAATAGAAGGTACATTTCTCAATCTCATAAAAGCCATCTATGAAAAGCCTACTGCAAATATTATTCTCAATGGGGAAAGCTGGAAGCCTTTCCTCAAGATCAGAACTCGACAAGGATGCCCACTCGCCACTATTATTCAACATAGTACTAGAAGTCCTGCAACAGCAATCAGACGACAAAAAGGGATCAAAGGTATGTCCAAATTGGCAAAGAAGAAGTCAAAATGTTCTCTTTGCAGATGACATGATACTCTATATGGAAAAACCCAAAAGAAGCCACTCCCAAACTATTAGAAGTTATAGAGCAATCAGTAACGTGGCAGGATACAAAAATAAATGCCCAGAAATCAGTTGCATTTCTATACACGAATAACAGACCGAAGAAAGAGAAATTAGGGAATCCATCCCATTTACAATAGCACCAAAACCATAGTGCTACCTTGGAATTAACTTAACCAGAGACGAAGGACCTATATTCTAGAAACTATAAATCACTCTTAAAAGACATTGAGGAAGACATAAAAAGATGGAAAGATATTCCATGCTCATGGATCGGAAGAATTAACATAGTTAAAATGTCCATGCTACCCAGAGCAATCTACACTTTCAATGCTATCCCGATCAAAATACCAAGGACATTTTTCAAAGAACTGGAACAAACAGTCCTTAAATTTGTATGGAAACAGAAAAGGGCCTCGAATCTCCAAGGAACTGTTGAAAAGGAAAACAAAGTTGGGGGATCACAATGCCAGATTTCCGAGCTGTACTACAAAGCTGTGATCACAAAGACAGCATGGTACTGGCACAAAACAGACACATAGACCAATGGAACAGAATAGAGAGTCAGAAATGGACCCTCGGCTCTTTGGGCAACTAATATTTGATAAAGCAGGAAAACATCCGGTGGGAAAAAAAGATGTCTCTTCAATAAATGGTGCTGGGAAATTGGACAGCTACATGCAAGAGAATGAAACTTGACCACTCTCTCACACCATACACAAAAATAAACTCCAAATGGATGAAAGACCTCGATGTGAGACAGGAATCCATCAAAATTCTAGAGGAGAACATAGGCAACAACCTCTATGACATCGGCCAAAGCAACCTTTTTCATGACACATCCCCAAAGGCAAGAGAAACAAAAGAAAAAATGAACTTGTGGGACTTCATCAAGATAAAAAGCTTCTGCACATCCAAGGAAACAGTCAGAAAAACTAAGAGGCAGCCCACGGAATGGGAGAATATATTTGCAAATGACACTACAGATAAAGGACTGGTATCCAAGATCTACAAAGAACTTCTCAAACTCAACACACGAAACAAATAAACAAATCAAAAATGGGCAGAAGATATGAACAGACACTTTTCCAATGAAGACATACAAATGGCTAACAGACACATGAAAAAATGTTCAAAATCATTAGCCATCAAGGAAATTCAAATCAAAACCACACTGAGATACCACCTTACACCAGTTAGAATGGCAAAAATAGATAAGGCAAGAAACAACACTTGTTGGAGAGGATGTGGAGAAAGGGGATCCCTCCTACATTGTTGGTGGGAATGCAAGTCGGTACAGCCACTCTGGAAAACAGTGTGGAGGTCCCTTAAAAAGTTAAAAATTGAGCTACCCTATGATCCAGCCATTGCACTACTGGGTATTTACTCCAAAGATACAGACGTAGTGAAGAGAAGGGCCATATGCACCCCAATGTTCATAGCAGCAATGTCCACAATAGCTAAATTGTGGAAGGAGCCGAGATGCCCTTCAACAGATGACTGGATTAAGAAGTTGTGGTCCATATATACAATGGAATATTACTCAGCTATCAGAAAGAACGAGTTCTCAACATTTGCTACAACATGGACAGCACTGGAGGAGATAATGCTAAGTGAAATAAGTCAAGCAGAGAAAGACAACTATCATATGATTTCTCTCATCTATGGAACATAAGAACTCAGGTTGGATCGGTAGGGGAAGAAAGGGATAAAAGAAAGGGGGGTAATCAGAAGGGGAATGAAACATGAGAGACTATTGGACTATGAGAAACAAACTGAGGACTTCAGAGGGGAGGGGGTGGGGAATGGGATAGACCGGTGATGGGTAGTAAGGGAGGGCACGCATTGCATGGTGCACTGGGTGTTAATACGCAACTAATGAATCATTGAGCCTTACATCGGAAACCGGGGATGTACTGTATGGTGACTAACATAATATAATAAAAAATCATAAAAAAAAAAAAAGGAAAAAAAATAAAATAAAATATATATGGAAGATCAAAGGACAGAAAATGTCTAAAAACCTCCACGACAATCTAGAGAGGAGACCTGCCCTAGCAGGCGATGGCTAACGAGCAGCAGCTGCGTCTGCCTGGCAAGCTGGGAACCTGCAACAATGGGCCTGAGACAAGGACAGAGGCTTCCCACGAGAGGCAATACAGTCCCTATCAGTGGCTCCCCGGCTTGGCTGCACACGAGAATCATCTGGCACACTTTAAAAACCCGGGGGCCCAGGTCACACCCCACACCCATCGAATCACCGTGTACGGGGTGGGGGCCAAGAAGAGGTTTTAAAGATTCCCCCCCCCAAACAAACTGAGGGCTACAGAGGGGAGGGGGTGGGGGAATGGGATAGACCGGTGATGGGTAGTAAGGAGGGCACATATTGCATGGTGCACTGGGTGTTATACACAACTAATGAATCATCGAGCCTTACATCGAAAACCGGGGATGTACTGTATGGTGACTAACATAATATAATAAAAAATCATTATTAAAAAAAAATAAAATAAAATAAAGATTCCCCCCATGATTCCAAAGTGCAGCCATGTCCCAGAGCCACTGGCTGGCCCCCAAACAGTAAGCCTGAGAGAGCACGGCAAGTCGGAGAGACACAAGTGATTTCGTGTTTCTGAGATATGAGCTCAACGCGGGAGAGGCTCAGCTGAGGGTAAACAGGACACCATGGCTGGACCACATAAGCCGCACCTGGGCCTTGATCCAGAGTCAATGCCAAGCCCTGGGAAGTCACCTAACAGGACGACGCAGGTTCTGCTCTAGGAAGGACCAGGGAGCACAGTGAGCAGCTGGGAGACCAACCAGAATCCAAAAACAGTTGAAAGGGTTAGAGAGAAGGGCTGGTAATACTTAAAAGACAAACCTACAGCCAGACTTGGTGTGATCTACAGCCAGAGCTCATAGCAAACCTCCCGACTCCCCAGTACTGAACACCTACCTAATTTGCTTGCCAGCGAATCCCCACCAGCTTGGCTGGAAAGGCAGTAATGAGATCAGGGAGATCAGTGGTCCGGAAGGCTTCAGCTCCAGGGGCCGGCAAGGGATCACCTGTTGCTGATGAAGGACAGCCAGCTGGGTTTTCGTTCTACCCTGGTGGCTTAGAAAGTTATCATCCCACCTGAATTTACATCAGAGAACGGAGTCAACCTTCCCACCTGCAGGGTTAACAGTGGCCCGGGGATACGGGCACCTCCACGGGTTACTAGACAGAGGTCTGGGGCAAGAACTCAGCTTCGGGGTGTTGTGAAGCTTTTTCTCATCCATAGATGTGCTCCTGAGAGCTCCAGGGAAGCTGGGCAAGCTGACCTTTCCCCAGGCTGAGCCACCAAGCTGTGAAGTTGCGGTTTGGGAGTGAGAAGGCTGGTGGGCGATACAGGCTGAACACAATGTCGGGCAGGCCCTTCAGCCCGTTGGGAACCTTGCCTTCAGAAAGGAAGCTGATAACCCACTGAACACAAAACGAAAGCAGTGTGTGATCCAACAACTGGCCAACACAGTGTGAAAATGACTGCAGATCTGCGTTACAATCCAGGAGGTGGATTTCTGAGTTTAGCTCGGAGATGTCCAGAACTGAAAAAAGCACAGCTCCCACACTTAAGAAAAAAGCTGGATAAACTGAAAACCAACTTTTCCTGAACCAATCAGAGAACTAAAGTCAGAGAGAAAACTAACCTGAAATCTGTTGACAGGCAGCTGCAGGGGAGAAACAGGGCCCCCAGCATTTGCCCACATGGGCTTCTGCTGGAAACCACAGAATCCAGTAAAAAGGATCAGCTAGAAATGGCTCAGGAATTGCTAAAGGCCTTGCATGGGCTCCAAGAGTGTAAAGCCCCTGGGTCTGCTGTAGGATCCTGGAACCGTCTCCTTGGAGCTGGGCTGGGAGGGGAACGCCAGCCACTGCACTAGTCCCAGCCTCTCCCCTCTCCCTGTGAGATCAAAGCCCTAACCTGCAAGGGGAGGAGCAGCAAAGACTGTGCCTGAGGGCGCTGATGGACACCCTCCACAGCTGGGGATGGGGAACAGCCACCAGTGAAACCTCCACCCAGATTCACCTGGCCCCAGAATTAAGAGCTTCACGGGACATGTGGTCAGATACACAGACCAAGGGCCTGACCTGGTGGGATGGTTACTGAAGCCATGTGAACAGAGAGAGTCTTGAGAAAGAGGGAACTGAGAAGATAGAAGAGGGCCTTGGGTGGAGTCCTAAGGAATTCCATGTGCAAGGTTGAAGGGGACAAGGGCAACTCTGCAGAGGAAACAGAGAGCTCCAGGCACAGAGCTAGGAGCTGGAGTTGAGAGACACTGAGGACGCCGGCCCTGCCTTTAAGACGCGTGTGGAAAGGAAGACCGACCTTGCAGACACAGTTGCAGCAGCTGGGGACCCGTGCAAGGAGAGAGACGCCACAGAGCTGCGGGCCACCTGAGGGGACAGCAGCACCACCTCTCAGGGGTACAGCGACAGATCTGCAAGAACAGGAGGGGCCTGATAACAGGCCCTCGACATGGTGAGCTCCACCCATCCCTGATACTCTGCAGCCTCAGGAAAAACACACAATTCAATAAAATCCTTAGCCACCCTCAAAAAAATCGCATGTCTGTGAAAGCCTCGGGCATCTAGGAGTTGTAAAGAGAAAAGAGATACGGCATCAAGATTCCACCACCTTCGATTTCTGGGTAGTTCAGGATGAGTCACTTTCCTTTAAAAAAATAAGACTGAGATTTCCAAGAATTCGTATTTTTTTTCAAAGAGAGCAGCAGACCAGGACAAAGACCTGGACTAGCACCCCAATTTCAGAGCACAGTGCTGAGGTGAGGCAGCAGTATAAAAGGGAACGCAGTATATCCCACAGCGGCAGCTCTCGATCTCCGGCCACAGCGATAGGTTGAAGCATCCATTATCATGAAATTGGGAAGAAGCAAAATATAATGAAATGCCAGATGGAAATACAAGGTTGGGGTTTTTTTGTTAAGTGGGCTCCATGCCCAGCACGGGGCCCAACACAGGGCTTGAACTCACAACCCTGAGATCAAGACCTGAGCTGAGAACAAAAGTCTGAAGCTTAACAGACTGAGCCGCGCAGGCGCTCTGGAAATACGGTTTTTTAATGTAAGTCTCCAGCTGTGGACAAAGACCTGAACGTGTTACCTTCCCGTAGGCAGAGCTTGTCTTAGGCATAATAAGCATGAGGCATTTCAGGCAAGAAAAAATGGATTTTTCCACAGGGAACAGAATAAACTCTAACAGGAGCTCACCAAACTGCTTGGCCAGCTACTAGACTGTGTGCCGCAAACACGTGAAGTCTTTCAGCGAAGGCCGCCCAGCGGGGAAGGACCCCAGTTCAGGTCTTTGGAGGCTCCTTTCTGCACGACACCCTCCTCCTCCAGGCAACCAGGCTCTCTCCTGCTTAAGCATGTGCCTCACCCTTGAACTGTTAACACCTGTCACCAACCACATCCAGGTGAATCCACCCACTCACCCTCTCAAAACAATCTCCATCACATCAACCTTCTGAAAAGCTCTCTATGGATGTCCAGGACCTTCCAATAAAGCCCACCATTCTTCTCCGAGTTTCAGGCCTCCCACAGCCCACCTGCCCCACCATCCTACCTAGTCCTCTCGGCCCAGTCCTCTGTCCCTCGTCTCCATCCCTACCCTCTGGAGTCGAGCTCACCCTTCAGTGAGGCACCATTCAAGGGCCCTGCATCCAGAAGTCTGATCATCCCGGCCCAGACGGCTCTCCCTTCCCTGACCTCAGGGTCGGGAACACTCGATGAGGCTTCACAACATGCCTATCATCCCTCATTCGGTAAATATCTGCTGGGAATCTTCTCTGAGCCAGGCTCTGTGCTGGGTGCAAGAATAGTGTGGGAGAAACTAACAGCACTCGAAGGGGCCAAAGTAACACTCAGGCCAGGAGAGGCCTTCAAAGAGGAAGTGACCAAAGCTGGGGCTAGCAGGCGAAGGCTGACGGCACTGCAGGTGGAGGAAAAGGCAGCAACTCAACACAATATTTCACAACACCGAAGTATGAAATGTAAAGGAGCAGCAGCACAAATGAGGCCGGGAGGGCAGGGGGTGGTTGGGACCAGATTTTACAGGACATTACACTCCAAAGTCAGAAGCACATTTGTTTTCCAGAAAAAGCAAAAACATAACAGAGGACAGATTTAAGAAGGCAAGGCCAGGGGCGCCTGGGTAGCGCAGTCGTTAAAGCGTCTGCCTTCGGCTCAGGGCGTGATCCTGGCGTTCCGGGATCGAGTCCCACATCGGACTCCTCCGCTGGGAGCCTGCTTCTTCCTCTCCCACTCCCCCTGCTGTGTTCCCTCTCGCTGGCTGTCTCTCTGTCACATAAATAAATAAATATTTAAAAAAAAAAAAAAAGAAGGCAAGGCCAGTGGCCAGGAGATGAGTGAGTTCCTACAGTGGTCCCCAGGCAGAGGGGGAGGGATGCAGGGACGTTTAGGAGAGAGCACGGACAGGGCTTGGTGGGGAGCGGATGCAGCTTTAGCAGTGACAAGGAACAGCTCACTTCCAAGTGCACGGTGACAGCTCCCGTCCGCAGAGGAAGCAACGGAAGAGGAGCAGGTCTGCGGTGAGCTGCAGCGTATCGGGGTCCACATGGGTTGCACGTGAGCCGCTTTGGGGACTGCCAGGTGACAATGTCAGGAAGCCCACTAAAAATAGAGTTGTGGAGTTCAGGAGCAGAAATAAAGATTTCAGAGGCTCAGCACAGCATTGAAATTGTAGGTTGGGGAGCTGTTAAGATCATTTAGAACAATATGACATTAAAAAAGGAGCAAAGGACCAACTATTAGGAATGTCATTAGTTGGAATACAGACAAAAAGACAGAACCAGTGAGGGCAAGTCTGGAGGGAGGAACGGGCACCCAGACCTCACAGGGGTTGATGAGCGGGACCCTGGCCCAGAGAGGGGCCTGGCCTCAGCAGCCTGAGGAGAACAAGGAACGGAAGGGGAAAGCAGCAGCTGGAGAGAAAGCCATGGCTGAGGAAAGGGTTTGTTCTCTGCTACCTAGATTTTAAGATAAAGATTGACCATATTTACGGAGGGACTGGTACAAAACTGCTCAGACCTCGATGTGCAGAGGAATCCACAGGGGACCCCGTCAGAAACACAGATCCCACCCAGCGCCCTCGGAGGTCAGTTGAGAAGCCTGATAGGCCAAGGAACTGCACGTTATCAAGCCACCTCTGGTGCATGTTGTCCATAGATCCTGACTTAAAAAACCAGTGGTCAAGTTGAAAGGTCCAAAGAGAGAGGATCCTGAACACACGTCCAAGAATTTGCCACTGATTAGAGAGACCTCTTCCTCCAGGGTCAAACAGACGGAAAGACAAACGTACTCCAGATAGAGAAGGAAGCTGAGAACATCTCTGCCCAGTGGCCTCTGTGAAAAGTTGTGCAGGAGCGGGGAAGAGGACGGAAGGATGGCCTGCAGGCAGCAGGCGCCAAGGCACACGCGTGTCCGCAGCCTCTGAAGGAATGGCGTGGGGTCGGGGGGAGCTCCATGATGCAGAGAAGCGCCCTCTCCCCACAGTGTCAGGGTTCAGGAGACTGAATGAAGGCGGCTCAGCAGTGTCAGCTGGTTCCTTCTCGAGATGCAAAAGCAGCGGATAACCTGGAGGGCAGGATCTAGCATCACCCTCCCCCTCCCTCCACCCTGCCGTGGGCAAGATGCCTCCCATGTACTGGTATCATACGCCCATTACGGAAATTTCCAAGTCTCCACGTGTCCACAGAACTACAACAGCCCTTCCATTCTCTCCAGCCACCACACACAAGCCTGGAAATATCGTCCTGTCTGTTCCCTAAGGGAGGGGAGGGGCACAGAACGGCAGGACAGACTCCCTGTGGTGAGCAGGCCCCTGGTCTCTCCTGGTCTGTGCTGCTAAGCATCGCCATGGCCAGAAATGCCACGTTCATGTCCAACAGAAATGGTCAGCAGAGAAAGCTCACACTTCTCCTAAAAAACTGAGAGCCAAAAAAGTGTACAGAAAGAGAAAACCAAATTAACGGATTAAAAAGGAAACCCAAAGCAGGTGATGCTTTCAGTCTCCAAAAGCATCAGCCCCAGTAAAATCAAATCACTAACTCGTCGATCTCGCTGAAAGTTCGTTATGCTCAAACATTCCCCAAGAAAAGGGCCCGTGCAGCAGCCTGACGTGACCTTCCAGACAATGCCTTGATGAAAAACCTCATGGATAAAAATAATTTTTCAATCTGGTCCAGTGAAAAAGCTGTCATGCAAAAGCAGTATTATGAAAACATTTCTAATGTTTTTGTTCTTTAAAAACATGGTAAAACAGAACACTGACCAAGCTGCACAAAGTATGCTGTTGAATGAAGACCTACTGGAACCACTGCGCAGCTCAAGCGATGGGGCTCTGCCAGCCCCCGGGAGCCCTCAGCTGGCCTCATCACCATCACAACGTCCTCCCTCCCCAGAAGCTCGCCCTGCCCTGACCTCACAGCAGTCATTTCCGAGCTTTTCTTAACGCTCTACTCCCCAAGCACGGAGCCGAGAGCACGGGCGCTTAACTGTGCGGTGTATTTTCAAATACGGTGTTTAAATGTACTGTTTTAAGTTAGCGAAGTTTAACTCCAGGAAGCCCTTTTATCCCTTTGGCGGGGCGGGTGGGGGGGTGAAATAGACATCATGTCAAATTTACCATTTGAATCATTTTCAAGTGTGTCCTTGAGTGGTACTGACACCTTCACCCTGGTGTGCAGCTGTCCCCGACTCCAGCCGGGTTTCCCCTTACACTTTACCCTTGAAGAAAGCAGGTCGCTGGCCCTAGTCTGGGCTGGTCCTGGATAACAAGTCGTTCTGTCATCGAGTCCCTGCAAATCGGCAGCTGGATCCAGAGCGCTGACCAGTCTCGGGTGTGATGCGTGGGAGCTGTGCGTTCTCCCCACAGCAGAACGTAACAGCTGCTTATCTCTTACTCTGTTATGTGGATGCTCACGGTGTTGAGCCACTCATCTACCAGGGATGCAAAATGATAGTACTCTAATTCCCTCATCCCTCCCCAACTGTTAGCTGGAGCCCTTGGGTAAAGAGAAACCCCCTCATCAACTATTGGGGGTCCAATGGTACACACACGGAAAAGCAGAATAAACACCCATTACTTGTCATGTTCAAAATAATGAACTGGTTCCCTGTCATTCGCAAAGGTGGAAGATTCTTTCTAGCAGCATGAAGACTGCAGGATTGAAACAGCTGTCACCCTCAGTGATTCTCAAATTGTCAGTGGCAGCACCTTCGGGTCCATCTGCCTGACGCCACCTCAGTTCACTCTGACAGCTCCTTGCTAGAGATCTCACGCCCTGTTTCAAGATCGTCCTACTACACTTCCTGCTCCCGACCAGGAGCGGGCCAACTCCAAAGAGCCCTGGCTTCTCTTCTGATCATGATATGAGGATTCGGAAAGCTCCCTGCTCTGGGGCTGCTCAGTTTCCAGGCCTTGGCCACATACAGGGCAGACAGACAGGTAGACTCATTTTTAAATACCTCATAATTTCATTTTTTTAAAGATTTTACTTATTTATTTGAGAGCGCATGGGCACAAGCAGGAGGAGAGGCAGAGGGAAAGGGGGAGAGAGAAGCAGACTCCCCGCTGAGCAGGGAGCCTGATGCAGGGCTCCATTGCAGGACCCTGAGATCATGACCTGAGCCGAAGGCAGATGCTTCACCAACTGAGCCACCCAGGTGCACCATAATTTCATTTTTTTTAATTAATCTTTTTTTGAGAGAGAGAGATGCAAGCAGGAGGAGGGGCAAAGGAAGAGAATGTCCAGCAAACTCCCTGCTGAGCACAGAGCTCAACGCAGGGCTCGATCTCAGGACCCCAAGCTGAAATCAAGATTTCGCTGCTCAACTGGCTGAACTGCCCAGGTGCCCCAATACCTCACAATTTCATGCTGTTATTTTTATTCAAGGCCCAGACTACCAAAAAAAATTTTTTTTTAAGATTTTATTTATTTGACAGAGAGACAGCCAGTGAGAGAGGGAACACAAGCAGGGGGAGTGGGAGAGGAAGAAACAGGCTCATAGCAGAGGAGCCTAATGTGGGGCTCGATCCCAGGACCCTGGGATCACGCCCTGAGCCAAAGGCAGACGCGTAACGACTGAGCCACCCCAGACTACAAAATTTTTACTTAATCTCTATTCTCTTACATCTGTTACCTCCTTTCTTCCATTTGAGAATCCTAGTTCAAGACCAGGTGTTAGAATCAGATTGTCAAAAATTAATTACTCACTTTATTCCACATCAATACATAGTTTCCGAATACCAACGCCAATACTACCTCTATCAAAAGAATTACTAAAAGCAGTTTAAAACTACTTTTACACAGAGTGGCATCATCATCACGGAGGAGTAAGAGTTTTCTACCATCTCCCCCCAAAGCACACTGATTTAGACAATCACCCACAAACAAGAAAACCTCTGTGGAGGTCCACGAGTCCAGTGGGGAAGAGCGGGCACAGCGTGGAAGCAAAACCCTCCACACCTGGGCACACTGAGGAGGGCCGCGTCTCCCCTCTGCCCCGCGGCACAGCTCAACGCCCGGGCCCAGGATTTCTCCCTCAGGGACGCAGAGAGCCTATGAGTGGGCCCCTCACTTCCTCAGCTGCGCAGGGTGGCTGCCAAGGAAGGCCATTGCCCCCGTGCCCCATCCACAATGCTGAGGTCCCAAAAATGTCCTTCGAGTCTTTTCATTAAATCCAGGATAGGATGAGGATCGCATATAGCATTTCACTGTTGGATTTCTCTTCAATCTCCTTTCATCTACAACCGCCCTCCCACCTGTTTTTACAAAATGGGAATCATTTTGTAAAATCATCTACTTTCCAGAGCTGCTGGGAAGGTTAAACAGAAAGAGTCCAAATCAAGTGGCCGGTCCAGGCTTACACGCGGCATCTGCCATCGCTCAGTAAATATTACCTCTCTGGGGCGCCTGGGTGGCACAGCGGTTAAGCCTCTGCCTTTGGCTCAGGGCGTGATCCCGGCGTTGTGGGATCGAGCCCCACATCAGGCTCCTCTGCTGTGAGCCTGCTTCTTCCTCTCCCACTCCCCCTGCTTGTGTTCCCTCTCTCGCTAGCTGTCTCTATCTCTGTCAAATAAATAAATAAAATCTTTTAAAAAAAAATATCACCTCTCTGCCACATGCCTACAGCCCACACAGAACCCAGGGTCCTGGTTTGCATGATAGCTATACTTACTGCTCTAAATTCTTTTTTTTTTTTTTTTAAGATTTTATTTATTCATTCGACAGAGAGAGAGACAGCCAGGGAGAGAGGGAACACAAACAGGGGGAGTGGGAGAGAAAGAAGCAGGCTCCCAGCGGAGGAGCCTGATGTGGGGCTCGATCCCAGAACGCCAGGATCACGCCCTGAGCTGAAGGCAGACGCTTAACGACTGAGCCACCCAGGCGCCCCTACTGCTCTAAATTCTTAAAACGGCACCTAATTTCAGTAATCTGAGTCCATGCTGGAAAAGCAAATTTGGTCCACAAGTGCTCCCTGGATGAAGGTTTCTGAACGTGTTCGACTGAGAGCCACACGCGGGTCACCTCCCAGTCCCCAGAGGCCACTGAGGTCACAGCTGTCTCCAGGCCCCTCTCTGGTGTTAAGCCAGCGTAGCCAGCACACGGTGTAATATCAGCTCCAGCGTGCAACACGGCAACTCAACACTTCCATCCGCCGCCCGGTGCCCGTCCGGGTCAGCGCACTCTCGATCCCCTTTGCCTACTTCACCGTCCCCCAGCCACCGCCGCTCTGGCAGCCACCAGGGTGTTCTCTGTATTGGAGAGTCTGGGGGAGTTTTTGTTTTTTCCTCTTCTGTTTGTTTGTTTCTTAAATTCTTGACTCCTTAGGCTAAACATACAGTGCATCATCCACTCACCAGACTCTGGAAGGTCCTTTGTGGGCCTTGGTGCCCACCTTTTCTCCTCTATAAAGCCCACCCTGGTTGTGAACATTAAGATTCTGTGCCTCAAATTCTAAGTCTGCTGTGGAAACAAGCATCATCGGTGAGGAGGGCATCTGGTTAGTAGCCACCACGTTCTATCTCACACGTGTGCTGCGGCTAACTGGTGGGAAACGAGGCCAGCCTTACATTTACAAACCACTTAGTGATACGATCCTAGCCCCTTTGATCTGGTTTTATTTTAAAGGATAGAGAAAGGTATTCCCAGACTACAAATCTCGGGCTACAACTTTACTTTCAGCGTGGAAGGGCAGAGGCAGTGCTCCAGAGCTCTGTAACAAAAGGCAGAAGACACAGCAACAGAACAAACCTGTCTGCCTGAGCACAGAGCTCACACAGCCGCCACAGCGAAGACACGTACGGTTTCCCCTGGAGGCCTCCTGTCGTGTCTCTCAGGGAGACGCACCACCTTTGGCAGGTAGCCAAGTCAGTGTCCTGTCCTTTCGTCCTCACAGCCAGGTAGCTCAGCTGGAAATCTGCTCGCACAGACAGGCCCCTGGGACGGTATCTAATCAAGCACTCCCTGGGCAGGTGTCAGGCACCATTGATTCTGCCAAACTTCCTTCTTGGAAAAAAGAAAAGTCAGAACCTCTGTCTGTAACCCTCTGTCTACTTGCAGAAAAATGTATTCTGGTGGTATCGAGCAGTTTCCAAACAGAAAAAAATCTATTTGATCTGATATTCTTTAAGCCCTGGTATAATGTTAAATCCACTTGACATTTTCACAGTTTCTAATGTGTCCACCAGTAAACTGACTTTTCTACCTTTGTTAATAATATACCAAAAAAAATGTTCAGCAAATATTAGTATTATTCAAGGAAGCTCGTTATGGTTAAACACTACAGAGAGCACAGGAGAGCAAATTTCACGACAAGTGTTATGGACTGAATGTCTGTGTCCTCCAAAATTCCTACGTTGAAGCCCTAACGCCCAGGTGACAGTGCTCTAAGGTGGGGCCCTGGGAGACAATGACGTTGAGACGTGGAGCCCCCCCACGAAGGGAAAGGGAGGGGACAGAGGCACTCACACACTCATCCAGACTACAAACGGGCAGCAGCTCTTTCTCTGCTGCGGCCCAGAGAGTGTGAATACACACTGAATAGGATAGACGGGGTCCTTGTTCCCTGAAATTTCTCATCTACAGGATGGAGGCAGATAGACAGGAAAAACCAACAGGCCCTTCCAGGAACAAGCGCAGTTAATAACACACGTGCTACAACAAGAATGACGAGGGCCAGGGTGCTGGTCCAGCGGATGTGGTCAGGGTGGCCTGTCTGCAGGGGAGACTTCTGACCTGCGATCTGAACAGTCAGGTGTGGGTGTGCAGACTGTGGGGGAGAGCATCAGGTGAGAGCAGAGCCAGTACAAAGGCCCTCAGGCAGGACAGCTGAGCACACTCTGGGGACAAGGTGGCCAGTGTGGCCAGAGACGCCTCAGGGGCACAAGAGGGTAGGAGACAGTCCCCATCATAGCAACACAAAACCATAACTAAGCTTTCTCTCTCGAGTTCAACGGGACAGCATCATTCCTGAGCACCCATGTACGGCTGAGAGAGACTGGCCGAGAAACAGAGTCCCATTCCCACAGAGAGACAGATAGACATCTCATCCCTGAAGGTAATACCCACTTCATAACTGACAGGCCTCTGGGCCTCCGTACCAGCTGACTCCTTGCAAGGCCAAGGCCTGGGGGGCCCATGCTTTTTCTCCGTCAAGAAAACTTCCTGGTTCAGGCCCAAGGCACACATCAACTTGGTGATGATGTTTCCCCACAGGACCCCGCCAGATAAAGTGAGCTGCATCTCATCATGTCCCTGAGTTTCGGGGCGCTCTAATCCCATACTTATTTTTCCGGCTGACCCTCTGGGTCACAAAAGGGTTACAAGGACACACTCTGGAGTCAGGCTGCCTGGATTCATAACCCAGTTCTGCCACTTCCTAGCTGGGTGATCTTTGAAAAATTACTCAGCCTCTCCAGGCCTTCATGTCCTCATTTGTAAAGTGGAGACGTTAATAGCACCCACTTCACAGGACTGCTGCGAGGATTAAGTGAGTTGATTTATGTAAACCTCTTAAATATTAGCTGCTACATCATCACTGTCCTGCAGCAGACAGACCCTTCCTCATTGCTCATCCTGTGGTCCAAGAGCCTCGTCCAGTGCTGTTTCGTAATACAAGACAGTCAAATGTCGTGTAACGCTACAGACGAGGGATGGGGAGACAGAACATAACTGACGCTTGTTGAGCCGCCACCAGGCTGCAGCTGGAGTGCAAGTCCTCACAACAACCCCAGAGACGCTCATGATCATTTCACAAACTAGGAGACTAGAGAAGTCGAAGTCGCTCACCCAAAGTTACACAGTAAGTTCTAATGACAGAATCTGCTGTCTCACTGTACCCTTCAACTGGATGCTTGCGGCCCCAAAACTCCTGTGTTGAAGCCCGAACTCCAAACGTGACTGTATTCGGAGACAGGGCCTGTGAGGAGGTGATAAAGGTTAACTGAGGTCATAGGGTGGGGCCCTAACCCGACAAGGCTGCTGTCCTCGCAAGAGCAGGAGGGGACACATGCTAGCACCCTGATCTCAGACGTCCAGCCTTCGGAACTGCGGGCAGTCAGCTTCTGTCGTGTGGACACACTGTCTGTGGATCTTGTTACAGCGGCCTGAGCTCACCAGTATGCCCCGCGGTGCCTGCAAACGGGTGCATGAATGCATACATCCTTTCGTAATCTGACACAATTAATCCAGTAAATCTTACTCCTAATCAGCTCCTCCTAATGCCACAACGAGTGTAAATGCCCATTTTCTCCAGATGCCACCTCCTTACAGAAACCCCCAGCCTCTGAAGGAGAACTTTATCATCACAGCTAATTAGATCACAGCAGTTATACTTGAAAAAATGCAGCAATTCCACCAATTTAAGATGACCTCCTGGCAAATGAGCACAAAACAGTAAAAAGTGTGAATTAAGAAATGATTTAACTGGACAGTACCTTTATTGCTTTCAGATCTGTACAGGAACTCAGTGAGCAAACGAAGTGCCCAGGAGAAGTCTCAAGCAGCTCGAGCTAATGAATGGCAAGTTACGACGAGCAGGCAGCAGGCACCAAGGGGCCACGACCCGCTGATTAAGATGGGGGGCGGGGGGGGNGGGCTTACCATCACTGAGGTCTTGGAGGAGATTCTCCTGGCACGAGAAATCCAGCTTCACCTTGATGTTGACCACGAAAGTGGCCACCTTCCCCGGCTGCAGAGGAAACTGGGCAAGGGTTTCTTCCAGGTTCCAGCTCAAGAAGTCGCCATACAGTTTTTCTACAATGACAGTGGCAGTGGTGACCAGGATGGCAGAACTGAAGCAGCATGTGATTTACCAATCCGCGCGGAAAACCCTGATGCAGCCCCAAGAGCAAAGGAAAAGGCAAACCATTTAAAACATGATAGATCAAAGTACCAAGAAAATTCCAGACTCATGGGTGTTGCAAGGCAATGACCCGTGCCTGTGAGCGAGGCACGAGGGGCCAGCTCAGCCCCACTCCTACTGCGTGGCTTCCTCTCGCCAGCAAAATCAACGCACCCTTTGCTCTTATAAATGGAATCAGAGCTAACTGGAATTTCCCACAACGAGGACTGTCTGGGTTATGTCACCTTAAGGAGGAACAGATCCACGTCGAGTGGGAGAAGCACAATGAGTAGGAGAGACCCTGTTCAGGAAACAAGGATTCAAAATCAGCAGCACGGGACCGGGTGCCGCTCCTGGGACCCGCGGAGCCTGCAGAGGGGGCTTCCGTGCTCTCCTGCAAACCCCCCTCCGCCCGGCAGAGCCTGCGTGTCAGAGTCAGACGGCCTCGGGTCTGATGCCGTTCCGTCTCTGACTAACTGGAGCAGATGGAGGGTCATGATTCTCTTAAGCCAAGGTGTCTCCGTGTGGAAATGGGGTGACAAATCCCACATCACAGGGCTCTTTTATACGTTAAGCAAAGCAGTGTCTGTGAAGTGCCCTGAAACTAAAGGCGCTAATGCACTGAGGGGGAGGGAGGGAGATGGGAAGGAGGCCCCATTTGTGCCGTTTCAAAGCAGCTGTGTCACCTTCATGGCTCCCATGCATGCCAGACAACCCCTGCTTCAGTCCTGAAATCAAGGCCTAACATCAAGTGCTGCCTCGGCATCCAGTGGAACCAGGAGGGCCTGGCCCGGCCTCACCACAAGTCTGGCCCCCACCCTGCGTCCATGAATGCCCCCATACCTCCCCCTCTGTCCAGCCAAACAATGCTCCTCCCCCGAACAGTCCCAGCTGACCCCCAACTGGCGGATTTCAGCTCCCGGCCAGCCATGGACTGATTCAAACAAGCCAACGACATCCTCCCGCAGGAACCAGGGGCGCCCACACCCCTGTGACTACAGAGCCTCCCACAGCCCCTGGCTTCCCTCTGTTCCCGAGTGTAACCCCTGTGTGGCCCTGTGTGCACACAGTGTCCTCCTCCGCCAGGCTGCATGTGTGACGAGTAAACTGCTGTTATCACTGTCAGGGGCCGAGGGTCATGTGTTGGGCCATCCCCATCACCCCAAGTCGAGACCCTCTGCTCAGCAACCAGCTGGTAGGAGATCATTCCAACAGGCTCCTCCTTCCCCCGAGAAAGCCCTGCTGGGGTTCTCCGCTCAGGGCCCAGCTCCCTGGCTCTGCTCCTTCCCCTCCTGCCCTAGACCCGTCAGCCCCCAGCTTGCTGCTGCTCTCCCCTCTAGCTTACCTTACCTTCCCATGAACCAATTCTCGGTGCTAAACGTCCTGTGTCAAAATAAGGCAGCCAAGGCTTCGAGAAATTATGTCACTTGTCCCTGGTCAAAACCCAGAGCATGACAACAGTTCCAGAACCACAATACTCACCCACTTCCCACACGGAGGCAGCGCAAGGCAAAGTTAAACATAAAGTCCTGCTCTCGGGACGTATAAGTCGTCCACATAAGAATTCAGTGGGAGATGGAGTGCTTGACCATGGCCCTTACTGAAGAACCCAGGGCTGATCCACGCTGCGAACAGTCCACATGGTGCACTTGATCCAGGCACGGTCCCTGCAGAACCGGCCACACTCTGGCCATAGTCCACCTACCAGACCACACTTACTCTCAGTGGCCCCTCAGAGAGGGGTGCTTACAAGCAGGAGCAGCTGGGGTAGTGTCCACACCAGACGCTGAGAAGCCATGCCATGTCCCTCTGTCGACTCAGGCACTCACTGCACGCCTCGAACAGGCCAGACCCTTTCCACACGCAGCTGATCTCGCTCAATCACCACCAGCGGAGTGGTGGCTATCAGCCCCACAGGAAACCAGAAGGTGAAGGTACTTGATCGAGGTCATTCAGCTAGTAAGTACAAGACGTGGCGTACAACGGGCACTCGTAAATACCAGCTACACCCAGCATCCCCAATGCCACGGGTTCACACAGTGTCAGAGGCTCCGTAAATGCACGTTACTACAGTAATTCAGAATGACCAAGGGAAAGATGGGTAGTTGGGAAACGGATGACAATCGTGGGGCATGCTGGCTCCTGGGACATAAAACTGATGACTACATGGGGCAGAGAGTCTCGACAGACCCGGATGGGGGGGACCTGCCCACAGCCACAGATGCAATGCCCTGGCGAGACAGCTATTCAGGCTGGAAAGGTGGGGAGAAGTCAGGTAGGTTAAAAAGATGGAGTGGGAAGGGCACCGGGGGGCACAGTCAGTTAAGCATCAACTCTTGGTTTCAGCTCAGGTCATGATCTCAGGGTCCTGGGATGGAGACCCACCTCGGGCTCTGCACTCAGCACAGAGTCTTCTTGTCCCTCTCCCTCTGCCCCTCCCCCTCTGCGTATGTGAGCATGCACACACTCTCTCTCTAAAATAATAAATAAAATCTTTAAAAAGAGAGAAAGAGAGAAGGAGGGAGTGGGAACCTGTGTGGCTGACCCTGCACCTGTCCCGTACATGCCGGCACAGCGCTGCGGGTGCACGGTGCCCACGCAGGCCCTGCCTTCAGCTTCCCACAGTCATCTGCACAGACTCTCCGTGTTTGCTGAGCATTCTTCCACCCGTGAGTGCAGGCAGCAGCCTCCTCTGGAAAACACTGACTCAGCTTTAGAAGCTGACCTGACCTCTGGTCTGAACGGTGGCCCTGGAAGCCACACTGCCCGCCACCTGTGTTCCTGGGGTGTGCCCGCCTGACTCCAGATCGGAAGTTAGTGCCTTTGCCCCCAAACCAGTGAAAGGACCAAAATCCTCTCAAGAACCCAGTAATTCACATTCTACGAATATGTGCTAACCCAATTACTGTACTCTTTATCTCTATTTTCCGACCCAGTAAATTATTTCAGAATGGAAGGGGATATGAGATGCCAGGCTATGGGACGCCAGGACAGAACATAATTTGGGCCCTACCTGCTGGAAGGCCAGGTCCCAAAGCCCCCGGGGTACTGAAATGCATGCTAACTTCCTTAAACAGCCTAGCCATCCTCTCTAGCAGGACTGGCCAACCTCAGTATGAAGTACCAATACCGGCCAGGACACTGAGGCCCTGCAAAGGCCCCCCACCCTCGGATTCCAGCAGGCCTATGTTTCAGAAACAGGTTTCCCCCGAATGGGCAGGGACCAGGTGAGGGCTCTGGGGTGCATTCCCGCTGAACGAGAGAATGGGGCCCCGACAGCACCGAAGTGCCCTGGCAGGAGCCGTCTGGCCTCACCCTCTAAGGCCCAGTTACCCATCCACACACGCTGCTCCCCCGCCGAGATCGCCTGGCCCACTTTCCTACATGGCGAATTCTGACTCATCCCTCACAAGCCAACCCTGAGGCTCCTCTGCTGTGATGCCTTTCCCATCCCACATTGCTCCTCTGGGCTCTGAGATGCCCACCTCCGTTAGAACACCACTGCCTGTGCCAAGCAGCTCACTCTTCCACCACCTGAAAGACAGGGGCCAGACCTTGCCTTTGAAGCTCACCACTCCCTGGAGAGGCAGAGCACCATGCTGGTTAAGAATGCCCAGTTTAGGAGAAACTGCCTGGGTTCAACTCCTGGCTCCAGCCGGGCATCCCTAGGTAAGTCACCAACTTCCGTGTGCCTCAATGTGCTCATCTATAAAATGGGTTGTCACGGAGAAGAAATGAGCTAAAGAGGGTAACGCAATCAGAACAAGGTCTGGCTTAGATGCAGCCCCCGACCCGTGTTAAGTATTCCAGCTGGACCAGCCTAGCTCCCCTCCATGGAGCTGCGTGCAGAGCAGATAAGTCACGTGGAGGCTCCAGGCTTGTGCTTGGCCCTCAGTAAGTGCGCAGCAGTGCTGGCTGCCATCAGCATCCTTCCCACTCAACGAGGAACAGCGCTGGGCACGTGGGGGGCACTCAGGAAGCATTCGATGTGGAACGGACAAATGTATTCCAAAACGTTTCAGATTTAGACTTAGAACAGATGGGGAAAAAGTGACATGAGAAAAGCAGATTACCAGACTAAATGAATGTACACCAGGATTTCACTGCACAAAAAGGTTCACATGGAAAATATATATATAGGTACAGCACACCTATAAGCAAATGTTGGTTCTCTGAGTAGTGGGATCACAGGTAATTTCAAATTGTTTATATTTTCTGAATTTTCTACAATGAGGTAATATATTACACTTTCATAAACAGATACACATGCACACACGCTAACTTCTCAGTGTTGTATCTAAATCCGCCCCAGTCCCCTGCCGCCCCAGTGTAACATGGGGAGAAGCCCCGTGAACCCGGCCTGCGAGCCAACAGACAGGACTGAGAATGCTGAGCCCCAACGCCCCCCCCAGGAGAGTGAGGCGGGGTTCTAAGCCAATGCAGCTGCTTTTTCGGGTGCCCTCTATCAGGGCCGACGATAGTGTGGATTGATGACAAGGACAGCAATCTCCTGGGGCATGTGCGTCCCTGAGCCCCCAGACTTAATCCGCCAGCAGGATCAACTTCTCAGAAGCAGTGGATGGACCCTGCTATGCCGTGCAAACCACACAGGTACCCAGGAAGAACTGACCAGGCTCAGGAGAAGCTGGTCCAAGCTACTGAGGGAAGCCCTGCCTCTGTTTTCCACTCCCCGTGCCGAGGGGCTCTGTGGGGCAGAGAGGGGGAGGTCCAAAGAACAAGACAGATTCCTCCCCTGGAGTCCCTTTATAAAAACAATAATTGATATAACCATCTATTAAGTACTACCTTCTAACTTCAGACTGCAGCCATATTATTCCCATGTTATGAAAGAGGCAACTAAAGCTCAGAGAGTTTAAACAACTTACCTCTAGTCAAGCAGCTGGAAGTAAAAACCAAGGTCAGGGCCAGGACCAGCAAACAGCAGGCTCTTTCCACTACACGTCCTGCCTCTAGCTGCTCATGTGGAACATTAACCCACCCAGCTTCACAACCAGAGCGCAGAGTACTTACAATGAAAACATCACTGAGTGATGGGACAGAGGACCTTGAAAAGAGACGGTAGGAGATCAAAAGTAATAGTCAAATGGTGAGCTTCGGGCTCAGACAGGAATCGGACACTGCCCCTGAGAGCTCTCCTCCGTCGTCCCAACGCCTCGTCAGCAGGCAGAGACAACTCTGGAGTTGGCACCAAGATACACTGAGGCATGGCGACCTCGGCACAGTGGCCTGGCATGCAGAGGTGGCCTGGGGCACGACAGAGTGCCATGTTGCTTGCCTTGTCCCTTCCTTTCACCCAGTGAACTCACGGCACAGCCACTGACTGTCCCCAGGGCAGGCACAGGGCTCCGTTCTGGGGAAAAGAGGTAAATAAGAAGTGCTCCCTGCGGGGTGCCTGGGGGGCTCAGTCGGTGAAGCGTCTGCCTTCGCTCAGGTCATGATCCCAGTGACCTGAGGATCGGGCCCGAATCGGGCTCCCTGCAAAGCTGGGAGTCTGCCTCTTCCTCTCCCTCCCCCTGCTAGTTCTCGCTCTCTCTCACTCGCTCTCTCTCTAATAAATAAATAAAATCTTTAAAAAAAAAAAAATGAAGTGCTCCCTGCCTATAAAGGGATGCATGCCTGGGTGGAGGATCTCTGATTATAGGAAGGAACAAGGATGGGGGGCAGAGGAGAAGCCCCCAAAAGCTCAGACCAGGTGACAAACGATGTTCCTCTCAATCCGAAAATTTCTTAAAAGTTTATAACACCATCATATACAGAACAGGTTCAAAACTGCTGAATTAATGCACTGTCCAAATCGGGGTGGCATATAACTAAGACAGGACTCGCTGTCCCAGGAGCTGGAACTAGGAAGTGCTCCTGCTGAGGCCCCAGATTTGTAGGAAAGAATGAATGTTCTCAGCCAGCAGCCCAGTGTAGCAGGAATTTATCACCAGGGGAGGAGGGCCGAAATGAAACTAAAACCTATAATTGCAGCACTATTCTTGGCTGTTTGGATGACTTTTCATGTCTCAAAAGCACTGCAACTGAGAGATCAACTGTGCTCAAATGAGCTGTGAGATGTCCTCGGGGCGCCCCGTGGTCCAGGCTGCAGAGCACGGAAGGCTGGACGTGTCACAGACATCGTCCAGAGGCAACGGTTTGTAAGAGAGACGCAGAATTAGAGACACTATCACCTGGGATCTCAGCTGGGCTGCGGGGGGCACCCACAGACACACCCCCGAAGGACGGCGGGGCAGGAAACAGACATCTAATGCGAGCCAGGGGCCATCACCCACACAGCAACCACAGGGCAGCTGACACTTAGGGAGCACTTCCACGAGGCGGGCACATGCACCGGTCACTGACTCCACACAGCGAGGCTCGCAACACATCCTGCTACCACCCCCTCTCGGGCCAGCTGCCCAAGGCCACACGGGAGCAGGTGGAGCCAGGAGTTCCCCTACCCCAAGATGTTGCCCTGTCTAACCCTAACAAGAACCCTGTGAAAGAGGGTTGTATCTCAATTTTCAGAAATGTACTTTAGATTTCTTCATTTATTTGAGAGAGCCCACAAGCGGGGAGAGGGACAGAGGGAGACAGACAATCATAAGCAGCCCAGTGTGGGGCTCAATCTCACGACCCTGAGATCATGACCTGAGCCAAAATTGAGTCGGACGCTTAACCGACCGAGCCACCTGGGCACCCCTCTTCCTCGTTTTAACTGCTTGCATCAGCACTCCTGGATGCCTGTACCTCTTGGGGAAGCCCAAGCCTCACAGAAGTAGACATCGGAGCACCTGGCAGCTACGTGCTGTCAGAGTGAAACACCACTGGCCCCAAACAACCAACTGGGAATTTGATGTCCAAAAGTTCCCAAACTGGGGCACCTGGGTGGCTCAGTCAGTTAAGTGTCTTCTTTCGGCTCAGGTCATGATCTTGGGATCCTGGGATCAGCTCCCTGCTCAGCGGGGAGTCTGCTTCTCCCTCTTCCTCTGCCCCTCCCCCACCCCTACTCATCCTCTCTTTCTCTTTCAAATAAATAAAATCTTCAAAAAAAAAAAAAAGTTCCCAAACTGCAAAGCCAGACATCCTAACTTCCTCTGTCCTCTCGGTCCTGCTTGTTTACTTCTCACCCACGCTCCCAGTGAGCGGGACGTATCAGGTCTTGTAGCAGGGATTAAAAGGCATTCCACTTGGTCTTCCAATTAACGGGGTTTGTAAACTTCTCCACTGTGAACCCACAACTGTGCAACATGCTGACATGTTCGAGAAAGCCACTGCAGTGAGGGACACCAGGGACACAGAGCTGGGTGAGTTCTAGACATTCATGAACTCCAATGTCTTCCTAGGAGAGCAGCAGTCGATCCACTCACTGTGATTACTCCCAAGTGGCAGAAATCATACGAGATGTGCAGTTGGAACTCAACCCCACTCCGTGAACATGCCTGACTCCCCACACTGAATCGTGAGCTCCTTCAGGACAGGATTCATGGATTATTCATGGGCCTGGCATGATGAGTATATAGAAATGTGATAGAAATGCCTGACTCTGGAGTAACACAAAGCCAAGTGAAGTGAGTGTTACTGTAACAGAGTGTAAGCAAGGCAACGGACGGTAGGAGCAGCATGACTCCATCTGAGGGGTCGGGAAAGCCTTCAGGAGGTGGTGTGGGGACTGGCACGGGAATGATGGGAGTGAGAGGCACTCAGGACACGTGTGTCCTGAGAGTTAGCAAAGCTATGACGACGACCAACTGTGGCCGCAGGTAGCCAGGGGATAAAGACCACGGAGGCACCCTCCATGCCTCAGCGACAGGAAGTTGGACCTGATTCCTGGGTGTCCCAGTACCCCCACAATGGCCACCACATGGGTGGTGTTCAGGAAAGTCTCACTGAAGACTTCAGCAAGAGGATGGACAGCTGGAGGGCGTAGGGACAAATGAGTGGACAGAGGACCAATGGCGAGAAAAAAAACTGAGAGGAGACCTCCCCGCTGCCTCGTGGCCCACAGCACAAGTGCTACCGTCTGGCTTCCGCCCACGCCAGCCCCGTGAGGACAGGGGTCACTGCTGTCCTGCTCCCCAAGCACAGTGACAGGGAAAAGAAGGCAGGGAACAAGCCAGATGGGAGGTTTCTCCAAATGCTGGGCCAAGAAACCGGGTATAAGAAGGCTACGTAAAAAGATACACAGTAAAAGTGCGAGAAGAACAGACACTTTCAAAAGATAACAGCAAAGGAAGCATCAAGACAATGATGACAGGTGACAGGAAGAGCAACTGCGCACAGACCCCTCGTGACACGAAGCACGCATATCCCAACACCCGGAAGGACCACACAGTCCTCTCCCGGGTATGCACTCAGACTGCCACAGAAGCGACAAGCACAATCCAGGTCATGCCGCCAGTAAGTGGCAAAGCCAGGATGGAACCCAAGTGTGTCTGGTGCCAAAGACAAGCATGGTTCAGGTCATGCCACCAGTAAGTGGCAAAGCCAGGATGGAACCCAAGTGTGTCTCGTGCCAAAGACTGTAATGGGAATCATAACAGCTACGTCTACCGCCAAGGACGGCCTGATCCTGAGGGCTCCCTCCTGGCCCCCCAACCCGCTGCTGGCCACAGCAGCCTGCTCCCAGCTCCCCTGGACCTGCGTCCACACCCAAACATGCAAGCAGGACCTGGCATGACAATGGAGGGAGACATCAAGAAACAGTCCTTTTTCCCACTCCCCAGGACACTCCATGCTTTCACAATGCTAAGTAATAAAGCACTTTTCTACAAGATTTCTTTTTAAAATTTTGCCCTATATTACCATACTTTCAAAAAAAATAATTATATAAAAATAGCATAACACAAGCAACTTGGAAACAACCTAATGCCCTGGTATCCCAGGGCCAGACAGACATGGAAAAGGGGGAGCAGAAGCACTGGCTCACTCCCCCACATAAAGGGAAGGGAGCTGAGCGGTTTCTCACCAGCAGCCATGTGCCAGGCACTGTGCAGGGTGCACCAGAGGCATCCCACCTGTTCTCGAACGACCACCTGAGAGAGGGACGGGGTCCCAGGGAGAGCTTGCACAGGAACGCTCAGCCTCCAGCAGTCACACGGCTTGCTCAGGACCAGTCGTGCAGCCGATAAGTAACGGAGCAGGGGCTGGAAGCTAAAGCCGTCAGACTCCAAAACCCATCTTGCCTCTCACTGGCTGAAGAGAGCCCATGCTGGACACCCTGCTCAGACAGAGCTAAGGAGCGAGAGCAAGAAGGAAGAGGAGGAAAATGACACAGGAACCACAGCACCCCAGGCTGGTTCCGCTAAGCACAGAGGCAAACAGCAGCACAGCTCAAGACGCACTTGAATGCCACACCCCGACCTATGCCCGCACCCACAAAAAAGGAGTCAGCACATAGGTTCCAAGCCCCACTTCAGGACTGTGGTCAGAATCGAACGATTTCCAAGGCTGTGCTATACTTAGACACAGTCCTAACTCATTGCTTCTTTTTCTTTACGTTCCACGGCTGGAGAGTGACACATTCAAACAATAGGTAAATCCACTCACGGAGAAGAGCTCACGCACCCTCCAATGCAAACCACCACGGCACTTATATCTAAGTAACAACACAGAGGAAACGCACAGAACACGGAAGCCTCTCGCGCCGCTGTGGCAGGACAGAAAGCCGGACAGCTCCACTGTCAGGTTTAACAGGTTTACACCTCAGAAGGGGACCTTCCTGTTTCTGCCTTTCATTACTGTGGTACAACATGGAATATCCAGAGACGCTTTTCAAAATTCAACGCTCAAAAAATTAAAAATAGAACTAGCAGAGGACCCAGCAATTCCACATCCTGGTACTTAACTAAAGAAAACGAAAACGCTAACTCAAAAATCCATGCACCTCTATGTTCACTGCAGCATTGCCCACAGCAGCCAAGACGTGGAAGCAGCCCAAGTGTCCGTCGCCTGAGGGATGGATAAAGGAGACGTGGTGTGGATGCGCAGTGAGACGCTACTCACCCGTACACAGAACGAAATCTGGCCGCGCGCAGCGATGTGGAAGGAGCTAGAGGCTATCACACCAAGTGAAATGAGTCAGACAAGAAAGACAAACACTGCGTGATTTTGCTTACACGTGGACTCTAAAAAATAAGACCAATGAATAGAAATACACTCGTGGGGGAATGGGATAGGCTGGTGATGGGTAGTGAGGAGGGCACGTATTGCATGGTGCACTGGGTGTTATACGCAACTAATGAAGCATCGAGCTTTACATCAGAAACCAGGGATGTACTGTATGGTGACTAACATAATATAATAAAAAAACATTAAAATAAAAAAAAAAAGAAAGAAATACACTCGTAAATACACAGAACAAACTGGTGGCTGCCCGAGGAGGGAGTTGGGGGCTGGGAAAAGCAGATAAAGGGCACAAAGAGGTACAAACTTCCAGGTATAAATAATTAAGTCACAGGGATGTCACGTACAGCACAGGGATACAGTCAGTAATACTGTCGTACCTTTGTGTGGGGACAGACAGTAACTAGACCAATTATAATTATTGCCTAATGCGTAAAAATATCAAACCACTATGGTATACATTTGAAACTAATATAATATTGTGTGTCATTTATAATGCAATGTAAAAAATTCTCAGGTTTGAACTCAAAAAAAAAAAAAAAACCCTATGCAACAATATGTTGCAAAGAACAAACAGATAAACAACAGGGTAGCATATGTCTCTAATTGTTCCCCCTGTGGGATTTAGCTTCAGAAATAACACTCATTATTCTAATGCTAGAGTTTAGCTTCATGCAGTCACAAGTGAAACTGGCTATTTTACAGTAATCCAGGGACTGCTACTGCTGTTGACCTCCAACATGTGAGCACCGTTCCCACCTGCGTCTAACTGCAGACACTCCTGAGACACGTGGGCAGGAGAGAATCTCACTTCACTCCAAACACTTAGGAGGTTTACGTTACACTAACATGGAATCATTGCCTTTCGCCAAAAAAATTACACTAGCAGAATAAAGATACTAGGGGGTGTTTTATGTACATATGTATGCGAATGTTTGGGTTTGTATACTCACGCGTATCTTAGAAGATTGCTATAAAGCAGATACATCAATTCCCTTAATTTGGGTTTAGTTATAATAAAATCTATGGTTATTTAAATAAAGGCAGAAGTTTTCATCTTTAACAACCTACAAGTAAAGACTTGCTCACAGAGCGCCTGGGTGGCTCAGTAGGTTAAGCGACTGCCTTCGGCTCAGGTCATGATCCTAGAGTCCCGGGATCGAGTCCCGCATCATGCTCCCTGCTCAGCGGGGAGTCTGCTTCTCCCTCTGACCCTCACCCCTCTCATGCTCTTTCTCTCCCTCTCAAATAATACATAAATAAAAAGTCTTAAAAAAAAAAAAAAGGCTGGCTCACAAATGGATCATAATTAAAATTTACATGACACTGACAGGGAGCCCTCGTCTGGCTGCACTCGATTACAAGCGCTCATCTCCCCATCCGGCCCTTATGATCACAGGGACACACTGTCCCCGTAAGGCCTAAACCACAGTTTAGACTCCTGAGGGGACCCACACAGGTCTGTTTCACTATCAATACCACTGATCCTAAATACAAAAGGACTGTTAAAATGAGTTTGTAAGATTGGGGATTAAAACAAGACAGGAAAGCAAGGAAGATGGAGGAAGAAAAAATAAAACAGGAATTCTTATCTGAAGAAAAGGGTGTTTTTTCAGAGGGGAGAGAGGACATGTCCAAGACTCGTGAGAGCCCCTGACAAGACTCCAGGTGCTTCTGGGGTATGAGGAACAGGAGAAAAGAGAACGGGGGCCTGCAGACAGCCTCCCGCACAACCAAGGCCTAAAGCACGCAGACCTCGGCAGACAGGACACATCAAGAACTGTCGGTGTTCTTAGAGCAAGCGTGAGCTACACAGTTTTGTGCTCAGAATTGTCCTAAGAGCTTTCCACGTGCTGCATTCACTTTCACTCTCATGACAGCCCCGCAGCGGGTGCACCAGCTGTCCTGACTGATCACCTACTACGTGACCAGCATGTGCTTACCTCTCAGGCACCGGTGATACAGCAGTAAAGTAACAGACCGCTCAGACCTCTTACGCGACAATCACCTCAAGGACCGCTCACCTGGCACGAGGTAAGCGCTAACTCGTCAAAGTCAGTGTTACTACTGAGGTATAAAATAACTCGTAGCAGCACAAAGAAAGGAAGATGGGGCCCGGAGAACGAAGCGTTCAATTCCAGGAGCGAGACTCCCACGGAGCACACATTTAAGATGTCCTTATAGAAGCTAAACTCACCGGGCTCAAACAGAGACCGTGCTCACGTGGAAACAGACGTTGCCCGTTATCCCCGCTGCCCACGGCGAAACCTCGCCGAGTCTCCGCTTCCCGCCCCACTCAGACACCTCACTCCTACTCCTGGCTCCCCGTTTAAGACGCTGTTCCCTCTCCTCTGATGTATGAGACCGCTTACTAATACTGGCAGCTTTGGGTCCTGTAGAATGTAAGCGCCCAGAGTTATTCCCTTTGTATATTTTGGAAGCAGATTGTTTGTTTTTATTAATTTAATTCCACATGTAAACGTATTGCAGTTTGGGATGAGAACTTCCAAAGACTGGCAGCTTTCCCTTCTCACTTGTGAACGTGCCGCTTGGCAGTGGACCTACATGTTCCACGCCGTGCATTTGAGGCTCTGTCTCGTGACTAAGGGTAGAGGTCCCAGAGCTGAGAGTGAGGGGCCTACAGTCCTCGAGAACCTGTTCTGTGGCCTTAGACAAGTCATTTAACCTCTGGGGCTTTCACTTCCCCTACCCACGCGGTGAGGGTAATAATACTGCTCCATCAATCCTAGACCTGACGAGAGGGGAAGAAGTGCAGAGGAAGTGCCACCGCAAGCAGAGAGGGGAGGTGTGGGCAAGGCGGCAGTGGGAAATGCAGTCTGGGAACTGAGGTGACTGACAGTGTGTGCGATGTACCCCTGACGAAGGCTTCACCTTGGAATTCTGCCCAGTCCCCACGAGCGGTTCCAACGGTCTGCATCACTACCCAGTCCATACTGACTGGAAGCCAACCGGATAAACACGCGCATTCTGGCGGTGAACAGGGATTGGCTGGGAAGGGAACGAGCAGACACAACGTGCTTGTCAGAACTCATCAAGTGGTCACTTAAGATTTGTCCATTTCACAGCATATACATTTTACCAAAAAAGTAAACAAACTTTGACCTCTAATTAGTGATATGCACCTGAAGTATTAGTAGGCAAAATGCCCTGAAATCTGCAACTTACTCTGAACCACACACACAAATAAGATGGGTTAATGAATAGATAGGAGGCTGGACAGATACGTGATAATCAAATGTAGGAAAACATTAATTACAGAACCAAGACGGTGGTACACAGTGTCCACTGTAAAATTCTCCGAGCTCTTCTGTATGTCTGAACACTCTCATAATAAAAGGTGAGAGAGGGAGGGGATGGCTGATACAAAGAGTAAGTTCCACAAGAGTTCAAAACACAAACACACCAGAGCCCAGGGAAGCCCAGACAGGTGGGCAAAAGCTGGACCGGAGAACGGCAGTGCTCAGCTAAGAAGCAGCTGAAGGTCTTTGCAGGAGGGAGAAGGGTCCCAGCAAAGCAGCAGAGGAAGAAACTCACATGGCGCGGACAGAAGCTGGTATCTAAGAGGACCCGTGCAACTAATTAGAAATATCAGAGTGATTCACACGCATCTATTTTTTACCCCACTCACTCAGCAGGTGAGACAGGCAGACTCCCACCAGTCTCGTTCTGTAAATGAGAAAGCCCCTCTCCATCATCACCATCAGCAACCCCTCAGTACAAAGCACTGACCAGACATCAGGCCTGGAGGGCCAAGGGCCATCATGCCTGCCTCTGGGAGACTCACAGCTGCTCGGGGACAGCCAGCCTTCCTGGGATAACTGCCATGCGTGGTGAAAGTGCGCCTGCATGCGTATCTGGTGGCAGTCTGAGACAACAAGGGAGGGACCCAGGAGCCCAGGTGAGGTGGGCTTCCCAGGCTGACCACTAAGCAGAAACCCAGCGGGGAAATTAACTAGAAATGAGGAGGCAAAAGGTAGGAGTGAAGTCGGCAAGCTGAGCTCTAGAAAGAGAAGATTTATTCTAAAGTGTAAAAGAGAGCGCACGAATGTCCAGGCAACTGAAATTAGATGCGAATGAGCTGTGTGATGGGAGTTTAAGGGGAGAGGCGGCCGAAGAGGAGGCTGAAGCACGGGGCAGAGGCCAGTCACACAGACCCCTGTGACTGGGGTCCAGGTCAATAGGAAGTTGTTCGAGGACTTCCAAAAGGGACAAACAGGAGGATTCCTGCTTCAGAAAGGAGCAGCAAGTTTGTAACCAATAGTGGACACATGATTGCCATTTGGGTTTATTTGAGAAAAGGAAAAGATGGTTTCCAGTTGCTAAGCCATGATGGTGAGGTAAGTTATAGGACATGCTTCACCATTACAGGCTTTGTGATTACCTGTCATTCACTAGGAGTCCCCAGGTTCCAATACCAACCGCACCCTATAACCAATGATTAAATTCCAAGTGCCAGATGAAGGTATTTCATGTCAGGGAGGCATTTCCTACCTAATCCATATGTACCTGCTCCCAAAATAGGGGAAGGAAAGGATGAGACTAAGTAGGGTCACCAAAGCTTCCCACAGACTAAGAGTAGACACAGTTTCTTTAAATGAAACACAAAGAGCAATGACCACAGAAGAAACCAACGATTAGGTGAACTGTATTAAAATTAATAACTTCCATTCATCCAAAGCACCACTAAGAGACTGCATAGGCAACCACACAGGAGAAGATAGTCACACTTACTCCCAACAAAGAGCTCATACGCAGAATATACACAAGTCCTACAAGTCAGGAGAGAGGGGGAGACAGCGGGAGAGAGAGACAGAGACAGAGAGAAGGAAGAACACCCAGTGGGAAAAAGGGACAAAAGCACTTGTACAAAAAAGGACCTGAGTCTCCAAAACCATATGAAAGGTATTCAACTTCACTGGTCATCAAATGCAAACTAAAACCTCAGTGTTACACGGTTACATCCCACCCCCACCACCAGACTGGATAAAACAACTACAAATGCCAAGAATCAGTGAGGACCTGAGCAGCCAGAATGCTCCCACAATAATAGTATGAACTAGTACAACCACTTTGGAAAAGTGTTTTGCTCTAAAGCTGAATACACATATACCCCACCACCTAGCATTCTACTCCTGGAGATATACTCAACAGAAACACCTACAGCAGTCCACCGAAGCGTGTGCCAAAATACTCAAGAGTAGCACTACTCTTAATAGTCCCAAGATAGAAACCACCCAAATGTGCTCAGTCATAAACTGTGGTGCATTCACACAGTAGAGCATTTTACAGCAATGAGAACAAACAGTCATGGCAGCAGGGGTGACAACGGTGGCAGGAACAAGAGTGACAGTGGTGGTGGTGACAGTGTTGCTGGTGGTAGCAGCAATGGTGATGGTGGTGATGGTGGTGGTGGAGGTGGTGATGATGGAGGTGGTGGTGGTGGTGGTGGTGATGGTGGTGATGGTGGTGTGGTGGTGATGGTATAGTGGTGGAGGTAATGGTGGAGGTAGTGGTGACAGTGATCGTGGTGGTGGTGGTGGTGGTGATAGTGATAGTGGTGGAGGTAATGGTGGAGGTGGTAGTGGTGATGGTGATGGTGATGGTGATGGTGGTGGTGGAGGTGGTGGTGATAATGATGGTGGAGGTGGTGGTGGTGACAGCAGGGAAAGTAACAGCTAACAAATCTGGGTGCTGATAACACAGCAAGCACTGTTCCAAGCACTTTGCATGCATCATCTTATTTAATTCTCATAATAATCCTGGATGTAGATGCTGTTTTTAGTGTTATTTTACAGAAGAGGAAAAGTCCAGGAGAGGTTAAATGACTTGCCCACGGTAACACACAGCAAGGACGTGACAGCCAGAACCTGAACTTAGGCAGCATTTCCCTATGAGGAGAGGCACAGACAGCGACAGGCAGATAGGACAGGCAGATACAGGCTTCACGTCCCTCCTGCACACTTGCATCAGAATCAGGGGGAGAAATAAGGGAACGTAAGATGCACTGGCATTCTCCCCAGTGAGATGGGCTCAGATTCACCCTTCTTTACACAATCCAAATTCCTTCCTCCATGATATGTTTCACAGGACAAATTCTCCCAAACTCTTCCTTTGCCCTTCCCTCCAACTGGACTTCGACATGGCCTGTGGCCCTACCTCTAATGAGCGGTTCCTCTGCTTGGTTTCTCCCACTGTGATGACATCAGCCTGAGGATGGAGCCTCCACCAGGGAGTAAGATGGGGCTCGTACATCCTTCCCAGGACATTCAACCACAACAGTCAAGCTCCCGCTGTATGCCTGGCTCACCCCACTCCACAGCGAGAGCATGGAAACACCCCCAAGTTCTGCTAGCTCACTTCCCCACTTCTGTCTTTGGCCTCACTGGCCTCTAACTTTATGAAATGACCTGACTTTACTCCGCTTATTACTCTTGATATCGTTCCTTCCTCCTGTACAATACACCCTCCCCTTGACCGGTACCACTCACTAGCCTCTCCCATACTATGCAGTCACCGTATGCTACTTCACGTGCTGAGTACCCCCCCGGCTGCCCAGGAAGAAACTGAGGCACGCAAACAACAAACAGCTTGTCAATGGTGAAACCAATATTTCAACACAGGTCTCACGATCCCCCAGCTCACGTGCCCCGGGACCCGGAAACAGAGCACCTGCCTTTAAGAGGGAGCACACGGGCTCTACCCTTGAACCCAGAGAAAAACCCGGCGCTGCACAAATGGATCCCAAGTGGTAATGTCTGAGCCCCTAGTGTTTCTCTCCACTCATTCAAGAGTATTCTGCCTGAGGATCCAGTAAATGTGAACAGCACCAGGGACAAAGTGCAGTCTTCCTTCCTTTACCTTCCCTCGTGTGTTCTCCACACGTCAGTTTCGGGACGGCATCAAACTAAAAGCAGAAGCAGCTTTTATACTTTCTGAGCACTGGCCACTTAAAGTCTCCTCTGCAAATAAAGAAGATGAACATTTCTGGGGTCACACCCACCTTTGGTGGTGAGAATTTTGGAGGTGACTTCTAGTTTCTCCAATGGCTCCATCCCAATGTTCTCCAGCTTAATGACAAGCTGCTGGGTCTCCCCGTTGTAGAGCTGGACGGACACGTTAGTAGATGTCTCATCACCAGAAGAAGGCTGCAGTGAGTGTGCAGATCTAAAACAGCGGTAACAGTTACAATAAACTGTACAAAGAAAGAGTCAAAGAAAACCGTGGCATTTCAGAACTATTCACCTCAACAGACTTAACACATTCCAGAAATACGGACTCGGGAACGTGAATCCCAGCTATCAGGAGCGCAGGCTGAGCGCCACATGCAGAAAACCTTCCACGTGCAGACACGTCCTGTGCTCCCACTCAGCCCACAAGACTCCTGTGTGTGAGTGTGTGTGTGTGTGTGTGTGTGTGTGTGTGTGTGTGAAGTATAAAAATCCTTAACTACTGGATTATGGTGGGGCCTAAAATGAAACAATGAATGAACTCAAATGTTCCATGAACTATTGCTAAAAAAATTTGCAAATCTCGGGGCGCCTGGGTGGCACAGCGGTTAAGTGTCTGCCTTTGACTCAGGGCGTGATCCCGGCGTTATGGGATCAAGCCCCACATCAGGCTCCTCCGCTATGAGCCTGCTTCTTCCTCTCCCACTCCCCCTGCTTGTGTTCCCTCTCTCGCTGGCTGTCTCTATCTCTGTCAAATAAATAAATAAAATCTTTAAAAAATTTGCAAATCTCATGCTCAGAATTGCCTTGTGAAAACCCCTAGATTAAAGAAGAAAACTCAGATGAACCATTCTGACTGACACCATGGGAACTGGAGGGACAGGTGAATAGAAAGTATGTACAGCGGACTCCATGTCACAGGTGAAAATGATGAGCAAAGGCTGCAAGCCTGATGGGACACACGGCAGCCGGGTGGCGCCCTCGGGTCATATGGCATCTGTGTGGTCAGGCGGGGCCTGTGCCACGTGAGCGTGCAGCCCAGCGTGCAGACCCAAAGCCTGCCTCTCCCCTGAGGCTCCTGCACCATAGCCCTTGGGTTCAAACGAAAACACAATGCTCTGCCCCAAGAGAAAGGCGGCAGTCGCTGGAGGAAAGGGTCACCATTCTCTCTTGGGGTAGTAAGGGTCCACCTGGCTCCCCACTCTCTTCCTCCTTGTGCCCGAAGGATTTCCACAGAAAGCACCATGAGTCTACACCATATACTTAACTGAACCAGGAACGGACAGACTCCGGGCCACCCCACCCAGCAAGTGTCCAACAGCCTCCCTGCCAGCCAGCACTTTCTAGCTCTGCTCCTGGCCACAGAACAAAGGACCAGGGTCAGACCCAAGTCCTGTTCTATGTGCTGCAAGAGAGCTTCATATGCCCACACTAGTCCAAAAGACAGAAAAGAATGTTCCAGACAGTGCTGGTCTCACACTTCTGGCATCCAAGAGACAATGTTTAAACAAATCAGAATCAGACTTATCGAGCCAACCATGCGTCTCCTGGGGGCCTCCCGTTGCGGCTCTGAGAGACAAGCTTTATATCCAAACCCATTTTCAGAAAATAATAGCATAAGAAATCAAGGGGAATGCATTCCTTTACATTTTGCACCTTTAAAGTTGCTCATGAGTCAAGAAATAAACTTTCTCTGTCAAGGAAGGACGAGTGATTTCTGTCCTCACTATAAATGACTTCTTTCCATATTTTAACATGCAGTCTTTCTGAAGCAAAGCTGTTTGCAGGCAACTTGAAATTGCAGAGGAGGTATTCAGAAAAACTAAAACACAGCGAGACTAAAAACTTTGTGTCTCAAACAAACAGGGTATCAGCGCCCCCAGGGCCGTAGGAAAAGAAGGCAGGAAAAAGCAGAGCCGTAGTGCAGCCACATGGCCTGGCTGACACAGGTGCCAACTGTCCCCAAGTCCCCCATCCCATGCGACAGAGCTAGAGCCGGAAAGGGGCTCAGTCCTGGGTGAGCAGTGACAGTAAGGCCCAATTTAAACATCACACCTGTGAAGCCTTCCTGAACCGGGAACGGGAGAGTGGCCTCCCTCCGCTTCTTGTTTTCAGGAGCAAACTGGACTATGGTAAGTCTATCTCCCCTCTGGACAGGTCGAGGGCATTTCTGATTAGTTGCTAGTCCTACAGACCAAGCCTAGGTCGTGTGGCAGGTGTCAATAAATGTGTGGGGGTGAATTTGATAACTCAGTCACAACAGTATTTATATTAATTAGAAGCGACACTCAAGGAACAGTCACATGCAATCATGTACTCCACACTAAAGCTGCCAAAATTCATTTTTTAAATTGAGGTGTTATTTATATACCATGCAATTCACTTGTTTTAAGTATACAATTCAATCATTTTTAGTAAATTCACAAAGTAGTACAACGTTCACTGCTATCCCCTCTGTCTTAAAACATTTCCATCATCCAAACTGAGTATCTTTACATTGTACTTTTTGAAGCAATTAAAATGGAAATTTTTTAGCTTATGTTATATGGTTATGGAAAAAGTAACCTAGGATACTATGTATAATGATAATGTAACATCATCTCAATATGCAAACATACATTCCAAAAAAGAAGGCAGATAAACACTGGAAAGAAAACCCACAAAGCATTAATAGCAATCGTTTCTGGGACTCCTCAGATGTATTTCCCTTTTTATTTCATGCTTTCCTATAATGCTCTTTAAAAATCCATCTACTTTTTAAAAGATAAGAGTTAACTCTTTTTCACAAAAAATATGATTCCAAAGGCTAATCTCACATTTTGTTCTGTTCACGGTAGGAAACACTTTAACTCTGTTCTACTTCATTTGAAGCAAAGCATATTGCCTATCGGTCATCCTGAAGAAACGCTTCGCCCATATTTTGGTCCTAAGAATCACAGACTAACTCATACTCTTGGTGCCATTAGAAGCGAATGCTAAGCTCTATTCTCAAGCGCGCTCTCTTGCGGGAAGGCAGACGCCTGCGCCCTACCTGGGCAGGGACGTGCTGATCTGCAGTCTGGGCAGGGCGGGAATGACTTCCACGGTGGAGCCGCTGGTCTTCACGCCCGGGAGGTTATCCAGCAAACAGTCACTGAAGACGCCGAAGACCATGGTATGGTAACCTAGGAAGCGAAATGAAGAGCTTCACAGCCCCCGGAAAGGCTTCCGGCCTCAAGCCCCTGTCTGGAGGCCGCCCCAGCATGGAGGAACATGGCCCCCCGCCCCAGAACCAAGTTCAGCGAGCTGTTACCCACTGGTCCCACCCACAGCTCGGCCCAAAGCCCTGGGTGTTGCACAGAGACAGAGGGGTTACAGTCCCCACATTCCTACCTCACGGGGCCACCTGGGTCCGAGTAAAAAACGTACATGTGAGTCTTCCTCAACTAGAAATCTCTACACAAATTAGTACTACGGTCTCAGCACTTTGACAATTTGCTTTTCAAATCTGCCTGTCTCTAAGAGAGTGATAGCTAGTGCTCCTTTGTAGGACAATGGGACCGAATAAGTATCTGAAAAATGATTCAAAATCTTCTGTGGAGAGATGAAAGTTCAAGAGCCAATTATTGTTATTATAACTGCTACGTGATCGCCCAAGCACTGCGATCGAAGATTAGCAAATTTTCCATGCCAAAAACAAAAACAAAAAAATCTCCATTGGTTAGATAAGCACTTGAAAATTATTTAAACAAAGCTTTAAAATGGCTTTTGAAATTTCGAGAGATAATTATTATAAACAACATTCACTGTATAAGAAAATTAAACAACGCCCATAGCTACATGCTTAGGGTGAGGACTTTTGTGCACGCACATTAAATGGTTATAGGAATCAGAGGAGAAAGCGGTTGGCTCGGGACGAGTCAGGCCCTCACGGCCCATCAGGGGCTCCTATACCTTCTGCCAGTGGTAAACTGCTCTCACAACCTAAAATCACCAATTCATGGCACCCACGCTTCCTTCCTTTTGAAATATGTTTCTTAAAAGACTTAATTTAACTTGCAAACATGTTCCTCCACTGAAGCCCACATCTGGCAATATGCCCCCTCCTACTTTTCTTTCCAGAAAACCTGACATAATGTGGTTTCGCCTCAGCAACCTTTGTTCTCCATTTCTTAATTAAAATCAGTCATTTCCCTTTCTTACGTATCACCGAAGAGGACTGCAAAGAAATTCAAACCCTGATGACAAAGCTTGTTACGTCTAATACTATTTCTGACAACATGAGGTCAGGCCTTTCCACTTCCTACAGGAGGTGTGCAAAAATGCACGCAACTGTTCTGCACCAACTCAGAGCTCTGTTACTGAGGCTCTGACTCCTTATCCAGTGGGCATCAGTTATTAATTAGGGGTCAAGCTCACCAGTCCTTACTACTTCCTCTCTCATCTGTGTCCTTTACTCCACTTCCCGCCACAGCTGTGACCCTACCTTTGTCATTTCATCCCAGCATTACGCCAACAGCTTCATAGCTGGTCTTCCCGCCCCCAGCCTTGCCCACCTCCAGCCCATACTCCACAGAGCAGCCTGGGGGTCCCTCTGCACTGCCTGTCCCACCGTATCTCTCCTCTAATGAAATGCAGCCCCCGGGAGAAAGCCAGCATCCCTTAGTGCTTCTGGGTCTGGCCTTGTCTACCCTCCCAGCCTTGTCACCACCACCCCTCTGCCTGGGACCGGTTCCTTGGAGCCACCTCCAGCACTCCAACACTCCATGGGTCTCTGGACCACTTGTTCTTTGTGCCTGGAACCCCCCCCCCAACTCCCCACTCCATTCGTTTGGATAATTCCTAGTTGGCCTTCAAAGTTCAGGGTCCCTCAGTAGGAGAAAGTCCCTCTCAACCCACTCTTCCCGCTGGGTCACCTCTCCCCCACGTTCCCGCCAGTCGTGTGCTGGGCCCCTCTCAGCACTTGCTGCAACACATCCTAACCCAACATGACGCCCCCCTCTCCCACCAAAGACATCACCCTTTCCCAGAACTGTTTGTTCTTTCAGTCACCAAGTATCTGCTGGAGACCTGCCACACACCGCGGAGCGGCAAGACAGACAAGGCCAGCGAGCGACCGCCCTCAGTAGCAGAGCACCGCAGGAGTGCCGAGCAGGGCACCTGACCCAGCACAGAGAAGCTGAGGAGAGTCTCTGAGAGGAAAGGAAGTCTGAGCTAAGAACGGAGAGAAGCACGGGAGCCAGCCAAGTCTGGAAGCGCACCAACAGAAGGAAAAGCACAGGCAAAGCTCAGAAAGCTGGGCGCGCTTCAGGACGGCAGGGAGCCTCGGAGAGGGAGGGGTACCTCAGGAGGAAGGGAGGGGCACGAGGCCCGGCAGGCCCGGATCACACAGGGAGAGCTCCAAAGCCACACTGAAGGAGTTGAGGCTTGATGGGGCAGGTGTGGACAAGGTGCCAGGACTTCAGTTAAGAGATGACACGGCCAGATGTGTCCTGCAGAAAGGCCACTTGGCAGCAGTAGGGAGAACAGACTCACGAGCCACCGAGACGATGCAGAATGACAAGCCCTGTTGCTTGTGTGACAAACACTGTAAGAGGGTCCCGTTCAGGCTCTGAGTGCCTGGTATCTGGCAGGGCGGCGACACCCTCACTGAGATTCAGGATTTGGGTCACAGGACAAGGGCAGCTGTTGGGTGGGCGGGCACTCTCGTTGGGACACCTGGCAGTGAAGTGCCCATGAGGAAGCCAAGGGCTGGCTGGTTAGTGGCTGACTATGCAGGTTCAGGAAAGGGGTCTGGATGGAGCCACGGCCCTGGGAATCAGCAGCATAGGGATGGGCCCTGAAGCCGGAAAAGTCCCTGAGAGACCTAGGTTGCCTAGAGGTAGCCCGCTGCAGGAGGAAGGGAGGAGAATACGGGGGAAGGGGGTGGGAGAGGAGGGAAGGACAGAGCCTGGGCCTGAGGAATATCATGGAGGGGAGACCAGAGGGGGTGTCTCACAGGAACGGGAGGAGAGCGCTCACAAGGGTGGGTGGGCTGAGCAGCAGAGGCAGACAGGACTGGGTTAGCCAGGAACTCGGAGACAGCGGTTCTGCTGGAGTGAAAAGGACTAACCGCAGGACGCAGAGGGTCAGACAACGAGCGGAGGGGAGGACGGTGGATTCTGTGCGCATACACGGCTCGAGAGGGGCGAGAAGGGCCAGGTGAGAGGAAGTCAGGGAGTTCGCAAGGCCTGAATGCAGGGGGAGCCTGTGGGCATGTTTGCAGTCCTGCCGCCAGAAGAGGCCAGCAGGACAGGAGCAGAGGCCTGACACAGAGCAGGACCCCTCCTGCTGTAAGGAACGCTGTGGGCCGACTGTATTCCATGCACTCGAAGCCATTCCTTTCCATGTCACGGCCCCATTATCTCTAAATCGGTTAAGACCAACACTGGGTGACCAGTGACAGGCCTCAGGGGAGGACAGGGGTTTAAACGGCAGTCCCACTCGACCTGAAATCAGAAAGCAAGTCTCCTTACCGTTCACAGTAATCGTTCCAGTCGTCTGTGGGACCCCAACAAGAGTCACTGGGTAGAGACCAGATTCGGCGGGAAGGGAGAGCGCCGCAGGGAGAGACTCGAACTCCACTCCGCTGGTGAGAAGCCCCTAGAACAAGCAACAGCGGCATGAGACACACAGCGCAAACCACCGCCACATCACTGGTCCCCAAGGCAGAGGGCATCTGCTAACGGCCAAACCCCAGGACCGCCAAGAGGAGGACAGCGATGCGTGGCCTCCATAAAGGTCCACAGAGAGCCACAGTGATGGCCAGAAGCGTGCTTACCACAAACAGCCTTGAAATGGAAAGCACTGTGGGTGTTTGAACAACTCCACCTTGATGTTAGCCCTGCTGGCTGTATTTTTCAAATGTGCTTTTGTTGCTTTACCAAATTGGAATGTAAATGTAAAGAAAAAGTAAAATATGTAAATATAAAGAAAAAAATGAAGTATGGAAATATATCATCAATTAATATGCCTCAATGAATCTATAAATAATCAGTTCATTTCACTATGTGCCAGGCTATGTCCGACAGGGAACAAGACAAATTCCCTGGCTTCGAGAAGCTGCCCCATGACTGTAAACACTGCAGGATGTCCGCACTCAGCACTTCTCCTCAGCACTGTAACAGAGGTCCTACCCAGTACAATAGGCAAGAAACAGAATAAAGGCATGCAGACAGTTACGCACAAAAAACAGAACTGTAAACATAAAAACCTGATGGAATCTGAACTGGCAAGTGCATTTAGCAAAGTCAGAATGTCAGCATAAAAAAAAGCAAAGGTATTTCTATCATCTGGCAATAACCAAAAAATATTAGAAAATAAAGTACAAAAATACCATTCACCAAGAGATCGAAAGCAACCACTATACAGGAACAGAGCAATGAATGACGTGTAAGATGGCCCCATGGAAATCTGCAGCCTGCCACAGAGACACAGAGCCCGGACACGCACACAGGGGAGGCCCTGACTCCTTCCAGGGTTTGTCTTCGGCAGACCAGCCGCTTACGGAGCCCTGAACCTACTCCACACGCTACAGGACTAAGCAAGGAAGCCAGCGCCATGGTGCTGGGACCTGAGTCCTCACACTGGAAGAACGGACACGGGTGAAAAGAGCGAAGGCAAGAGAGGACCCTGCAGAGATGGGCTAGAGCTGGCGGCACCACGGTGAAGTAGGGCTGGTCCAGTTCTGCGTGTGTATCGTGCACACGTGTGTGTATGGGCACGGGCGTGTCTGCACCTCTGCAGACCGTGCATGTAGGTTTATATAGTTTACATATAAACTACATGTCTACATGTACACGTATGCATGCTTCTCCTAACTGGGTCTACGGAAGCACCCAGAAGCAGGCGCTCTAGCAGCAATGAGCACACATGTGCCACATTCTGAGCAAAAGCACGAAATGATCTACGTGGAGGACAGAGGCGGTGGACAAGGGTGCAAGCACAGAAAGCAGGTAGATGGCTACTGTCTCCAGGCAAAATGTACTGGCATCTTATCTCTTCTTAAAGTAACGAAAGCAAATCTGACCAACCGCTAACAGTCACTAAATGTGGATGGTGGATATTAGGAGCACTTACTATCCCGTTAACATTTCACATGCTTGAAATATTTCATAATTTCATTTTTTAAATTCTGACCATGATCTGTGGGCTACCTTCTAGTGGCAATTTTTATTTTATTCTTTGTTCTTCCTTTTTATTAAAAAGCATATATTAGTTTTAAACCAGATAAAAATGAAAGCTATTTTTGAGACAGAAAGAGAGAGAGTGCAGGAAAGCAGGGATAGGGGGGAGGCAGAGGGAGCGGGAGAATCTGAAGCAGGCCTGAGAGCCAAACTGTAAAGCTGGCAGTGTCTGGCACGACAGGAGGGAACAACACTCCTTCTGTCAGCTTGCTCTCTGCGACCTCAGGACTGGAGGCCTGACATTCAGCTGAGTTTCTCAGAGCTCAAATGAATTCTGGACCCCATGCCTCATGCTAAGAGCCTAATCTTCATCTTAAACACCCACCCGTCTGCCTGGTGAGCTCCTACTCATCCTTGTCTTCTCAGCTGGGTCCTTGTCTCCCGGGAAGCCTTCCCCGACTCCCGACGTGAGCCCTGAAGCACCTCGTGCACCCACAGCACTGACCACGACAGGGACTAGGCCCTCCAAGTGCCCTGCCCACAGCCTAAGCCATGGCATGAGCACTCAGCAAGATATCTTCACAAAAACCCACCCCTCACCCTAAACATTAGCGCAACACTCACGAGGAAAACATGAACAATCTCAAAACCGTCCTTTCCAAGTCTCTGAAAAAGTCACAAAACAATACTATATGCTAATATGTAGTATTAATAACAACATATAGTACGAACCAAGCAGCTCTACGCAGCAACACACAGTACTAGGTACTAACCCACAGTACTCGGCAGTGGTACATAACAACGCACAGTACTAGGTACTAACCCACAGTACCCGGCAACGGTGCACAACAACGCACGGTGCTAGGTACTAACCCACAGTACCCAGCAGCGCTACACAACAATGCACGGTGCTAGGTACTAACGCATAGTACCCGGCAGCACTACACAACAACGCACGGTGCTAGGTAATAACGCACAGTACCCGGCAGCGCTACACAACAACGCACGGTGCTAGGTACTAACCCACAGTACCCGGCAGCACTACACAACAACGCACGGTGCTAGGTACTAATGCACAGTACCCGGCAGCACTACACAACGCACAGTGCTAGGTACTAACACACAGTACCCGGCAGCACTACACAACAACGCACAGTGCTAGGTAATAATGCACAGTACCCGGCAGCAGTATGTAATAATAAGCACAGAGAAGACCTGAGAAATGGGACCTGCATGACAGGTGGGTGGCTCTGGTCCAGAAACATCAGAACTAGTCTGGAGAGTACACATCTCCTTCCCACTGACTATGGGATTAGGTAAGTGGTTCCAAGGGACTCCACTACAAAGTGAGGCTTTAAATGCCCTACACAAAACAGAGAAACAGAATAATGGATTTCAAACCTGAATGAAAGTTCCCATTGGTGGTGCGATGGTCTACTCTACAGACCTCGCTCTTCCCTCAGGCCTTGATGGTCTTATCATCTTGCAGCAATAACGCAAGGCTGATACCGAGTAGCCAACAGAACATACCCTTTGTAACCTAATCTCATGTAAGTTTTGACATGATTATTTCAAATCTCACATCCAATCAACTACACTTCACGTGTGTTCAAATCAGAGTCTGTTCACGGACTCAAACATCGAGCACCGAGCACTAAAGACACAAGAATGACAAGATATGGTCTTCCTTCACAGAAACCTTATAATCGTTGCCAAAACAAATATTAAAACAGACATATAGGGGCACCTGGGGGGCTCAGTTGGGGCGCCTGGGGGGCTCAGTCATTCAGCGTCTGCCTTCGGCTCAGGGCGTGATCCCAGGGTCCTGGGATCCAGTCCCGTATCAGGCTCCCTGCTCCACTGGGAGCCTGCTTCTTCCTCTCCCACTCCCCCTGCTTGTGTTCCCTCTCTCGTTGGCTGTCTCTCTCTCTCTATCAAATAAATAAATAAAATTTAAAAAAAAACAGACATATATCAGAGAATGTGTGCCTCAAATACTAAGTGAAAAGCTCAGTTTCATGCTAAGTTGCTGACTGGTGATACATACCATGTTTTCAACTCGGAGTTCAAATGGCATTGGGTTGTATACCATCAGCTGAACTTCACACACGTCTCCTTGAACCCACTGGAAATCTAGAAATGCACACACAAAAGCATCGACGTATTAGTTAGTGTTTTTGCATATTTCACATGGTTTCAGATGACTCCTCTGGCAATTCATTTTTCCAGTGAAACAGTGGGCATTATGATCATCTTTAGATGAAAATCCAAAGCCAGTGTAACTGTAGCCTTCTCAATAACAAAGTAAGTCATCACTGCCACTTAGATGCCTTGTAATGGATGTTTCTTGCCAACTTTAGCGGGCTGAATTCATGCTGGTATGTCAAATGCAACTTTACAAAACTGACATCAACCCAGACAGCACCGTTCCTGGTACAGACCCGTAAGTCACACAGACCTTCACTGGTCCAGAGGCTGGTACTTTAGGAAGACAGTGCTGCGGTCAACTTCAAGGGGCATACAGAATGACTCTCCTGTCCCCTCCCTGAGAATGTGAGAGAAGATGGTGGCATCTCCTCCCGGGTCACTCCCAAGTCACCTGCAGTCCAACACCTATCGGAGGCATTATTCTGAGATGAACCCCAAGACCCCTGGCCCTCCTACAGATGCCCTGTGTAATCCTCTCCCCACATGTGAATATGGTGATCAGGTTATGTTCTATAACAAAAGTGAGGGGATTTTGCATAAAGGTCCCCAGTCACCTGGCTTTGAGTTAATCAATAGGAGATTGTTGCGGGGCGGGGGGGACTCATCTAATCAGGTGGGCCCTTAAAAGGGGCCACACTCCTCCTGAGTGAAGATTCAAAGCGTGAGTGGGTGTATGGAGGAGGCCATAGTGGCAAGGATCGGAGAGGGTCTCCATGAGCTGGGAGGGTCCTGGCTGACAGTCAGCAAGAGAGCAGGGGCCTCAGGCATAGAACCACAGGAAGTGAATGAAGAACAACTTGAGGGAACCTGACCCAGATCCTTCCCTAGTCAAGCCTCCAGATGAGGACACGGCCCCAGCTGACCCTGGATTTCAGCCTGTGAGACCCTGAGCAGCTAACACATGCTGGACTCCTGACCCAAAGAAACAGTGAGAAAATAAGCCTGTGTTGTTTTAAGCTGCGAAGCTTGTAGTAATTTGTTACAAAGCAAGAGAAAACTAAAGCAGTGCCCACCTCCATTTCCACGGCCCTTAAAGACACCCTGTTAGGCAAATCACAAGGAATTTCAAAATCAATTAACATGTGTTGGGCACTTTCGAGAAGTTTATCTCATTACTCTTCATCACCACCTCGAGAGACAGGTATCGTAATCCCCACTGCTACAGGGTGCACACTCAAGGTCCAAACGAGTTAATACATGTGCCTGGCAATCACAGAGCTAGTAAGTGGGGCCATAGGGACTCACACCCAGGACTGTGAACTCAAGAGAGGTATCTGGAACGGACACTGGTGTCAGAAGGGTTTTTCGGCGTAGATACAGAGTAGTAATCAGTAGATTCTGATAAGGATTCTTCAGTTTTCATAAAGACACCACCGCACACACTTTGCACCAGGCCGCCTGCACACAGACCTAGACTGGCTATGCCACACCTGTCACATGCGGCCCACAGCTGGCATCCTCACACCGCCTGAAATAAGGGAACAGCCCAGCAGGTGAGCTCATTTTAAAAGTGCCTGCACAACCATGTGCTCGCTGGAGCCTGCTGTCAATGCAGTGACGTGGACAGCAGAGCAAGGACATCCCCGTTCACAAAGAACAGGCGCTGACAGGCTGAACGGCCCGCCCTCCTGTGGCCTTGACCAACGAGGCAGCTGACAGCCAGATTTGTGGCTGCCAGGCTCCAAGGCCTGTGCTCCCCTTCCCGAGCTGCTCTGCTACTGCTGGCTCCAGAAACCCAGGCCTCCCCCTCCTGCCCCGCACCTCCTTACAGAGCTTCCGGGACCCTCAGGCAGGAGAAACCCCCAGGGCAGGCTCACAGACCATTCTCTAGAGCACAAGGTGCATCTGCCTGGCCCTTCAGCAGCATCCCTGAGCCCACACTGTCTCCAGCAGCAGCCCCCAGCCCCTTCGAACAACCAAAGCAAACATCACTTGTTTTAACAGGCGGCTCTGCCTGGCAGCTAAGGAACTATTTGTTTTCTCTGTCATGGTCAAAAAAGTCATTATTTAAAAAACCATTTTCCTGGGGTTCTGAAAGGACCCATTTATACTTGCATGGTCCTACTCTACTGAAGGTAAATCTAAGAAAAAACACTGATTACAGCACTGATCACCTGATTATTTTTGTCTGAAAGAAGACCCTCTCCTCTCCAAGCCTCAGTGTGTCAGAGCACACGGTGGAGGCCCTTCCTCGAGATTCTATCCCAGAAACCAGAAAGGAACAGCAGTGGGTGACTGTTCAACACCTGCCCAGCATCGGGCCCTCCCCACTCAGAGCCACACCATACTCTTTCTACAACATCGGAGGGACCTGCCCGGTTGGAAGCACCCCTTACTTCTCACTGCATCCCAGCACCTAGGACAGTGCACACAACTGCTCTTCAGAACCTTCTCTCCACAGCTGCCAGGTCCTCTAGGAATAGTACCTCACCTGACCCTCAGAAGAACTCTCTGAGTTAGTGTCTCTTGTCCTCTCCTCCGTGGACAAGCAGGATCTTGTCTGAGACGGCAAGTGGGAGGCTGCAGGGCCAGGCTGTAGCCCACAGCCTGTGCAGGCCACCTCGACCTCGACACTAACCTCGACCTCGGCACTGAGCCTGGCCATGCCACAAAGTCCTAGCACAAATGACAGGAAACCCTTCGGCCCCGTGCCCGAGCTCAGGGCCTGCACCACGCTCACCTCCGCGCAGAGCTGAACTGGGGCACTGGCAGCACGGAGCAGGAAGACGGGTAAATTACTGCAAGTTAGAGTGCAGACGGTCTCAAAAACTGCCCCCAGGGGTTTCTTTCAAACACTCCATGCCCCCTGCTGCGATGATAACTCCCCCAGTTACACACAAAGACTCATCTATCGAGATTGGAATTTTAGGTTAAAGATACGTGATTCTGCAAACCTCTAGGCAGGTCTTTGCTGATGAGATGCTGCGGAAAACATATTAGAAGCCACAGAATATAAATTACATTTTCCTACCCGTGGGTATTCAACAAATAACATGCATTTCGGCTGAGGCTTCTGTTATATTTCAGAAAAAATCTTGCATCACCCACTGCATTTATCCTCAGCCCAGGCGAGCAGGCGCTTCTCCCCGCGATGAGGAGCCACATGACAAAGAAAGAAACCCCTGAGCTTTGAGTCATAACCTCGTAACCTCCTCGGCTGGAGACTGAGCCCTGCACTTACTAGCTGTCCGACCTTGGGCAGGTCATTTATATTCGCTCAGTCTTCATTTTCTCCTTTGTCAACTGGGGACATAATGCCCGGAGGATCACACAGTTATGCAAACCACTGGATCCTGTTTGTCTAAGCCCTCCCCAACAAGTGTAGGGTGTTACTTTATAAAAAGAAGCCTCAACAATTTAAGATTGGAGAGGAAAAAACAAAGAAGCAGGACTGGCTCTAGCGGGGATTGGGGGGGGGTTGGAGCTGCAGCCACAGGCCCAGGCTTGGGGGGGGCGGTTAATTCTCTGCTGTCACAGGCTCCAAAGTCTTCATAATTTCTGAAAAGGGGCCCCACAAATCATGTAGCTGGTCCTGAGAAGGAGTCTCATACCTCCAGTCTCCCAAATAACTTCCGGAAGTTTCTCTAAACAAAATGGGTGAAAGTTTCCTAAAAATGTTCTTTAGGGGAGAAAGCTTATGACCAACCCCAATGAGACAGAAAGAGTAGCCAGAAACTCCCAGACGGCCCAAAGGAGATAAGCTTCAACTTGATGTTGAGTCTAGGTCTGCCCAGACAGGGATTTGCCCACCATCAAAAGCCAATAAGACAGAGATTGGAACAGGACCCGAGTCTTCCACCCCCAAAGAGGTCAAAGGAGGGTTCCCACAGGAAGACAGGCCCCGCCCGCGGGTATGTCCACAGCAGTGGATCTAGGAGCCCCCTGGCCCTTCCGGTCTACCACAATGCCCACCCAGCTTCCCTGTTTCCAGTCCTCTCAAGCTTATCCTCCAAGCAGGGGCCCCCAGGGCAAAAGGATGAGCATCTCAAAATCAACAGACTGAAACCAGAATGTCAAAGACAAACTTGCACCACAAACGCCTGCCTGGGCGGGCCTCTCTCCCCGAACAACCAGGAGACACTTGCACTAGCTGGTCCCTCATTCACATTAATGAACATTTACTGGCCATTACTGGCACCTTACCAGATGCTGGCCGCTGCTCGACCACAGAGATGGAGCCACTGCCACGACCACCCCAGCCAAGGCTGCCACCACCAACGCAAGCAGAGCCACATCGCGTGGCACCGCCACCACCACCACCACCGGGGGGCCTCCAGGAGCAGAATGGCTCTGCCTTCCTGCACCTTCTCCCCACACGAGGACCTCCATGGCCGACCCAACAGCATCTGGGGGGCAGGGAGTCGGGGAAATGTAGTCTTCAGGCTATTAGCTCAAGCAGCACGGTGAGAACAGCGGGCAGGGTCAGAGGACCAAGCGGCAGTATCTGGCCGCCAGTAAACATCTGTGTGGACTGGTTTTTGTACCCCTTACAACACCTGGCCCACAGCAGGGGGAATTCATGCCTGTGTGACAGAAGCAAGAGCACGCGGGCAAAATCGTTTCCCAGAACACAAATGGAAAACATTCCAACATTGTCAGAGAAAGCTCAACTCTCATCATTTAAAATATATTAAATACATTTAAAGTCAAGGAAAGGCAAGGGTTCCACACCGCAGAAGAGTGTATTTTTCTCCACTTCAGCCCATCTTTATTTAATGGCACTAATTAGAACTAGCCATGATTTTATTTATGGGTCCACTTACTTGTACTTACTACTGCTTGAAAGTACTACTGAATACTTCCCTCCAATTTCTACCTACACCTCATGACAGCAGGGACCATGACTGCCTTGTGACCATTAGAACCACGGGGACACACGGATGCCACGTGCCCGGCACAAAGGAGAAACTCGAGGAGAGTTTACTGCTGGATCAAAGACTGAGCCAATGGAGACACACACAGACGTGCACACATGCACAGATACGCATGCACATACGGACACGCACAGATACGCACGCGTGCGCACACACACAGAGACACGTGCACGCGTGGATTCTACAGTATAGTATGCTACACGCTTGGGGCTCCTAATTTCAGAAACGTAACAGAATTTACAATCCGATGCTATTTTTCAAGGACATGTTCCCGTATTTCTTCCTCTATTATCTTCTTGGTTTAAACAATGAGCAGCCGGAGGCCCCCAAGCCATACCTTGCTTCTCGAGAGACAACATCACCATCAAGGGAGGCTCAGGTCACCTTCCCAAGTTGGAGGTGTCCCTGCTCCAGCCGGGCCAGTGCTTACTGCTCGTCCAAGCTCAGCAGGTAAGCCAGCAGGTCCTGCGAGGGACAGCTCTACAGTTTTAGACAACTTGACCTACGTCTCATCTTGACATCCCACTCAGCATGTGCTTCTGCCCTGCCTGCTGCCTACATGGATCCGACAACCGGCACAGGGCAGGGACTGTGTGCTGGGTTTCACTCAGGCCCCTGCCACATGTGCTCTGCACACCGGAGAAAACCATACTTCCTCTGAGAACACTGGGAGAACTAAATGAGCTGAACTGTGACACCGTCGGATACGGCACAGTGTGAATAAAGAAATGCTTGCCATTACAAGAGAGCACTCCTACCCCAGTCATGCCCTCTGTCCTAGGAACAACCTCCTCTCTAAGGAAACACTTTGTTTTTAAGGTGTTCAGATAACTTACTAATTGTAAATAAGGTTTATTATGAGACGCTTCCAGATGCTAAGGATTCTAGTACTGGTATTAATGTAGGAACTCTTCGCTGAGACCACATGACATGCATAACTCTCACGCTGTCCATCTGGACCTGAGCCGCATGGTGCCGGTCAACAAGCACAAAATGCGTCATGAGCCAAGGCCTGCTCTGAGTTCTTCAGCAAGTCATTTGAACTCCCTGAATCTCAATTTCCTTATCTGTAAAATGGGGTTCATAATATCTGCCCCTTCCTTCCCGCATCCGAGCAACACCCTTCTAGCAGCTGTCGGTACGGCAGCGAGCAAATGGAGGGAGGGGAAACAGAAACAGATGAATGCGAGTATAAGTACTACGGAGAGAACCGGACCCCGAAGGCAGAGTGCTGGGAGGAGCATCCTCTCTGGGGATGGCACGGGGATGAGCCTGGGCAGAGGGCACAGCCAGCGCCAGGACCCTTCTGTTACAAGAACAGCAAGGAGCCGCGCAGCTGGGTCTGAGGAGCAGGGGTAGGTAAGAGAAGCAGGAGGAGAACAGAGAGGCAGGCAGAGTGCTGCACGGCAGGCCAGGTCACAAGGGCCGCGGTCCCCGCTGTGGGGTGGGCGGTACCGCCGGTGCAGAAGGCACCTATATCCTGGGAAGAAGGGCCTCCTGAGGTCAGGCTGCCTTTTTGCTACATTCAGGATGCGGTGATTACAAGTGGAAATAAAACAGGAGAAGAAAGCACTGCACTTCAAAAGCAGAGAGCAAAAGCTTCTCTGGTCTCGGCAAGTACCCACCAGGGATGGGCCTCTCAACCCTTTCGCTTCGACACTGCGACACTAGGCTCATGTCTGGCAGTGATCAGCACCATTACCCAAAATGTCAGGGGCCCAAGGAAGGGGGAGCTGGCAAAAAATGAGGCTCGCTGCTGGGCCAGGCTTCAGGAAGGACAGAGAGGGTGGCGCATGAGCCCTGGGTCTGCTGCCAGGGAGGAGGGGAGCAGGCAGGGCTGGGACCCAGTGGGGAGCCTGGCACACAGAAAAGCGCATTAGAGACTCAAGAATGCGTGCTGGCTCCTTCTCTACACCAAAACACGGCTCCACCTGTCCCTGCTGAGCTGCCAGACCCCTCAGAACTGGCATCCTCAGCCCCCAGGCAAGCAAGGCCAGGGCTGAAGGGCTTAACAGAGAACGTCATGCTCTGTCCCTATCGCCCAGGCAGGTCTGAGCGCAAGTCACCCTCCAATCTCAGATGACCCGGAAGTCACTTCGGGCTCTGATGATCCCTCTCCTGTTATCTGCTTCAGTCCTGATAACAGTCCTCATAACAGGTCTTCCAGTTTCTAGAACTTCCACAAAACTCACCTTTAACGAAACTGATTTTAAAAAATCAGATCTAGGGCCAGAGTTCTGACAATGGCAGCAGACTGCATAAACTGAGACGGAGCCTATGCACACGCATGAGGGAAGCGGAATCTAGAAAAGCCGCTGGAGGCCATGCGGCAGGGCACGGCCAGAAAGCCAGGAGCAGCGCGCCTACCTATTTTCTTGTTCCGCTCTTCTCCACGGTTGTGCGCAATAATTGGTGAGTAGATGAATGGGCTCTTGGTCGACACGTTCGGACCCAGCAAGCTTTTCATTTTCTGTGGCCGGAGGCTGGCAGGAAGGTTCAACAGCTTCACACGCCTAGTGTTTCAAACGGGACAAAAATACTTCAACCGCCTTGTTAGCTCGGTTTCAACGTAAATACCACCAAAAATATGTGTCAGAAAAACAGTACACCCCAGAGCAGAGGTTAAAGCACTCCGGCTCGGCAGGACAGAGCAGAAGATTACCGCACATGGTCACTGAGGACCATCCCGGGCAGCAGCCGCTCCCTCCGCCGGCTCCAGCAGCCGCGAGGACCAGGCCGAAATCCGCACGGCTCTGCTTGCCAGCTATACGCCAGGGACGAGTGCCTTGCCTTCTTCCACACTCGGGCTCCTTCTCTACAGTCCTCCCTCACACACTACTGCGAGGGTTCGTGTCAGGGCTCGGGACCTACCACTCAGTGAGGCCGGGTCTCTTCTCCCGCTGCCTGCCTCCCTTCTGGCGGGCGCGCCCCCAGCACACAGGAGAGCAGGGGACTGCAAGGGTCAAGCAGGTAACAGCACCATGCGCTTCACTGAAGAGCAAGGCTGACCCCCGTCAGCACCGCCTGCACCTTACGCTGCTCTCCCAGCCGTACATGTGAACTCACTGCCACTCACGCTCGATCGGCTGGCTCCTGTTCATTCGGGATTTACCCATCTGTGCGGCCTGAGCATTCCCGGGCCCCTGCTCACCACCTCGTATGTGTCGTCTCAGTGAAACATCCCAACCACCCTCCTAGCCTGGCTTCTATTACTAATGCCTCCACATCATCAATCAGGAAACTGACCCCACAGAGACCATAATTGCCCAAGTCGCACGGCTGGAAGCTGGTGACAGCAGGAGACACCACGCTCTTAAACCTGTGACCCCCTCCCATGACCAGCTAGGCCAAAGGGGTTAGGATCTGGAATGTTCCAAGGTGGAGACACGGGATGGCCCTGTGGTGACCCTGCCAGCACTCCTGCCCTTTGTGTCTGTAGCTTCCTCGCAGGAAGGTGAGGCCAGCGGGTTGTGAAGGAGTCATGCGTGTCCCCCTGGAACTGAGCCCTTTGTTTGCTTTTCATTTCATTTTCCTTTCAGCTCCTTTAGGATGCCTTTTTTCACTTTTTTTTTAAAGATTTTTTTTTTTTAAATAATCTTACACCCAATGTGGGGCTCAAACTCACAGCCTCCAGATCAAGAGTCACTGCTCTGCCAACTGAGCCAGCCAGGTGCCCCTTTTCATATATCTTTGATCCATTCATCTGTTGGTGGGCATTGGGTTGTTTCCATGTCTTGGTCATCGTGAATGATGCTGTGATAAATATGGGGGTGCAGACATCTCCTCGAGACCCAGTTTTCTTTCCCTTTGGATACATACCAAGAAGTAGGATTGCTGGATCATGGGACAGGTCTATTGTTAATGTTCTGAGGAAACTCCACAGTGGTCGGACTGCTCTGACTCCCACCTGCACTGCACGAGGTCCCCTTCCTCCTCCCCCCGTCTTCCTGATGACACCACTGTAACAGGTGCGAGGTGGTACCCATCATGGTTTCTACGTGCACCTCCCTGATGGTGAGCGAAACTCAGTGTCTGTATGGTACCTACACACAACGGGATGTTACGCAGCCATGAGACAAAGCCCTTTGAAGCAGTGAGCCAGCCTCCAGCTCTCTCTCCTCCACTCTGGAGGAATCCCAGAGGCCAGATTTGGCAAGTGGGGCAGAGACGGATGCAGACTCTGGAACACTGAGTAGCCCAGGAGTCACCTGCCCTGGAAAACTGCCCGACTTGCACTGAGTTTCATGTGAGTGAGACATAAACCCTCGTTGTAAGGATTAATCTTTCTCAGACTTCGGGGTTAGTATTCCTGCCACAGCACAGGCTAACCTATATTGGCCAACAAAGACCCCCTTAGAGTCCACAAATCACTGCTTTCTCAGCTGGAAGGGATCTCCGATACCTGGTACAATCCTGTCCTATGCATATATACCCCTATGGCATTCAGCAATCACTCACAACTCCCCACATCCCCTCCTGGGACCGTCACTGATGGCCACACACATGACTCCTGTGCATGTCCCACAATGACCCAAGGGAGCAGACGGTGCTTACAAACCAAAGTCCTCAGAGCCAAGGACCATGTCTTGTGCGTCTGCCCTGACCCCCTTGGCTTTGCGCGCACCGTTCTACACCATTCTACTGCACTTTACTCAAACAGGATCAGCATCACGTAACATTTCTTACCTGTTTCAGTTGAGCTGTGAGCTCTCCAGGGCAGGGGCACCCGGGTACCCACTGCCTGGTACGATACTTCAGCAGGTAGCTCAGGAAATACTGAATGAATAAACTCCCCAAAATGGAATTTTTTATTTCTATTTTTTTAAAGATTTTATTTATTTATTTGAGAGAAAGAGAGGAAGAGACAGTACAAGCAGGGTGAGTGGGAGAGAGGGAAGCAGACTCCCCCCTGAGCAGGGAGCCCGACCTGGGGCTCAATCCCAGGACCCTGGGATCCTGACCCAAGCCAAAGGCGGACACTTAACCGACTGAGCCACCCAGGTGCCCCCCCCCCCGAATTTTTTTAAAAGATTTATTCATTTACTTGAAAGAGAGCACACTCCAGCGGGGGGAGGAGCAAAGGGAGAGAGAATCCCAGACTCCCTGCTGAGCACGGAGCCTGATGCGGGGCTCAATCTTACAACCCTGAGATCACAACCCTGAGCCAAAATCAAGAGCCAGACGCTCAACCAACTGAGCCACCCAGGCACCTCCAGAAGTTGAATTTCTAGCTCAGCTTCCAAATCATTCAAAATCATAAACTCAAGCCTAAGCATTACTAACAGCTGCAAACCCTAGCCGTTTGCAAGCATGCAAAAAATCCCTGTGCACTGCGCTGGGACCAAGATGAGCGAACGGTAAAGCCGGCCGAGACGGCATGCCTGGTGTGGGCCTCAGGTGTACACACACCCAGCCCAGAGGCATTCCCTGCGGGTAATTCTCAGTCTGCCCGAGAAGTGCGCACACCCTGACTACCATCTGAAGGACCTACCTGCTACACAACTAGCACAGACTAGTTCATCGCCCTGCACCTCAACCTTCCCACCTATAAAACAGGAAAAACACCAGCTACCCGGTAACGCCGTGGGGGAAGAGGACACCTCCTTCCCCTAGTTCCATGCTGCCGTGAGAAGGGACGTCCTCAGAGGAATAGTCCTGACCTCTCTGTGCGCCCCCTCACTCCTCCTAAGGGCGGGGGCCAACGTGGATGGACAACCAGGGTGTGCAATGCTCAACCCCTTCTCTTGAGGCCCACCTGCCCACAGGGGGCACATTCTGCCATGCCGTCCACGCGGACAGAAAGGGTCTGGCCCTCCAAAAGAGGCACAGAGTCACCCAGCTCTGCTAGACACTGGGGTAACATCATCTGGCCAACCTAAGCCATGCTATTCACCGGCTCTTCCATCTGTCTGAGACAGGCCTTTGTTCCTATCGATTCCAAACTCAGGCAAAGAAGGAGGAGCATCTGACGCGGTACGTTCGACCTGTAGCAGGCTACTCTGCAGACAAGCAAGCCAATACACGTACAGCACCTGTAACGGCGCCTCACACAGAGCAGGCTGCAGAAGCCTTTCTCTTCCCCTCCTTAAAACCACACTTGTCTACAAACAGACAGCAAAGCCCCTGGTGCCAAGACTCCAGCTCTGGACTGGAGAAAAGAAACTGAGTTTTGGTCCCAACCCTGCTTCGAGCAGGCTGCTGAGCCCTGGACCAGGCACAGCCTATCTGAGTCTTAGAGTTCATTCATGTGTAAAGTGAGTCTGTTTTCTTGCAACACAAATAGGTTTCTGTGATATGCCACCATCACCACCTAAAAATGAGATGTCATCTGTGATTCTACGGGACTCATCTATACCAGCGCAGAAATCCCAGATCACATAAAAGGCTTTTAAAACACGCAAAGGAATTCTAAGGACATGGTCAGCCAGAAAAGTAACCTAACAGTGGCCACAAGGTTCACGCATGACTCGAAACTTAGCATCAAGTATCTTTTTATAAGATGTATCCTGTGGAAAATCACTCAAGGCATTTGACCTACAGGACACACCGCTCCTTTAGCATGAATCCCTGCAGAACCAGTAACGCTACAATTAGTCTATGAAGCTGCCAACAGGAAAGCAGAGATCCAGGGGTCAAGTTTCCAAAACAGGGCTTGTATGTAGAGATTCCATTCGGAAATGGATGCCGTGCCAAAGCCCGGCTGTGCTCGGCTCGCTGTGGCTGACGAGGCACACACTGGCAACAGGAGTGTCGGGAAAGCGGCTTACCTTCTCTCATTGGTTTTGGACCCATCTACCTTCTTCACGGCAGAAACAGATTCTAAGAACCTACTGGGCATCTCTGCACAGATGGGCCATACATGCCCCACACCTGGCCGGGCACGACCGACGTGGCTGGAAAGGGCACACACACCACCAGGTCAGTGACGTGTGAGTGCCCCGCTCTCACTCCTGACTGGACTACACGCTTCTCACGATCTCCACGAAGCTCTAGTGTGAGCTCCATCGGGAGGTTATGGGCGTGGCAATCACACGAGTGTGAGGGCAGATTCTGGACAACACTGCACCTGATGAGGTCATGGGAGCCCCACCTGGACTGGGATGTGGGAGGCTGTCTGTCCTGTCTCATCAACCAAGAAAACTGCCCTATCATGGCCTTCTAAGCCCTGTTTTGAATAAATACCTGTAATCTGCTTCAGATAATATAATTAACTTAAAAGTTTACGTTTTAGGGGTGCTTCTCTGGCTCAGTCAGTAGAGCGTGCGACCCCTGATCTCAGAGTTGTGAGTTTGAGCCCCATGTTGTATGTAGAGATTACTTAAAAATAAAATCTTTGGGGGGCGCCTGGGTGGCACAGCGGTTAAGCGCCTGCCTTCGGCTCAGGGCGTGATCCCAGCGTTATGGGATCAAGCCCCACATCAGGCTCCTCCGCTGGAAGCCTGCTTCTTCCTCTCCCATTCCCCCTGCTTGTGTTCCCTCTCTCGCTGGCTGTCTCTATCTCTGTCAAATAAATAAATAAAATCTTTAAAAAAAAATAAAATAAAATAAAATAAAATAAAATAAAAATAAAATCTTTGGGGTACCCGGGTGGCTCAGTCGGTTGAGCATCCAGGTCTTGCTTTCCGCTCAGGTCATGGTCTCAGGGCCCTGCTTCCGGCTCTGTGCTCAGCAGTGGGGCTACTTGAGGGTTTTCTCTTTCCCTCTCCCCTTTCCCCTCGTCCTGCTCATGCACATGCACATTCTCTCGCTCTCACTCAAAATAAATAAATAAATATTTAAAATAAAATAAAATCCTTAACCAAAAACAAAAAAAAGTTTAAGTTTGAAAAGCACCAAAGCCACTCGAAAACTACTCAAAGGTCATTCTGACTGAAGGGTTTGATAACTTATCAATTAAAATACCCTCATTAACTCTAGAGCTCTTTGCCAGACTGAAGGAGCTGAATGTTAGCTCATCAAACCAGCACCAGCCAACCCCCTCCAGGCCGCCTCCAGGCCACCCCCCCCCCCCCGAAAGCCCCACTGGTTCACTGTAAATGGCATCTAAGCTTTACTACCATTTCTTCTTTAATAATTCACAACTTGCTCTGTGTGAATAGTCTACGTGACTATTACTTGCTTTTGTGTACATTATCATTTTATGGAGAGTTCTAGAAGGAATAAAATAAGATGGCTTCTAGTTTTAACGGGACTTCCCAGCGCTCGCTCTGGCCAGTGGGAACTGGGTAGGGGTTTGGCAGCCTCCTGCTTGACCATTTGATGTAAGTCTGCCTCTTGCTTGACCAGGACCGAAGCCCCAGTGTCAGGCATTCAATAAATATTGGATTACTTGAATTTTAGAACAGAATTACAGCAGGGATATATTTTGGCCCCTTTTTTCTGGTTAACTTGCATCGTGATTACTTTAAACCGGTTCTGGGTGAGCCCAGGTCATGCTCCCATGCCTACAGAGCAGGTAGGTGTCTTTCTGTAAGCTGATGAGATGGTTTTACTTTTCAAAACTAGGAAAGTCCTCAAGAGGAGCAATGGTCCCAGTCATCGCTTCTAAAGCCACAGCCGTACCCAGGAGGCATCGCCAGCATCGAAGTAGCTTGTGTCTGACAATTCTCCCCATCTCATTCTGTGACACTTATCAGAAGCTTGGTCTTCAAATGTACATATTGCTGAGCTCTTCCCTGCAATGCCTGGTGGGAATTTTTCTTAATCGAACTGACAAAGTCCATGTTTCCAGGCACAAGTCCTTGGAACACTGTCCTAGTCCACAGCACTGCATCGGCCCTCTCCAGAGAGAAATGAGGAAGGCTGATTCTGTAGGAGGGTGGCGGGGTCCCTAAGCATAGCACACAGACTCGGCAAGCACCTGCCGCGCTCCGCGTACCGAGCAGCAGTCACGTGGGTCTGCCAGCCTTTGTCGGCACCCCAAAACACCCACCATCTCTGACTGCTGCTTCACACGACAGTGCAGCTCTGAGTTCTCTGCTGCCTAACTCCCATCAAGAGCTTACTCCTGAGAAATCACACTCATGCCTGATGTACACGCAGACCACCCACAACGTGAGACAGTCCCCGCTGTACGGCTGGGACAATCCGGGCCATTAGAGTGCTTGTCGTGGTCAGCCTGGGCTGTTATGACAGAACACCAAAGATGGGGGCCTTGAACAGCAAACATTTCCTTCTCGAAGCTCCAGAGGCTGGAAGTCCAAGATCGGGGTGCCAGCACACTTGGGTCCTTGGTGAGGGCCCTCCTCCTCGTTCACAGGCAGTGCCTTCGCACTGTGACCTCATGTGGAGGACAGAAAGAGCTCTGGCCCCTTCATCCACAGCCAAATCGCAGCCGGGACAATTTGCAATGTATCCAGAATCTGTCCTTATTTCTATCTGGGTGGCTTTAGGAAAAGGCCCTATGGAGGAGTCAATCCTTGAACTAAATCTTGAAAGATGACTAAGTAACAACAGGCAGAGTCGGGGCAGCAGAGACATTTCAAGCAGACGATGAGGCCAGAGCAAAGGAATAAAACCTCGTCTCACACTGGGACTCTAGGTGCTTCTGCAAGGTGTGTGGGGATGGTAGGACCAAAGGCACAGGAGCTCACATTAAATCTGGAGACAGAGCAGGCCACAGGCAGCTCTTTAAGCCACACAAGGCGAGCACATGAGATACACTGACTTTCCAAATCTTCCAAAGGCATTTCCTTCCACTTTGCCAGGGGTGCTAATGCTACCGTGGTAAAGAACCCATCCACTGGACTTCCTACACCTGATCACATGTTTTTAATGAGATCAGGTATGAGTGATGCAATCAGTGAGTCATTGGGACAATGAGGGCTTATTCCTGTAGCCGAAAGTCTCCAAGAATCATTAAGAACATGTTTACACATGGTGGGTAGTAAAGAGCCCAGTTTTTCTTAAATAGTCCACGACCACACCAGGCACAGGAAATAGCACCAGGACTCCGGCAAGGCTCACCTCGCTGTTCAGAGGTGGCTCTCCAATACAGGCCACACAGAACCTGACAGTGAAAGAGACACATTGCCAAAAAACCGGTCGCCACAAATTTAATAGTATTTGCCGAAATACTAGACTATCACACTTCTACCCAATCTGGCGTGATGTTTGTAGGCAGCGAAGGGATTAAAATGTTTACATCACAGTATTCTTTTCAATCGATGCACTGTTTGAAAATTTAGGTATACGGGAGCTCCTGGGTGGCTCAGTAGGTTAAGCCTCTGACTCTTGATTTCAGCCCAGGTCATGATCTCAGGATGGGATTGAGCTCCATGTCGGGCTCTGGGCTGGACATGGAATCTCCTTGGGATTTTCTCTCTCCCTCTGCTCCTCCCCACTCCACTTGCACACTATGTGCTCTCTCGCTCGCTCTCTCTCTAAAAAAATTTAAAAAAATAATGATGATGATGATGATGAAAATGTAGGTATAAAATGTCTCCAAGGCGAAAACGGAGATTTACTGAGTGCTTACTATGCACCGGCCACCGTGTTCCATGCTTTTATATGCATCGGCTCAGCTAAAACAAAACCAGTAGCCCCATGAGGAGCAATTTTAAGTCCATTTTAAATATTAGAAAACTGGAGTTAAGATGGCGGAGGAGTAGGGAACCCCTTTTTCAGCCGGTCCCCCGAGTCGAGCTGGATAGGTACCAGACCACGGAAGCAGCCCGAGACGCAGGAAGATACATCTGGATCTCTACAAATGAACATCTCCAGCGCTGAGGATTGACGTACGAAGCGGGGAGCCGTGAAACCGTGCACAGATATCGGAAGATAA
>NW_024427107.1:77280921-77353157 GCF_017311325.1 Ursus maritimus
TGAGGGCTGGGACGCCGGGTGTGGGGCGCACATCCCGGGACGCTGCAGGGTTGAGCAGCACCAACAGAAACAGAGTTAAAGTGGCCAGAACATTAGTAGAGAACGGGCCGCAATCCTTCTGTTCCGTGACAGAGGCTGAAATTTGGCCGCTGCTGCTCTGACTCTCAGAAGAGGCACAGCAAACCGCCAGGGAAAGCCGCCAGAGAACAAAAGCCTGGAAATACCGGCTCAGAGAGTGCCCATCCCCATCCTCCCTCGCAGGGGACACGGAGACTCTACCCAAACAGGGTTGCCTGAGTATTGGCGCGGCAGGCCCCTCCCCCAGAACACAGAAGGCAGGCTGAAAAATCAAGAAGCCCACAACCCGGGCGCCTGGGTGGCGCAGTCATTGAGCGCCTGCCTTCGGCTTAGGGCGTGATCCCGGCGTTCCGGAAAGGAGTCCCTCATCGGGCTCCTCCGCTGGGAGCCTGCTTCTTCCTCTCCCACTCCCCTGCTTCTGTTCCCTCTCTCGCTGGTTGGCTGCCACATAAATAAATAAATAAAATCTTTAAAGAAGAAGCCCACATCCCTAAGATCCCTATAAAACAAGGGGCACGGCCTGGGACCCAGTCAATAATTTGGGCTCTGGAAACCCCGCAACCTCTCTTCATCAGAATGACAAGAAGGAGAAGCCCCCCCCAGCAAAGAAAAGACAGTGATTCTGTGGCCTCTGCCACAGAAATAATGGATATGGATGTAACCAAATTATCAGAAATGGAATTCAGAGTAACGATGGTCAAAATGATGAGTAGAATTGAAAAAACTATTAACGAAAAGGTTACTGAGAATATAGAATCCCTAAGGACAGAAATGAGAGCGAATCTGACAGAAATTAAAAATTCTATGAGCCAAATGCAGGCAAAACTAGAGGCTCTGACGGCCAGGGTCGCAGAAGCAGAGGAACGGGTTAGTGAATTGGAGGATGGGTTAATAGAGGAAAAAATGAAAATAGAAGATGGTCTTAAAAAAATCCACGCCCACGAATGTAGGTTACGGGAGATTACTGACTCAATGAAACGATCCAATGTTAGAATCATCGGCATCCCCGAGGGGGTGGAGAAAAACAGAGGTCTAGAAGAGATATTTGAACAAATTGTAGCTGAAAACTTCCCTAATCTAGCAAGGGAAACAAACATTCGTGTCCAAGAGGCAGAGAGGACCCCTCCCAAGCTCAACCACGACAAACCTACGCCACGTCACGTCATAGTGCAATTCGCAAATATTAGATGCAAGGATACAGTATTGAAAGCGGCCAGGGCAAAGAAATTTCTCACGTACCAAGGCAAAAGCATCAGAATTACGTCAGACCTGTCTACACAGACCTGGAATGAGAGAAAGGGTTGGGGGAGCATATTTAAAGCTCTTTCAGAGAAAAACATGCAGCCAAGGATCCTTTATCCAGCAAGGCTGTCATTCAGAATTGATGGAGAAATAAAGACATTTCAGAATCGCCAGTCACTAACCAATTTTGTAACCACGAAACCAGCCCTACAGGAGATATTACGGGGGGTTCTATAAAAGTAAAAAGGCCCCAAGAGTGATACAGAACAGAAAGTCACAGCCAATACAAACAAAGACTTTACTGGCAACATGGCAACATTAAAATCATATCTCTCAGTAATCAGTCTTAATGTAAATGGTTTGAACCATCCCATAAAACGCCACAGGGTTGCAGATTGGATAAAAAGAAATGACCCATCCATTTGCTGTCTACAAGAGACTCATTTCGAACCCAAAGATGCATTCAGACTGAGAGTAAGGGGATGGAGTACCATCTTTCACGCAAATGGACCTCAAAAGAAAGCTGGGGTAGCAATTCTCATATCAGATAAATTGGATTTTAAACTACAGACTATAGTTAGAGATGCAGAAGGGCACTATATTATTCTTAAGGGAAGTATTCAACAAGTGGATATGACAATTATAAATATATATGCCCCCAACAGGGGAGCAGCAAGATACACAAGCCAACTCTTAACCAGAATAAAGAGACATATAAATAAAAATACATTAATAGTAGGGGACCTCAACACTCCACTCTCAGAAATAGACAGAACACCCTGGCAAAAACTAAGCAAAGAATCAAAGGCTTTGAATGCCATACTCGACGAGTTGGACCTCATAGATATATATAGAACACTACACCCCAGAACCAAAGAATACTCATTCTATTCTAATGCCCATGGAACATTCTCAAGAATAGACCATGTTCTGGGACACAAAACAGGTCTCAACCGATACCAAAAGATTGAAATTATCCCCTGCATATTCTCAGACCACAACGCTCTGAAATTGGAACTCAACCACAAGGAAAAATTTGGAAGAAACTCAAACACTTGGAGACTAAGAACCATCCTGCTCAGGAATGACTCGATAAACCAGGAAATCAAAAATCAAATTAAACAATTTATGGAGACCAATGAGAATGAAAATACAACAGTCCAAAACCTATGGGATACTGCAAAGGCAGTCCTAAGGGGGAAATACATAGCCATCCAAGCCTCACTCAAAAGAATAGAAAAATCTAAAATGCAGTTTTTATATTCTCACCTCAAGAAGCTGGAACAGCAACAGAGGGACAGGCCTAATCCACGCACGAGGAAGCAGTTGACCAAAATTAGAGCTGAAATCAATCAAGCAGAAACCAGAAGTACAGTAGAGCAGATCAACAGGACTAGAAGCTGGTTCTTTGAGAGAATCAATAAAATTGACAGACCACTGGCAACACTTATCCAAAAGAAAAGAGAAAGGACCCAGATTATTAAAATTATGAATGAAAAAGGAGAGGTCACGACGAACACCATTGAAATTGGAAGGATTATTAGAAATTTTTATCAACAGCTATATGCCAATAAACTAAGCAATCTGGAAGAGATGGAATCCTTCCTGGAAACCTATAAACTACCAAGATTGAAACAGGAAGAAATTGATTTCTTAAACAGGCCAATTAATTATGAAGAAATTGAGTCAGTGATAAACAACCTTCCAAATAACAAAACTCCAGGCCCGGACGGTTTTCCTGGGGAATTCTACCAAACATTCAAAGAAGAAATAATACCTATTCTCCTAAAGCTATTTCAAAAAATAGAAACAGAAGGAAAGCTACCAAACTCATTCTATGAGGCCAATATTACCTTGATCCCCAAACCAGGCAAAGACCCCCTCAAAAAGGAGAATTACAGACCGATCTCCCTAATGAATATGGATGCCAAAATCCTCAACAAGATACTTGCTAAAAGTATTATCCATCCATCCATTATCCATTAAAAGGATTATCCATCACGATCAAGTGGGATTCATACCTGGGATGCAAGCGTGGTTCAATATTCACAAATCAATCAGCGTGATACATCATATCAACAAGAAAAGACTCAGGAACCATATGATCCTCTCAATCGATGCCGAAAAAGCATTTGACAAAATACAGCATCCTTTCCTGATTAAAACCCTTCAGAGTGTAGGAATAGAGGGTACATTTCTCAATCTCATAAAAGCCAACTATGAAAAGCCTACTGCAAATATTATTCTTAATGGGGAAAAGCTGGAAGCCTTTCCCTTAAGATCAGGAACTCGACAAGGATGCTCACTCTCGCCACTATTATTCAACATAGTACTAGAAGTCCTTGCAACAGCAATCAGACGACAAAAAGGGATCAAAGGTATTCAAATTGGCAAAGAAGAAGTCAAAATGTCTCTCTTTGCAGATGACATGATACTCTATATGGAAAACCCAAAAGAAGCCACTCCCAAACTATTAGAAGTTATAGAGCAATTCAGTAACGTGGCGGGATACAAAATCAATGCTCAGAAATCAGTTGCATTTCTATACACGAATAACGAGACCGAAGAAAGAGAAATTACGGAATCCATCCCATTTACAGTAGCACCAAAAACCATACGTTACCTTGGAATTAACTTAACCAGAGACGTAAAGGACCTATATTCTAGAAACTATAAATCACTCTTGAAAGACATTGAGGAAGACATAAAAAGATGGAAAGATATTCCATGCTCATGGATTGGAAGAATTAACATAGTTAAAATGTCCATGCTACCCAGAGCAATCTACACTTTCAGTGCTATCCCGATCAAAATACCGAGGACATTTTTCAAAGAACTGGAACAAATAGTCCTTAAATTTGTATGGAAACAGAAAAGGCCCCGAATCTCCAAGGAACTGTTGAAAAGGAAAAACAAAGCTGGGGGCATCACAATGCCGGATTTCGAGCTGTACTACAAAGCTGTGATCACAAAGACAGCATGGTACTGGCACAAAAACAGACACATAGACCAATGGAACAGAATAGAGAACCCAGAAATGGACCCTCGGCTCTTTGGGCAATTAATCTTTGATAAAGCAGGAAAAAACATCCGGTGGGAAAAAGACAGTCTCTTCAGTAAATGGTGCTGGGAAAATTGGACAGCTATATGCAAAAGAATGAAACTTGACCACTCTCTCACACCATACACAAAAATAAACTCCAAATGGATGAAAGACCTCGATGTGAGATAGGAATCCATCAAAATTCTAGAGGAGAACATAGGCAGCAACCTCTACGACATCGGCCAAAGCAACCTTTTTCATGACACATCCCCAAAGGCAAGAGAAACAAAAGATAAAATGAATTTATGGGACTTCATCAGGATTAAAAGTTTCTGCACAGCCAAGGAAACAGTCAGAAAAAGTAAGAGGCAGCCCACGGAATGGGAGAATATATTTGCAAATGACACTACAGATAAAGGACTGGTATCCAAGATCTACAAAGAACTTCTCAAACTCAATACACGAGAAACAAATAAACAAATCAAAAAATGGGCAGAAGATATGAACAGACACTTTTCCAATGAAGACATACAAATGGCTAACAGACACATGAAAAAATGTTCAAAATCATTAGCCATCAAGGAAATTCAAATCAAAACCACACTGAGATACCACCTTACGCCAGTTAGAATGGCAAAAATAGACAAGGCAAGAAACAACAATTGTTGGAGAGGATGTGGAGAAAGGGGATCCCTCCTACATTGTTGGTGGGAATGCAAGTTGGTACAGCCACTTCGGAAAACAGTGTGGAGGTCCCTTAAAAAGTTAAAAATTGAGCTACCCTATGATCCAGCCATTGCACTACTGGGTGCTTACCCCAAAGATACAGACGTAGTGAAGAGAAGGGCCATATGCACCCCAATGTTCATAGCAGCGAAGGGCCATAGCACCCCAATGTTCATAGCAGCAATGTCCACAATAGCTAAATCGTGGAAGGAGCTGAGATGCCCTGCAACAGATGACTGGATTAAGAAGTTGTGGTCCATATAGACAATGGCAGAAAGAACGAATTCTCAACATTTGCTGCAACATGGACGGCACTGGAGGAGATAATGCCAAGTGAAATAAGTCAAGCAGAGAAAGACAACTATCATATGATTTCTCTCATCTATGGAACATAAGAACTAGGATGATCGGTAGGGGAAGAAAGGGATAAAGAAAGGGGGGGTAATCAGAAGGGGGAATGAAACATGAGACTGTGGACTATGAGAAACAAACTGAGGGCCTCAGAGGGGAGGGGGGTGGGGGAATGGGATGGTCTGGTGATGGGTAGTAAGGAGGGCACGTACTGCATGGTGCACTGGGTGTTATACACAACTAATGAATCATTGAGCCTTACATCGGAAACCGGGGATGTACTGTATGGTGACTAACATAATATAATAAAAAAACATTAAAAAAAAAAAAAGATTTGATTAGTCCAGGAAAAATAAATAAATAAATAAATATTAGAAAACTGAGGCTCACAGAACCAAGGCCACATGCTAGTGAAGAATAAACCCAAAGTTTCTAACTCCCACCCACAGCACTGTCTGTGACACTGCCTGTCCCCCTTCTGGTGTCTCCCTGGGGAGAACAGGCACTTTCCCTCCTCAGTCCCAATAACCTGCCTGGAAAAACCCACCCAGCTCCACTGACAAACATCCTGACAGCTTGGGGATCTAGACGCAGCATCAAAATCCTAGAATGTCCTGTTAGGTTCAGGATGTTCTGTTATGCAAGGCTGCCTAAGTTTAAGAATGATCCAGGTCATGATGAAGATGAAAAATTACTAAGAAAAGCTTTTCTAGTCTTTAATTTAAAAAAATATGTACCATGCCCCTAATCCCAAATCAAATACATTCTGCTTGAAGTCTTACACACACAAAGGCCCAGCGAGGACCCTGACTTCCTGAGTTTGTGTCAGCCACAAGGAATCAGAGTGCAAAACTAAACCACCACGCGCTTCCTCGGGGGCCCTCCACGCCGGGGACTGCAGGTCTGCTCTGAGAAATTCCAAGTAGTAGCAAGAGTACCTCTTCAGGCTACGGCCTAGGCCTTGGGGTGGAGCAGCTTGCCAACTCTGCCTGATGAACTGCTCCATGCGTGCCCATCAGGACATCTTAAAATTCAAGGGTAGCCTGCTAGGGACTTGTGTGCATCGTGACCCTTTCTGTCCCACCTCTCATGGGGCACGCAATCCTCACGTTGGCCACAAAACCATTTCACGTGGCAGGGCTACACCTGCCTCCAAGGAAAATGCAAGGAGAAAGCAAACCCACGGTTATCAAGCGCCACACCACAGACTTTTACATGTTCCTTTCCTAATGACCTAATGCCGTGGGTTTTAAAACTTAAGCAAACGGATGCCCAGGGCCGTCAAGCGACTTGTTCATGTAACTCCGTAGGCCCTCCCAGCCGTATTGCGATGCTGAGGGAAACGGGAGAAACAGCCAAGCCAGGAGTGTTTCAGAGACAGTCACATCTTCATTACATGGTATCCTACAGTCACAGCACTTCTATGAACAGCAAAATGTCAAATTTCTACTGCTTCTTTTCAGTCTTCAAACAAACCTTCCAGAAATTCTGAAATCATTTCATGAGATTAGCTCATAAACCCTTTTTAAGTACCCACTTTGCATGTGCCACAGGGCCCTCACTCTCTTCAACCCTGCAAGCTGTGCAGAGGGACTGGACACAGTGGCAGATACCGGCAGAGAGGTAAGCAGCAGGTGCGATGGAAATCCAAGGACTCTTCTAACCAAGGGCAGGGGGGGACAGCAGGAGGAAGTATCAGGAAAAGCTTCCTAATAGTGGGGCCTGTAATGAGTCTGAAAGCATGAGTGTGCACTGGACAGATTACGACGGGGAGGAGGAAGGATGACCTCCAGAGGGGGCAGAGCCTTAGCGAAGGCACCATGGAACATCCGAGCAGCTATGCCCGCTCCTGCGCTGCAGGGGCCTGTGGTCTAAGAATGCGGGAAACTACGGGAAGCTTGTAAGTAGAAGAGGCAAGGTCAGGCTCGTGTCATCAGGGCAGAGGTCACAACACGGACTCTGGAACCAGGCATACCAGGGTTTGCATCTGGCTCCGCCATTTGACAAGCACATGACCACAGCAGGGACGCGATGCCACTGGCCTGATTGTCTCTTCTACACAATACTTACACTTCCTAGTGCTGCTGTGTAGACTTAATGAGATAATGAACCAGATTCCTAGCCAACCCAAAATGGAAGATCTTGGGGCACCTGGGTGGTTCAGTCCATTAAGCATCGACTCTTGGTTTCAGCTCAGGTCGTGATCTCAGCGCTGTGAGATCCAGCCCTGTGTCCGGCTCTGCACTGGGCATGGAGCCTGCTTGAGATTCTCTCTCTCCTTCTGCCCCTCCCGCAAACCACCCACACACACCCCCCACTCTAAATCAATAAATAGATAACATCTTTTAAAAAAAAAAAAAAAAGGAAAGTCTTGTAAAGATCTATAGAAATGCCAGCAGTGGAGTTCGGATCTGCGCCCCACAGGGTGCCTTACCTGACAATGGGAAGTTTGGTGAAGGGCACTGGAGGCAGGGTGGGGCCGCCTGGGAGAGTGAGGAGCTCCATTGTCCCAGGACATTTGCACGTGTAGTTCTCTAGGCTTTGAGTCACATCTTTCTTTTCTGAAGAGAAAATTGAAAAAAAAAAAAAAAAGGTTAATTAACATAACTTAGGGGCTGGGGGGGGTGGTTAGCAAAAAAAAAAAAATTCTTAACCCAATCCATGACAGTCCATTGAGTCCAATCTTCTGACAGAAATAAAGGGGCGCTGATCATAAGAGACAAAAAAAAAAAAAAAAACAGAAGTTTTAGTCACTTTATTTAAATAATCACTAGCAACTGCTCCATTTTAGAGGGATGTGAGGAAAAAGGAAGTCAAGTTACTGTCTTGCAGAAGGCTTCATTTCCCAAGAGAATAAATCCTTCCCAAATTCTAAGAAAGTCCATAGGCAGGCAGGACTGGAGAATTGGTATATTTTATTACCTGACAAATATTTTTCCAGAAATTACTAGGTACCAAGCAAAATGCCAGGCCCTGTCTCCAAAGAGCTTATAGTCCATCTATACAACAGATATTTAATGGAATAACTACAAGTCAACAGTTTTGGTACAAAAATAGAGCTTTGTGAGATCAGACTGCTTGGCTCTGCCCTATCCCATCCCTTCACCACAAGGGAGGGGAAGGGGATCCAGAGAATGCTTGCTTATCTTCCACACATGCTCTAAACACATGCTCACAGACTTCGGAACACTCCAGAGCTCTAGAGCACATTCCATACCGCAAAATGCATAATTACTCAAGAAGATGAGCATTATGACGCCCGGTCTGCAAACAGGAAGGCTGAGACCAAGCCAAGTTAAAGGGCTTCTCCAAGACCTTGTGTGTGCCCTACGCCGGTGGTCTCTCCTCACTGATCCCTTCAGAAGAATGAAGGGGAGCAGGGACTGGGGACGGGGTGGGTCAGGGAGTTCATACCGTCTGGCCTCTAGTTTCTTGGCCACAGCCTACAGGGAAAGGTGGGGTGCTTGGGGACCATGGTTACGGGGGACAGAGCACTCCCACCCAGTGAGGCTCGGGGCAGTGGAGTCAGACCCAGGCTCAGAAGAACGGCTCAGTCCCCCCTTTGGGAGGTGTGACCACCTTAGGGGAGGTCACTCAACCTCTCTGAGCCAGCCGTAACCTCTAAAGAACTACTAGGGATGGAAAGAGGCGAAGCAATAAAAAGCATGACCGCAGACGTGTGCAGTGAGCCGGCGAGGACGGGGAGAAACATGCACAGCTGCCAGAGAACAGGTGAGGGCTGCAAAGTGAGGCCAGCGCTCCTCGAATGCCGGGGACCAGAAATAACAAATATCCAGGCAAGGACGTGCATCGTAACTGATAAGCGGCTGCCACAGTCATCTCCTGGGTCTGAGCGTCATTCTCCAGGGAACATGAGGGCAGGAAAGCAACCAGAACGAATTCTGGATACGACAGAGTAATGGTCATCCGCAAGATGAACAAATTCTTTAAATAATGACATCGTCTTCAATGTACAGGTAATGAATATCCTCAAGGGCTCCAGCCGACAGCGTGCAAATGACCTAACCTGCCTAATGTCACATGCAGGGCGGCCGGCCCAGGTGTCCTATTAAGCTGAATTGCACCATCTCAGTCAACCCCGCTATAGTGAAGACGGAAATGAATCTACTTGTGACACTCAGTGCCACCCGCAAGGCGAGTACGTTCCTTGGCTTAGCTATAGACCGGCTTTTCCGCAGAGAAAACAAGGTACGCCCTGGTACCAGCAGGGAGGCACAACAGCTGCGGGCCCCTCTTGCTGGGCCCGCTGGCCACAGAAGCCCCCACCTTTGTGTTCCCGCCCCTGCTTTGGGCCTGGTCGTTCTCCACGTGGGGGATGAACCCGCTGGAGGCATCGTCAGGGCTCTGCAGAAGCCAGGGGAGCAGGTGCACATCTCAATATCCTTGATGCTAGTGGGGTCCTCCCCGCCGGCCGCGCCAGCGGGCTCCAGCCAGATCACCCTTCTCCTCATTCTCCGGCAGTTGAAATGCTAATCTTCTGCTGAGGTGGAGGGCCACCTGCCCCAGGAGCCGGGGAGGAGACGTGCAGGTGTCCTCAGTTCCTGAGACGACTACCAGCGCACAAGCTGCTCCTACCCTTCTCATCACACTTCCATCCAGAGTCACCTACGCCTTCTGGGGCTTCTGCCGGGCACAGGAACTCAGACTGCTTCTCAGCTTCAGGTCCCTTTAGTGGGGTTTCCAGAGTAAAATGCTCCTGGGCAATTGCTGGTGTGGCCCACCCACTGGAAAGGTCCCACCGACCTTTCTCCCTGTGGATTTGAGCATCTGCTGTACATTGTGGCCCAGATTCCTTATTTTATCAAGGATTACAAAATGGTGATTTTGTAATTCTTTAATTTCTCTGTACCTAAAACTTAGAATTTGTCTATAAGGAAGGGTTTTTTTCCTCATCAACCAATTGGTTACATTGGAACACAAATGATACAGTAATGAGGATTAGGGAACAGGCTTTCCCTATATTTCCTGGAGGAGAGAACTACCTCTAATGATGACTAGAGAGTTATATGCGATTTAGTATCACTACAAACTAGTGGATTTTTATATATTTGGTATTTCAATTGATTGCCATCACACTCTTTTTTGATATTCAAACTGCCCCATCTTTGTGCAGTGGGAGCCCCTTCACGTTGATTCCTATGTCCTTTAGATAAGGCCCCATTATTCATCAACGGCTTGTTCCTTCTAGCTCATTTTCAGCCCCAGACCTAGAACCAAACCATTTCTCCAAGCTGCCCTGGATCCTTCTAGTGTGAAACAGCATTTAGAGATCAGAATCTGGTGGCCAGGGTGCTCACTGCCACTAGATTCTGTCTCTGTAGACTGTGACAAAAGGGTCAACTTACAGAATTTTTTAAGTGGTGAGATAGTAACTGATTTTTCCTTTAAATTTTATTTAAGGTTTAGCAGCTAAAAATACAGTTTATCGGACTACAAGTTCCTTAAAGCGAGAGAGTCTTGTCATCTTTTTTGTTCCCCGTCTTACTTGTCAAGAGTGCTCAGAAGACAGAGGGGTTAAAGGATCTATGTGTCTGTTGGTTGGATGACCTTATTTCTTCAAAAAGGTAGGACAGAATCATTCTTTGTTCAAAAGTAAAATAAAAGAGGGGTGTCTGGGTGACTCAGTCGGTTAAACATCTGACTCTTGATTTTGGCTCAGGTCATGACCTCAGGGTTGTGAGATCAAGCTTCAAGTCGAGCTCCACACTGAGCTCCACGTGGAGCCTGCTTAAGATTCTCCCTCTCTCTCTGCCCCTTCCCCACCCCCCAAAAAAGAGTAAAATAAAAAAACGAAATGAACACACATTCTCTGTCCACACAGCGCAGACTAGCACCACGGAGTTGGCAGCAACAGCTGTCAGGACAGTGGCACCGAGCTCCATTCACGCAGAAGCAGTGCGGGCTCGACGTTTAGGGCGTCCCAAGTGGAAAGAGAACACAATGTCAAAACAGAACGTTATAATTCCTCACAAGTGACTTCAAAGAAGCAGGGTCAGAGTCGGGAGAAGAGCACACGGGAAACCTGATCTGGCCAAGATGGCTTCATAAAGAAGCAACACTGGTCTTTGTCAAGGGCCACAGGACCCCAGAAGCAGACACATGACTACAGTACTTGGAGGTTTTGCTGTTACAGGGAAAGAATGACAAGAACAAGGACACATGGCTACTGAAGAAATCTGATGTGCGAGGCCCACAGTGGGGGGGAAGAAAAGAGTAAGGACACAGAAGAACACTAATATATCATGAGCTGTACGTACATAAGAAAACCCGGCAGAGAAGCCACCTAAGGCACGTGTGAGAGGGAGCAGGCTAAGATGGGTGTGGGCAGCACGGGGGGCTCCGGAGGGAAACAGCCAAGTAGTAAACGGCTCTGGCTGCAGTGGGGAGGGTGACCCTGGCTTTGCAGGCCAGCGACTGCCAAATACGTCACACACGCCTCCCATGTGTGTCCCCTCTTTGAGACAGGACGCCTCGGAGACTGTGACGTTTGCTGCAGGGACCTCACTGCTGGCAAGAGGATGGGCCCAAGTTTGCCAGGCAGACAAGGAAGGCTTCCCGTCCAGGGAAGGGAAGGAGAGATGCTCAGAGGCGAGAAGGCGGGGAAGGAGCATCATTATCCCCCTTTTGAAGGTGATAAACATTACCTCAGCAACAATCTGGGAAATGTGGTTGTGGATTGATATGAAAGGCTACCAAAATAACTTGATAATTTTTAAGTGTAATATTAACGTTGGGGTCATATAAGAAAATGTCCCTTTTTTTTTTTTTTTTAGCAATGCATACTAAGGAACAAAGGCATGAAATGAAATGATGTCTTGGGGTTTTCTTTAAAATCATTCAGCAAATAAAAGAAGGAGGAGAAGTAAATGTATAGAAATCTTGCTAGCCATTGACTCTGGTGACTGATGTATGGGAATTCATTTTATTATTCTTTGTACCTTTATGTTTGAAAACATGTCATGGCAAAAATACTGAATGAGTCTGAGGAGGTGACGATTTCCTCAAGAGAGGAAGAGAGTTGGAGTTCCAATCTGTGGTCACCGAGTCTTCCTGTCCCCACAGATCAGGCCTGACCACAGAAACCCAGTGTCAGGACAACACAAACGGAAGAACTCAAGGCCGCGGTGGTGCTAACCGTGTTCCACACGCCAAGCTGGAACAAAGCCTGTAATAGACCGAACACCCCCATAAGCATATGATTCGGTCAGAGGGAAGTGATCAGTTGCCGTAGTCTGCTCCAGCTGCAACAACAAAATACAAACAGGGTGACTTACACCATAAGCACGTGTGTGTCACGGTTCTGGAGGCTGGCAGCCCCTGGTGAGAGCCCACGTCCTGGTGTGCAGCGCGCACCTTCCCACGCCAACCTCACAAGGCCTTCCTTGGTGCACATGTGCGCAGACACAAAGAGCTCTCGTGTGCCTTCCTCTTCTCCGAGGGCATTCATCCTGGCACCAGGGTCCCACCCTCAAGAGCTAATGTACACCTGATAACCCCCCAAAGCCCCACCTCCAAATCACCTTGAGGGTAGGGCTTTGAAATATGACTTAGGAGGGGAACACAAACATTCGGCCCATAACATCACCATAAATCTTGTCCACTCTTGCTCAGAACACCCAACGATTAGTTGAGTCAAAAGCTACAGCACCCAATGCCCTTGAGCGTTACTTTCCATCCCAGAAATGAAAGAAATCGTGCAAAGAGAACATCGGTAAAGAAAGTTGTCACCAAACTATATTGTTTCTCATAGAAGCAGAAAATATGATCGCCCAAACTTTTGACCACAAAAAAAGCCAAAGGCCATTTGCCATTTCAAGAGTTGACACTGGCATAAAGACCAGCACACCGTGATTTCACAGTCAAGCTCTTCGTGTTCCCTCTAAGTAATGATCTGAGACAAACATGTTTGCATAAATTGGTTATAATATTCTAAATAGGTAGAGAATGAAAGAAGAGAAAGAAACAAAAAGTCTCCTCGCTATTTAGGAGTGAAGAGACTTGGCCGAGCGAGCAGACACGGGCGCTGGTGGGGTGGCCCGGTGCAAACCGCAGAGGCGCCGAGCAGAACGGAGATGCAGGGGCATGGAGACCAGCAACCACGACACCTCAACACAGTGCTTCCGACACGCCGAGTCTACAGCACAGAGGAGCTGCCAGAAGGAAGAAGAGACCCAGGATGGTTGGACGGTGACAAGGCAAGTGCGCTGGAAGAAAGGAAGGTCCTGAGCACCATGAAAATCACCCATGAGAATAGAGCATGCCGGTGAGAACAGAATACCGGAGAGCCTGAGGACAACATTCTGGGAAACACAGAGGTCAAGGGCAGGGACAAAAGGAAGGAGTAGAAAATTAGTCTGAAAAGAAACAATGCTAGACATTCCAGCTGAGACTCGAGAAGCCAAAAGATCAGTGTTTGTGCAAGAAGAGAAATGGGGGTGAACGTGACACAGAGGCCGACGAGGACACAGAACTCCTGGGGGTTCAGTGGCAAGTGTCCCTGTCGAAAGAGACTCTGGCAGGTGTAGGAACCCAATGGCAACCCTTCCAAACCGGTGGGAACTGAGAAGGTGGCACCACCCCCCAAGCCGGGAGCCGTGTGCAAAGCATGCCCAGCGGGTCAGCGGAAGAGCCTCTGCCAGGGGCTGTCACCTGCACTGTCGCATCGTTAGACGTTAACACGCACCCTGCGATGAAATGCTATCACTGCCCGACTGCAGGATCCAAGATGGGATACGCTGCTCACGAGCAAGACTGGGATTTTAAGCCCTGCCTTCTCAAATCCAGGGCTCTTTCCACCATAGAGTGACTTCCTTGGGCACTGCTGTGCCCATTTCACAGAGATGGAATCTGAGGCTTTGGAAGGTCACGTGACTTTCCTGGGGTCATTCAGACACTAAGTGGCTAATTTACATTCAAACTCAGAGCTACGAGTTTAAACTCTTTGTTTTTTCCATTTTGTCACACTGCCTACCCAAACTGCCCTGATATGTGAAACTACAGAGGAAAACACGGGTATCTTGAAACGGCCAATCCAACATGTCCAGCAAGTTAAGCATCTTCCATAAGCAAGAAAAACCAACTCCGCTTTTCTTCATTCTGCGTATACATCCAGGCAGAACAATGGTCCAACCACGGAGGTCAGAAGGGTCTCATGTGTCATCACTACGAAGACTAATGATCTGCCAGAACAGCAGACACTGAATAAGCCGTCTCGTACCAAGAACACAAGCCCTTCCTCAACAGACTGATGGACTCCGATAAACCCGCCGTGAGCCACTTTGGCTGCCTCCTACCCGTACGACACCCTTCTTGTTTCTCACTTCAGTTACACAGTGGCAGGTCAGAGTCTCTGATAAGCAATCGTTCAAGTACATCCGGAGATTAAATATTTTTCCTTGTTCTTTCCAAGTATGTAAACATGTTCTACCAGAATGAAAGGCAGCTCATTATATCATCATCTGTTTAAAGCACTACAACCTAGAAAATACTTAAGTATCTCTAGAGATCTTAATAAAACACCCAGAAGGGGAAATTATCTTAATAAAGCCTTCGTAAATAATTAGAAGGAATCATATCATATCTGCATATCCAATTATGAAGTAATAGATAAGCTACAGTATAGTAACAGGACAAACTTACACAATCATTAACAACGACATTGACAAAGAGTCTGCAATAATACAGAAAATCTCTGTTACATAGAAAATCAGGATGCAAAACTATATTTATAAAATATATTCAATTTAAAGATAAATCCAATTTAAACAGAATAGAAAACAATACCAAAAAACTACACTGAAATGTTAAGTGTTTGCCCATGCAGGAATATACATCATTTTTTCTTTTCTGTTTATGTTTTCTAAGACTTCCAAAATAAGTATACATTATTTGTAAAATAAAAATTATTTCAAAAATACCTAGAAGTGAATTTTCAAAGCAGTTTTATAAAGAAAAGTAAGGGTTTGCTTATAACTGCTCCTCGCGCATAAAGAAGACAGCATCTGGGGGCGCCCGCGGCAGTGGGGGGGGCATCAGTTGAGCATCCGACTCTTGGTTTTGGCTCAGGTCCTGATATCAGGATCGTGGGATCCAGCCCTGTTTCAGGCTCCACGCTCAGGGGGGACTCTGCTCGAGATTCCCCCCTCTCCCTCTGCCCCTCCCCCCTGCTCTAGCTTGCTCTAAAATAATAAATAAGTAAAATCTTGAAACAAAGAAGGCGGGGGCACCCTGAAATGTCCGTGCAGCGAGGAGCTGCTGAGGCCCCCTCGTTCTGACAGAGGCGGGAGTTCACCATAAGGACACGTGCCGCCTTTCCCAGACGGACACGCTGTTCTCAGCAGAGCTCAGAACTAAGAGCCTCAGCAGCAACTGACATTTAATGAGCACCTACTATATGCCCGGCACCACGCCAAACACCTTACATGTTATCTCGTTAAACTATCCCCAGAAGCTTATGTGAGGGGTGCCCCTGTCACCCTGATTTTACAGATGAGCAAACCAAAGCTTGGAAAGACCTCCTAGCAGAGGGTGCCTTTCACTTCTCCACCAGACTCACTCATAACGGGCTATCCTTGGCCATCTCCCTTTCTTCTAAAACGGTTTCATATTTCACTCAACATCCCTTTAACCAACAAATATTGGGTATCTGCCCTGTGAAAGGAAGATCCCTACCTCAGACATTCAAGCCAAATGCCACCTCTTCAAGGACAACACGATTCCCTAAGTCCTCAGTCTCCTCCTATGCCTGGTGGGATCTCCAGTAAGACACACTAACAAATGATTTGTTACCTGTTACTATGTTATTTGCTAGTAGTAAAAGGCAACATAAATTAATTCAGTTCTGCATGTACTGACTACTTTCTAGGTAAAAGTACCATCCAGAATGATGAAAGATCAAAGGTGAATAAGGCATGGCTCTGTCCCCAAGGAGTCTGTGATCTGGTGAGGGAACCGGAGCAAAATTACTCTCAGGACCTAATGAAATGACGCCGAATTGAGAGCTAAGTAAGGTAAGGAGGAGGTGAAGAGGAACAGCATGGGAAACGGGGAAAGTAGGACAGAGCACGCTACAACGGGAACAGTGTGGAAAACCACACGGCATGCTTAAAGAGCAACAGAAAAGTCCAATATATGGGAAATACAGATTACGTAGATGGAAGTGAAATGAAATTAGGCTAAAAAGATGGTTTGGATCAAATTGTGAATGTCCCTGAGATGGAGCTGAGACTATTAAGACAGGAAGGGGCAGTCACTGCAAGGACAGAAGGATGTGACTCTGCTTGCATTTCAAGGGGATACTTCTGGCTTCAGTGTGAAGAATGGATCGGCAGGAGCAAAGCCGGGAAGTAGGACATGACATTAAGAGTCCAAGAAATAGGTGCTGAAAGTCTGAACCACGGCTGTGATAGTGGGAGGGAGAAGAGGGATGCCACATGAAAAAACTCAAGCGTTAGAATGGATATAGAACCTATCCAAGCAATTAAGAGGATGTAGGATGGGCAGGACAATTTGCGGGCGACTCCAAAAGTTTTAAGCTTCCAAGAAGAAAATGGTGACACCCTAAAGGAAAAGAAAATTAATTCAACTGGGGATATAGTGGATTTCAGACCCTATGACATTCAGGGGACACGCCAGCTTTGATGTGGAAATGGAAGCTCAGAGGTCAGGACTGGAAGTGTAACTGTAGGAGAAGAGGCTGCAGCTCTGCAGAAGGAGGCAGGAAGCCCGGTGCGAGCAGGGGCTGGGTGCGCGCCATGGCGGGGATCACCACCACCGAGCGGCGGAGCGAAAGATCCAGGGTCTGCAGCAGCAAGCCGATGGCACAGAGGAGGGGGCCAGGCACCTGCAGTGGGACATGGAGGGGCAAGGTGGGCCCGGGAGCCGGCTGAGGCTGAGATCCCACCATTCTAACCGTAGAATCCAGCAGGGAGAAGAGGAGCTGGACCATGCCCAGGAGTGCCTGACCACGGCCCTGCTGCAGCTGGAGGAAGCCGAGAAAGCACTGATGAGAGTGAGACAGGTATGGAGGTTATTGAGAACCCAGCCTCAAAGATGAAGACAAGATGGAACTCCAGGAGATCCAACTCCAAGAAGCTGAGCACACTGCAGAAGAGGCAGATGGGAAGTAGGAAGGGGTGGCTCGGAGGTTGGTGATGACTGAGGGGGACCTGGAATGCATGGAGGAGTGAGCTGAGCTGGCAGAGTCCCGTTGCCAGGAGATGGATGAGCAGACCACTGACGGACCAGCCCCGGAAGTGTCTCAGTGCTGCTGAGGGAAAGCAGCACTCTCCTTCTCGACAGGGAGACAAACACAAGGAAGAGATTAACATTCTTATGGATAAACCCCAGGAGCAGAGACCCGAGCTGAGGAGCTGAGTTTGCCCGGAGATGGGTAGCCGAGCTGGAGCAGACACTGATGATCTGGAAGCCGAGCTGTCATGCAGCAAGGAGGAGCCCCTCTGTGCGCCGGGGGTGCTGGGCCAGCCTCCGACGACCTGAGCAAGATGCAGAGCACCCCAGTCCCAACCAGCCTGCCGCGGCTCTGCCCTCTGACCCCGAATCCACCGAGGCCAGCCTGCCTGAAGCTGGCCTTGAAACTGAGGGCTCATCTTTACCGGGAAGGCTGCTTTCTCCTCTTGCCACCTCTCCCACCCCAACCCCGGTGTCCTTGTCACCAAACGGCCTCGGCCCCTCCCCAGAGATTCCAGCTGGGCTTCAGCCTGAGCACCTTTGGGAACAATGTTTAAGGGAACGTGAGTGTCTTTCAAAGCACGCTGTGATGCCCGCATGTTGTTGTTGTTGTCGTAGCGACCGTTTGTAAACATTCCGCATAATCCCACAGCTATGAAGCGGGCAGGCTAACCCCTGCCTCACATGTGGAAAGTAACTCCTCGGCCTACCGCACACAGCCGTGTCCACGGGGCAGGGGACAGCACGCGCCTGCGCTACTGAGAGCCCGGAAGGAGAGCCAACGCGATTCCAGGAGCAGTGGCCAAAATCGTGGCTCGGGGTTTCAGCTTTAAGGTATCTCTGAGCACCCTTATTTTTAATGTTTTTCCATCAGAAGTGACCCTACAAATTAAGAGGGTGGAGACCTCTCTCTGAGACCAACTCCTTGTCCTATCCTTACCCCAACCGCTCACAGAACAGATCATGTTCCCCTTACGATGACGTGACCACTTATTTGCTCTCCTGCGTCCTGGAAAGAAGAAAGAAATTGTGTTTGCCACTGATTTAGCCACACAAAACAAACTCCTCTCATCCCCGTTCGCTGGGTCCGAAGCTGCTGTCTCTAAAAGTTCCATCTTGCTGTGCTTTGTATTAGCGCTAGAGAACTCTCAAATAGCTTATGTACAAAACTGTTTTTACTTTTTTTATTATTTTGAGACTTAACTTCTTTACGGTTGGGGCACGTTGGCCACCCCATCTGGCTGAGAACTCTCTACAGTCTGTGGGCTGACAGTCTGCTGATGTTTTAAAGTTTCTTTTCCTCCCCAACTCCCCTTTTTGGTGAGGTTTCTGTGAGGCCTGTGAGATGTGCACCCTCCTTGGTGGGCTCTCTTTGGGGGCCAGTCGGGAGAAAGAAACCAATAGTGCATCTGTTTTAATACTGAAAACTGACAGACGTCTTTTTGAAATAAAGAACCAGGTCTCACACACACACTAACAAGGAAGTATAACTATAGGGGCGCCTGGGTGGCTCAGTCATTAAGCGTCTGCCTTCCGCTCAGGGCGTGATCCCAGCCTGGGATCGAGCCCCGCATCAGGCTCCCTGCTCTGCTGGGAGCCTGCTTCTCCCTCTCCCACTCCCCCTGCTTGTGTTCCCTCTCTCGCGGGCTGTCTCTCTCTGTCAAATAAGTAAATAAAATCTTTAAATAAATAAATAAAATAACCTTGTTTTTCAAAACTCAAATCATTACTTTTATGCAATAACAATTTCATAATTTTTGTAAACCAAAAATGTCTTTCCAGCTACTCAGGTTTCTACCCAAGGAGAAGTATGTGAGTGAAGTAAACACACTTCTGTGTCACATCTTTGAGGTAAAAAACCTTCCTGATTTTATAACACATGACAACAAGCAGAGATTTCTAGCTCCCAGATCAAGGAGGAGCCTGCCCGGCCTCCGGTAACCGGCTATCCGCTCTGTCGACATGGAACTGGCAGACACCGCGGCAACGTCCAAGAGAGGACTACGGAAGCATCTGGAAAATGCACAACTTCTCTTCCTTGCTGCCCTCCCTTACCCCGTGACACGGTCAAATGGGAGACTGAAGGTCCATCCCCCCAGGAGGGAGGCCCAGGAGAGCACCCGCCCCAGCCACGTTCTGCCCACGCTGACGCGCGGCAAACGGTAATGCATTTGCTCCGGGCTGAGTAGCAGAGCAATGAGCCAGCGGCCAAATGAAGAAGCTGCATAAATTCAATGGGACATTTGCCATCTCATCCAATCCTTGTCTTTCACACAATGACGGCTGATCCCAGCTGACAGATAACCCCGGCACAGGGACAGACTAGGGTGCAGCATCTGCTCCTGGTGACACAGCGTGGGGCCCGGCGCCTCGTCAGAGCAGGGAAGGAGAGTCAGCGTTCGACGAGGACACATCGACGTCTTGGACCCGGAAACCGGCGCGGCCAACGCCTGGCCCCTGTCTCCCTGCGCCCTGAAGGTGCTGCCCTTGAGAAAAGATACGGAGGGCATTCCGAGAAGATCGGTTCCAGCTGGGTGAGTGAGTCAGGTGCCAGACAGCAGGACCGTGCCACCAAGCACAGGTGATCTGGAAAGCGGGCACTGAGCGCTCACACGGAGAGGGGGGCCAGCAGAAGGGCGGAAACGAACCCAAGAGGAGGGCACACCACACCGAAAGGCCCCCAGCCCTGCCACACACTGCACCGGTGGGGGTGTCTGGGCGTCCTGCCAGGGCCTGCCTGCCCGACGGCAGGTGGGCTGCTTGGGGTCCCTTGAGAGGCTAGGATCACTGAGCACGTGGTCCGTGCTCCACACTCGGGGTGCCTCTGGCGACGCCGTCAACTTGTCACACTGAAGCCACAATGTCACAACAAAGGGAGCCAGAAGTTAGACAGGAAAAGGAACACTTGCTGCAGGCCTGCGGTGTGCCAGGGGCCATGCTGGGCACTGGGCACCCTACCGCAGAGATGCACGGAGGTCTCTGAGAGGCTGAGAGAGCACTCCTCTCGTGCTGCTCCCTCTGCCACGTCACATGAGGCCACCACAGGTCCCCGCTGCCCGTTCGGGGTTCCTGTGACATCGTAGCCTCTGGGAGCTCGAAAAACCCAGCCAGGAGCGAGTGTCCCCTCCTGCCACATCCTCCAGCACCTGCAACTTTTCATGTCATTGTCTTAATCTCTAAATCCACTGGTAGCCACAAAGACACAGCCCTTCTCCTAACTCTGGAACGCTCTCTTATCCCACCATTGGGTTAGCCACACAGACAGTAGGGCCTGGAGGTTCAGGAGAAATAGTCCCTGGACCTTTGCATCTTCCTTGTTCCACTAAAATGATCCTGGAAGTGCATGAAACACAACTGGAATGTCGGGACAGCCCGAGGATACTCAGTGAGAACACTCACCTTCACGACGACGGAGAGTGACAGACTCCGTGCGGTCAGCCAGGCCCGGTCACCAACCACGCCCCAGTTCCTTACACCATCCTCAGGGTGGGCGCGATCCAAAACCCCCACCTTGGCAGAGTTCCAGCTGACCGCGTAACACAGACCCTCGGCGGCGTCATCCTGCACTCTGCTCTCGGGAGTCTGTGAATGGCACACAGGATCTCCTCCCTGGCAAAGGGGGTCATCTGGACAGATACTCCCCCAGAGAACAGTCTAAAGAGGTCTCTGCATTTTATCTCACTGAAGGATATGCCATTTCTTTCCCCCAAACAGATCCCTGACACTTAGAAGGTGCTTAGTCAATGTGAATTTGAATTTAACTCAATCTCTTTAAAAAAAAAAAAAAAAGATATACAGAAAAACCTGTACCAATGACTCCTTCTTCTCCCTTAAATCAATGAGGAAGGACACCAGGGAAATGTGATGGTGGCAAGGCCCCATTATCTTTCTTCTGCTCACATGCTCCACACAGAAGAGAAGCTCACAGAAGGGGCCGCTGGCCGGAAGAGACCCTGGAAAGTACGCAGCTGACGCGCTTCAAACGAGCCCATTTGATTTCTATCCCATTTCAGTTGCCTTCCAGAAGGCAAGTGTGGTAACTTACTGCAAGCCACTTTGACCTCTCTGTGGGTCATAAAGATCAAGTTAGTGGGTAGTGACTAGCATCGCATGGGATGGGATAAGACGGATCACAGGTCACGTTCTGGGCTGAGTTATGTCCCCTGCAAGGTCGTATGTTGAAGTCCTTGTGCCCAGTAGGGCCCTGGGAATATGACTGAATTTGGAGACAAGGCCTTTGAAGAGGTAATTACAGTAAAGTGAGGTCACAAGGGAGCCCTAATCCAATCTGACTAATGTCCGCACAGGAAGAGGAAATGAGAACACAGACTCACACAGAGGGTGATCGCATGAGGACAAAGGGAAAGGACGCATCTGCAAGCCAAGGAGAAAAGCCTCTAATGAAACCGACCCTGCTAGCACCTCGATCCTGGACTCCCCGCCTCCAAACCGTGAGAAAATAAGTTTCTCTTGTTCAAAGCACCCCTGCAGTACTGTGTCAGGGCAGCGGAGCTGTAAGAACAGACGTCGCTGCATGAAACATTTGGGCTTACACGGACGATGCATGTCTAATCTGGCTCATGGTCAATACCGTTCGAAGACGACTGCTACAATGATTGCAGGTGAGCCCACAAGTCCTCGCCTTGATTGTCTGCTCTAGGAACTGCGTGTGTTGAAACACTTCTGTGAGTCAGAAGCAAACCGACAGCGACAAGGACGGTTTTCTGAGCACGTACTATGTTTCAGACTCTTCAGAGACACTGTCTCCATTCCTAACGCCAGCACAGCAAGGGAAGCATAATCCTCACTTTACCTAGCCAGGGGGAAACGAGGCCAGGAAAAACAAGGCAATCCGATTTAGCCAGCACTGAGTAAGCCCCTGTGAGTCAGACTTTGTGCTGGGCTGGGGCTTCGGGGAAAAGAAGCCCCGATCCCAGCTGTCCAGCTTCACACCCGTCTGCAGACATGAAAACACGAATAACATGCAACATGCTGAGCACTGCTACATGCGTGTGGGGGAAAGCTGAGAAGAAAGGCTTCTTCCGCTACTGAGGGTGTCAAGGAAAGCTATCGGCGGTGGGGGAGGTTAGTCCCCATTCTGGGGAGTAGAAACCCTGAAGAAAAAGCACAGATGTGAACACAGAGGCTCATTCCAGGAACAGCAGCTAAGCCCAGAGCCTGCACAAAACAGATGGGCTGGGCCAGACTGAAAAGCACACTGCAAACCACGCTAGGAACTTGAACTCTGGTTCTGTACTGTGGGAAGCCCTGCATGCTCTCTGAGCTGAAGGTGGCTAGGAACACCCCTTGATACTCCGGGTGGCCCACTGGCAAGAAACGGGCCTTGGGAGACCAGAAATGGCCATGTCTGGCCTGGGCAATGGTACGCTGGCCCTGCGTGCAGCCAGCGGTGGACAAGTGAGCAGGCCAGCACGACACCACTGCGCTGCTGACACACCGTCCGGCCCACGGCGTCCTGCGGAGGCTACATGCAAAGGGCCCTTTTGATACAACCCTAGGATGTTCTATTTTGGTTTACCTAAAACTTGGCAAATTAGTATTTTCCCATAACTACTAAATCCACTAATATATTTGGGATTTTGACACACTGATAGTTTTTCTTCACCTCATTATTTTACATGTGTGTTTCTCAAACAAAAAGGCCCTCTATTAACAGGTACTTATTATGTTGTACTACACAGTATTTATCTCTTCAAACACAACTAAAAGGAAGTCAAAAGCTTCCCTTCATTTCTACCGGGTTTTAGTTCAACCCCTTCTGTCTATTTCTGAACAAACAAAAGGGATTGTATAAACTACAGTGGAAACAAATTATACCCCTTTGGTGAGGAGCTCCCATATAACAGCTCATAAGCTTATGCTCCCTTCTCCTCCCCCGAGTGAAAAATGAAATCCATTCAATCAAAACTCTCCAAGAAACCACATATGCCATCTGGGGGGGAAGAAAAATACAAGGGGTAAAAAGCATGTCAGGAGTGGAAAACATGAAGCAAAATAATACATATTACCTTGACAATTTAAAAATTATGGCCTTCATTTTTGGCCAGAGTTCATGTTGTAGCTCTTTGTGCTTTGCTATGCAAAGCTAAAAGGTAAAAACTCAAATCTAAAGACTGGATGTGCTTCTTAATGGGAATAAGATACAACATGTAGCTCTTAGAGCCCAAACCCTGTGTTTTCATCTGTTAGTCCATATTCTAGGAGACTCTCGGTTGTTTGGGTCATACCATTTTACCCACAATCTCCAATTCCAAAATCTAATAAAGTGATGTATTCTTATTTTCAATACCATTTTACAATTTACTTAGATTCAAAAAATGTAAAGAAGACATATTAACATACCCACGAGTATAAAAGATGACCAGGAAAATATAATTCACAAAAAGTCTAGGGTTGCGGTAAGAGAGAGCGTAGGGGGCTGGGGCACACCAAGGTGGACATGACTGCGGTGTGCACGGTGCCTGCTGTCCTGAGGACTGTTTTGCTGACACACCGGCCTCGACAACCACCAATTTCACGTCAGCCTCAGGCTCTCTCTTTTCAATAAAAGCATCTCACCAAATCTTAACTGTGATACCACTTATGTAGTTTTGCATGACTTTTCATACATACACTTGTACAAACCACAAGAAATCTCATTGGGTGTCAGGCAATAAATTTGATTTGGGAAATACTGTCCCCAGGGTGCAGGGGCACTAAAGACCCCCCTCAGAGGGCAGGGGCTCTATGCATTCACTTCCTAACCAAACAAATAATAACTACAGACGGGAAAAGGAAGATGCTGGTTTTCAGAAATGAGTGAAGACACAGAAGTTAAAAATACCCCACTAATAATTCCTACTTATCAGAGGCCATTTCTCAGCCCACAGAGCACACCTGCTGTGCCGGCCTCCCAAGGCGTCCTGGTGAAATGCAGACTCCTGGGTGTTAGGTCCAGGCAGGACCCTGGAACCAGCCCTACACTTTCTGGGCTAGCTGCTGACTCAGCAAGGTTTTCTTTCAACATGTGAGTATTTCCCCTGAGAGCCAAGTGTTATTTGAACCAAATACCCAAATCCAGAAGCAGCTGAGTGCTGCGCAAGAAAGGAGGGACTCATGAGCTTCCGGCTGCAAGACAAAGAGGGGGATGATCCGCACTACTGGTCTTTAATCCTCGCAGCAGGCTCATGTGCCCATTTCACAAACAGGAAAGAGGAGGTGGAAGGAAGCTGGATGACTTTCCTCGTTGGACAACGAATGAACACTGAGTGGGCACCTGCCATACACAGTCCTAGGTATAGGCAGGTGTCCGTCCAGGACAGACAGATCCGCCCAGGACAGATTCCTCCCCCAAGGAGCTCGAGTTCTAGCAAGGAGGACTGCTAGCCATAAAAAGGCAAAGAGATACAGGGTGCCACAAGGCAGACAGAGATGGGGTGTCTGAACTCAGACCTGAGGGATGAAGAAAAAGCAGAGACATAAATATCTTGGGGAAACGATTAAAGCAGAAAGACCAGACACATAGTCCTGGAGACAGGGTGGAAACAAGCTTCCTTGGAGAGACAGAAGAAGAGCAACTCTGGCTGAAGCTAAGCCAATGAACAGAGGAGGGAGGGTGACTGACGTGCAGAACTAAGGAGGGGAAAATTATGGGAGCCCATGGATGGTCTGAAGCAGCAAAGCAACAAGACATGACACTAGGTGGGGGACTACAGGCCAAGGAGACCCCTGATGGCCGGACAGGGCAGCTGAGGCCTCACAGTGGTTTCCACTGTGCCTGTATGGGCGCATAGGTGGTGACAAGCGGCCACATCTGGGATCCATTTAGGAGGTAAGACCCTAGAACTTGCTGACAGGACTTAGATGTGGGTCTGACAGGGAAGAAGATGAGTCGGGAATGCCTTCACGGTTTCTGGCTTCAGCAGCCGGCCAGGCAGAGGTGGCCCTGGCTGGTATGGGGAGTGCAGGAGGGAAGGCGGTAGTCTGGAGCATGGTGTGAGGAAAAGTAGAGAGCCACGCATGCAGAGTCCTGCGGAGATCCACCAGAAGAGGAGAGTGCTGAATGGACCCTCCCCGTGGACACTCAAGTCACCAATAACAGAGGCAGCAGAGGAGCTGCGGGGGGAGCAGGCCAGCAGCCGGCACCATGAAAGAGTGAGGAGGAGGACCGGAGTATTTGTCGATGACGCCAACGAAAGGGAAGGCGAGCGGTGACGAGCCCTGATGACCTGCCCAGACGACGAGTGCGAGCTTCTGAAGGAGGACCCCCGAAGTAGCAAGAGCAAAGCCTGCGCCCCACCTCCGGGCCCGACACTTGGGGCGTCAGTCGGAGCAGAAGCGGCAGCCACTTGAGAGGACAGTGGGGAAGCAGTGCCCTCAGGTGACAGCGGCTGCCTCAGGCAATGCTGGCATCGTGAGTGGAACATGAGTGGGATGCGCTCTGTTGTGTGGGACTGGCTTACCCCTGCATTCGACTCCTGTTCCCTCGGACTGCAGGCGAATGACACACGAGGCCACAGTTAGGCCGGAAACACTGCCAACATTTCCAAACTCCCACGCTCAAGAGCCACTAGCTTGATACGAGAAGGCTAAGGGGCCAATCGGGAAAAACGAGGCAGAGCTGAAATAAGGAGTTTGCAATAGCAGACCCTAAGTTCCTGCAGCCGCGGCGGAAGGGACCACGAGAGCGAGAGGGCGGGGAGACGGGGCCTGTATCTCAGACTGTATCTCAATGTCAAGGTCCACTGAGGAGATCACCATCAAATGTCTAGAACGTTCTCCTGCTACTTTCAGCTTCAGTCCGGGAAGCACTTGTGGGAGGCGTCCTGACCCCTTTAAGCCTGCCGGACGCCAGCCAGGTCTATGACGGCACTGGACAGATTTTACAGTTAGCTGTGCATACATCCAAAGCTGGGTACTAGACTTGGCTTTGCCTGAATAACTAACTGGGAGTCTCTGGGCAAACTACTGAGCATCTCAAAGCAGCAGAGACCTCATCAGCCCGGTGGCCGAGACCCTACCTGCCTCCCAAACCCAACAAATGAGAACCAAATGAGTCAAGAGACAGGAAAGCCAGCAGAAGTGTGTAGAAGAAGGTCGTGTGAGAGGCAAGCAATTAGGATACAAACACACAGGAAAAATCCTCAACCCTGCGAGCTACCAGGGTTGTTTTAATACAATTAAAACAACGTGGTAGCATTCTGTACATAGTGAATCAACAGCAGTGCCAGCCAGCAGGACCATCAGAACGATGCCTTCAGAGGCAAGCTGGCAGCATGCTGCAGCAGCAATAAAAACATTCAGAATGACCGTCCAATGAGCCCTCTCCAGATAAACTCTCCCTCCTGCTCACAAAGCCAAAGCTCTAAAGATGCTCAGCATAGCACTGCCAATAACAGCAAAAACAGACCAGATCAAGAACACGAGCAAACAGAAGTATTCATTACTAACGCGTCCCACGAGATGCGAGCGCCGACACGTGCCGCCAGCCAGTTACGGGTACAAGGTACCTGTGAGCTGCCAAACATGGCTCAAAACGACCCTGGGGCAGGTGCACAGATCTGGGAACATACTAACATTTGAAGTGTACATTCTGAGTGAATCATGTGGTCCACGAATTAAGTCTCAATAAAGTTGGGTTTTTTTAAGATTTTACTTATTTATTAGAGAGAGAGAGACAGAGACAGTGAGAGACAGCACAAGAAGGAGGAGAGGGAGAAGCAGGCTCCACACTGAGCAGAGAGCCCCATGCGGGACTCGATCCCAGGACCCTGGGATCACAACAGTTAGTTAAGGCAGACGCTTAACTAACAGAGACACCCAGGTGCCCCTCAATAAAGTTGTAATGAAGCATGAGAGACTATGGACTCTGAGAAACAAACTGAGGGCTTCAGAGGGGAGGGGGGTGGGGGAATGGGATAGGCCTGTGATGGGTAGTAAGGAGGGCACGTATTGCATGGTGCACTGGGTGTTATAACTAATGAATCATCGAACTTTGCATCAAAAAAATAAAAATTAAAAAAAAAAGAACAGTAAAAAATAAATAAAAAATAAATAAAAAATAAAAAGAGGAAAACAGGGGCACCTTGGTGGCTTAGTCGGTTGGGCAGCTGTCTGTTGATTTTGGCTCAGGTCATGATCTCAGGGTCGAGGAATCAAGCCCCGCATCTGGCTCTGCGCTCAGTGGGGACTCTGCTTGAGGATTCTCTCTCTACCTCTCCCTCTGCCCTTCCCCTCCCCCTGTGCACACACATGCACGCGCACACTCTCTGAAATAAATCTTTTAAAAGGAAGAAGAAAACACGCATTATTGATGCATTCAACAACACGTGCACGCCCATCTGCCCCCCAAGGTGCCAGGGGTGAGAAGGAGCCAGTTAGAGACCCTGCCCTCAGAGTGCTTGCAGCCCTGCGGGGAAGTCTGCTCATGAAAGAAGCAGTGGGCAGCTGGAGGGCCACAAGGGCTCCCACGGGCAAGTTCCATGCACAGCAGGAACACTGCAATGGAACACAAGCCGGCTTTGAAGCACTAAGAAAGGCTTCATAGAGATATAAACGTGGTGTCTGCACAGAGATGTGAAGGGTGAACAAACGTTAGCTAAGGAAGGAAGGCAGGAAAAAGGAACGGGAGCAGGATGAGGAAGAGAGTCACCCAGGCAGCATGCACCACATCTGTACCCTTCCGTCCATCAACACACTTGTGCTTCCTCTTCTTGGCCCTTACGCACAGTGCTGCTATGGACACTCATGGGCAAGTTTCCGTGTGGACATGTTTTCAAATCTCCTGAGTGTACTTGTAGGAGAGGAACTGCTGGGTCATACTGGACAACCACGGACCATCCACTTTGCTTCCCCAAAGCCCAGATGACAGAATCACACCATACTACCGTACCCAGCATTCCCAAAGCACACAGTCTTAATTCCACCAGCATTAGAGAAAGAACTTCTAAGTGAAACTATTTCTTCTGCTCGGCATGGTCTGGCCAACACCAATTTGTTCGTCAAGGTCAAGATCACCTTCTTCATAGAACATTACCCCAAACATTCTTTCACCTCTCAGAAGAACTGCCAACTGCCCCCACGATGCGCCTGTATCCATTTGTTCATACAGACTCCTCTGTCCCCTTCACCGGGGCTCTTCCTCATGTCTGTTCTCTGGAGATAATCACCCAAGATGCTCTCAACACTGGCTGCCTGCTATGAGGTCAGACTAGTGTGGCACAGGGAGGCGCCCACGCCTGTCAGCAGGGCAGTGCACGGGACACAGTGAACAAGAGAGGATGGGGCAGGTGGGGATCAGGGCACCTGGGATGCTGAAAACCCCTCCATAAAGGCCTAGCCGGTAAATACTCAAGGCTTTGTGAACCAAGAGGCAAATCAAGGATGTTATGTAGATACTTATATATAGCAAGTGAGAAAACAATTTTTGTAACAGATTTAAAAATGAGAAGAAAAGAAATTTTTTTGGAGAGTGATGACATTTCACTTAATTGGGGTTCAAAGTTCAAATCCTTATCATCAAATGGATTGCAAGTGTTCACCTGTAAAAGCCATTCTTAGCTGGAAGGCCACACACAGCAAAGAAGGTGGGAGCAGATTCGACCCGCAAGCTGCAGCGAGCTGACCCGTGTTGTTAAACCGCGAGGGGGAATCGAGGTTTCATTCCAGGCACAATGAGGCCACAGAGCTGGAAGCGGGAGGTGTGTGGTCTGACACAGCTTCTGAGAGCTCACCCGGGCGTCTCGGTAAGGAGTGAACTGAGGAGGGACAGGAGAGCCAAGGCGGGAAGATCACGGGGCAGTGAGCGCTGTGGCCACAGGGAGGCTGCATGCGGGCTTCCCGCTGCCGGCGGCACGGAGGGTGGAGGGGGGCAGTGCCACAGATGTGGGGGGGGGTGCGCCTGAACAGGCAGGTGGGGAAAGGCGAGAAACAGCTTCGGGGAAAAGGAGACTTCACTCCTACTGAGTGTGAGGTCTGGGGGAGAGCAGGCTGGACACGTGGGTTTGAGGGCCAGTGGCACAAAAAACAGCGATCCAAGGCAGGGCGTGGATACATCACAGCACGGGAAAGAGGGTGACACGAGCGGCCACACATCGCAGGGTTCCGTTCACTTGAGATGCCCAGGACAGGTAGGCTTAGACAGAAAGCAGATCAGCCTGCTGAGGGCTGGGGCAGGGGGAAGGGGGAACAGAGTCTGACAGGTCTGAGGCCCTCCGGGGCGGATGCAAGTGTCTAACACCGCGGTGTGCAGACGGCTGCGCGACCCCGCCAATTCACCAGGGTGCCTGCACGGGTGAACGTACTGGTACGGGAGCTCTTTCTCAATATGTTCTCTTTAAAAAATACAATCTGGGGGAGCCTGGGTGGCTCAGTCGTTAAGCATCTGCCTTCAGCCCAGGACCCTGGCATCGAGCCTCTCATCAGGCTCCCTGCTCTGCTGAGAGCCTGCTTCTTCCTCTCGCACTCCCCCTGCTTCTGTTTCCTCTCTCACTGGCTGTCTCTCTCTCTGTCAAATAAATAAATAAAATCTTTAAAAAAAAAATAAAAAATAAAAATAAATTTAAAAAAATTAAAAATACAGTCTAGTAAGATACTCGGTTTCCTGGAGGCAAAGGCACACCATGGGCCACACCACGGCTGCTCTGAGCCCTGCGATGCTCAAACCTCCAAGGGCTGCTGGAGACCCAGGTCTGGGGCTCAGAGACGAAGCCGGGAAAACAGGGCTACACATTTCAGGTAAGTCAGTATTTCATTTATTCTCACAACCCCCTCGCAAGATGATGTGCCTTGTAATCCCTTTCTGGGGTGGAGAAACTGAGGCTAGCTATGAGCTTGGACCCCAACGTGCATGTCTCCACACTTTCTAACACTTCCGCACACTGTCTCAGGGGTAGAGGCCAGCAGGGTGCAGTATGTCCTGACCTTGGGTTCCCACTGCACGTCAAGTTCACGGTCTAGATGACAAGGCCTGGGATTCTGGGCTCCTCCAGCTGGACTGTGACCTGAGTGGCTGATCGAAATCTACACCTTCAACGGCAAGGCGGCAAGGGTCCCATCCCCAACCACTGAAGTGTACGGATGCAGGACATCAGGCAGCGTGGAGGGGGCACGTATTCGGGTGCCAGCCGCGCTGACCACCATTGCTCGCCCAGGAGACGGTGCCTCGCATCACTGCCTGTCCCGCACCTCGCCCTCGTCCCTCTTTCCCACCTGCCACCCCCGTCAGACGAGAGGAGCAGTGCTAGTGTTCATCATCATAGGGACACAAATCAGAACATCTGCACGTCTGCTAGCCCTCGGGGCTCACTCTGCTGTTTCCCTGACAAGAGATTCCATTTCTCTTGGGTCCTCTTAAGGTACCTTGGGCGACAGAACCAGCAACCTACGACCAAGGAGCTAGAGCCCGGGTCCCCTGGGAGAGAAATCACATAAATGTCTCAGGATTTATTAAGGACGTCCCTGCATCTCACACACTGTCACGCACTTCATGGAACTTATCTCTATGGAGTCCTGCCAAGTAAAGGAGACAGCGGAGCTGTGACAGGTTTTCAACCCAGAGTCGTCCTGCAAAATGCTGAACACAGTAAAACACAGAAGTCCTTTAGACCCCAGCAGGGACACGCCCAAGCAACTATGTGAAGTTTCAATTCCACTGAGAAAGCACCTGGCCCTAGAGCAAGACCACAGCACCCTCTGCTACCATAACGCGGTATGACACGTCTGAGGGAGGAGGCTTCCTCATGGGCCGTCCCGCGGCCCCAGCGGCACCCTGTCCTCACCTGTTCACTGTGGCACCAAGAGGAGTGACTGAAAGCAGGGCATTTTTCTGCCCCTCACTCATGCTAGCACACCTACTCTAAGGCTAATCTGAGTCCTCTCATCTGGGACTTTCCACTGGAAGCCGTAAGATTCCGTCTGAGCTAGTTTTTCCCCTTGCCCCTGTTTAAGTAATTTGATGTGAAAGGAATGTGTGTCAGCAACTACACACCCAGGCTAGAAAGGCCAAGGATCAAATCAGGTGCTGGGCTGGATCTGGCCCCAGGCAGTAATTTCCCAAACCTTGTTACAGAAGAGCAATATCCACAGGGATTTTTATTTTTTTTTATTTTTTTTTTTAAGATTTTATTTATTTCTTTGACAGAGAGAGTGCGCACAGGCAGGGGGAGCAGGAGAGGCAGACGTGGGACTCAACCCCAGGACCCTGGGATCATGACCTGGGCCGAAGGCAGATGGTTCACCAACTGAGCCCCCAAGCGCCCCAGAGGAGTTTTTAAAGCAGCCAACTAGAAGAAACATCAGTTGGGCGGCACGGCATAGGGCAGACTTACAGAGACAGAAGTCCCCACTCACTCAGCAGCATTTCAGGGCCTAGCAGGTGCCAGGTGCTGGTCCAGGTACACGTGACACTTCCTGTGCTTGAGGGGCATCCAGGCTGGGGGCACCCCAGGGGGGGCAGGGGGGGACAGGCCATCAGTGCTGGGAGCCAGGGCTGTAGCAGGGACCCACACAGTAGGCTCCATGAAGAGGGTATCACAGTGAAGGACAAATTCCTAGACAAGGTGACAGGAACAGGAGTGGCCAGGAGGGCAGCAGTGCAAATGCAGCAGAGCAGAAATGCTGCAGCATCTGGAGATAGGCACGGCCAGGGCACGGTGAGTAAGAGAGCAGGGAGAGATAGGCTGGACGTGCACCACCCTGAGCCTTCACAGAGTCAGGGGTCCCGCACCTTCTCAAGGACTCCCGCGCAGCACACAGGACCAGGTCACAGGTTTGCAGCCACGACCCACAGAGCTCACCGGTCCACGGCTGTGCTGCCATGGAAGCTGCAAGCAGCTTCCCCGTATCAATGGGGGGATTCGGGATATGGGAAGGGACCACGTATCAATAATCATAAAGAGTAACACAGTCACACTTCCCAAGAAAAGTCCACAAATTCTCAAGTTAGTACTTCCATCTTGAAAAAAACGACAAGAGTCCTGGGGAACTGATGCCTTTCCGTTAACAACTGTCCTCATAACTTATGAGTTCACTCCTATCTGCACACATGAGAGGGTATACGTGGGGGAGAGCAGGGCAAGAAGCGCCCAGATCACAGCGTCTCCACCTGCAAATACCCAGACAGGCTGCCATATGACAAGAAGGCTAGGGAGCCCTTCCCTCAAGCCCGGGGTCAGTGATTCCCTTCTTGGCTGTTCTTCTAGTCCACATTTCATTTCAATGCAGCGGTATTGAGAAATGTTAATGACCAACTCTATAAATGATACCATGGGCTTTCCAGAGGAAAGGTCATCCAATAAATTAAAATATCTATCATGAGGGGTGCCTGGGTGGTTCAGCTGGTTAAGTGACTGACTCTTGATCTCAGCTCATGTCTCAAGCAGGGTCATGAGTTCAAGCCCTGAACTTAAATACATAAATGGATTAAAAAATTAGAAATTAAATAAAATATAGATCACTAAAATGAAAACAAACTACCTCACAATTGTGCCCTCGTAGTTGTACAAATGAGAAAATGGAGGCCGGGGAAGAAGGCCATCAGTGATCTGAGGTTACAGCCATCAGAAGGAAGAACTCTTTAGACCTCCTGACTTTTGTCCTTTTCTCCAAAGACTCCTAATTAACCAAATACCATTACACACAGACCTTTAAGGAGACGGTCCTTTGTTCAACAGTCTGATGTCCCGAGCTCCTCTCCTTTTAAACTCAGCGTCTTTAGATCACCACCTGACGTGACCTCCAACAAGCAGCAAGCTCATTCCCTCCAGAGCTTCCGGAGGGAAGACAGGCACTGACCAACTAAAGACGCAGGGATTCTTCCCTGGCGGTCGTGAGCAGCGCATGAAGGAAGAGAACAGAGCAGGAAGACCTGGTCGTGCAGGGACTCGTCAAAAGCTGCCAAGAGGGAACCCAGACCTAGCGGAGTCACGTGGTGACCGGGAACGGGGAGGGGGAGGAGAGAGTACGTCCTGCCACAGGACTGGGGATGCGTACTTAAGAGAAGAAGCGCAGGATGAAGCAGGTGAAGGTGCGAGCAGCTCAGGGCAAGGATGTGGGGCCCTTTCTTCACGACCTACAGTCACGCGAGACCACACACAGTTAAACGTGAGCCATGAGGGAAAGTGGTACCGAGAGAGAGCAGAACGTGACAAAAGGGGAGAGGGACGTGTGCCATGGATCAGGAGGCACCCAGAACTCGAAGGCCCAGTGGGCAGAGTCCGCTCAGACTGGACATTGTGCCCGGCACCCTGCATCGTCACAGCTGCTGGCTCGTGGGGAGGGCCAAACACCCCCGGGGGGACTGAAGAGAGCTAGCCACCCATCAAAAAGCAAAAATTCAATTCATCAAACAACAGACAGACCCATGCCCCGTCACCACTGGACACCAGAGCCGGCCTGTTCTGGGAACTCCGCCTTCGTCTGCCCCTCATGCTTCAGAGAAACCCAAGCACAAACCGTGCACCTACCAGCTGCCATGCTGGTCTTGCTGCTCAACGGTCAAACTCTGCAGGCAGCACAAAGACGGACGCAACTCCAATGCAGCACCAAAGGCCACGGAAACCGAGTGGGCACAGAGGCGCAGTGGTCCCGCCATCCGTGGGGGCTCTGTCCGCGCACTGACGCACCTGCGCCGCCTGGATCGCTCCACGCGCGGAGGGACACCAACAAGCACCAGACGTAGGACGTGCTGCAAGGTCATTCGCAACAAGGAGCTATAGGAGCTCCTCACGCACAGGTGTCTGTGGAAGTCACCTGGGGAACACAGACGTCCCGAGTCCCAGCAGGTGGCCCTGGGGACAGAGGCATCTGAGAGAAGAGAAGAGCATGTGGCGGGCATTCGTGGTACGCGTGACGTGAAGTCCACGCAGCCTGCCTGGATGAAGCTCAAGGACACACAGGTGTAGACGAGGAGATTACACAAGAAGAATCTCGCCCCACCCTGCGACGCGCCCTCAAACTTCATCAGGAACCAGGGTCCCCAACAGTCTCTGCCTAAAACACAATGTGTGACAGCTTCCTCTCCTGATTTAGAAAAGCCCAGGAATCAGACCGACCATCACCCTGGCTTTGAAAGGCAATCACATGCCAACATTAGTCCTTTTGTTTTGAAGCTGATCATTCCTGAGTTTTCGTGCTATTGGAATTCATGTGTTTAAGCCTCAGCCTCACACGAGGAGAGAGATGCCACCCTTCCACCCGCAGCCTAGGAGACGGAGACCGCCACAGGCAGAGAGAGAGTAGGACACTCTGATTTCAAAGCTGTGAGCACGGAGGAGGCGCCCTGGATGGCGGGTGCCGGCTGAAGGAGCACAGCGGCTGCGCTGTGTCAGGTCCGCGCTGGGACAGCTGGAGCGGGGGGCGGCTCTGGAGCACACAGCGGCGCACCACCAGGCACGGAAGGACAGATCCCCGGGCAATGGGAGCTCCGCCCTCTCCAGGGACTGCTCTCAGCTGGAGAGCCGCCTCGTCCAAGACCACGCCCCCTTCCTGGGAGCAGTGTGCGTCCTGAGGCGGGGTGGGAGTGTGAGGCCTGGTCCCTCACCACACAGCAAGGTATCTCTCTGAAGGGCCATGTCAGCTTCAGCGTCCCCTGGGGCAGCTGCGGCCTCTCCAGAAACTGCCTTACCAGGCACTGCACCACCGATCACCAATCCTGGCTTGCTCTAGCGGGGAGGGTAAGTGGGGGCGCACACCGGGGTCCTCGGGGAGGGTAACTGGGGGCGCACAGAGGGGTCGTCAAGGGAGGGTAACTGGGGGTGCACAGAGGGGTCCTCGAGGAGGGTAGCTGGGGCCGCACAGAGAGGTCCTCAGGGAGGGTAACTGGGGGCGCACAGAGGGGTCCTCGGGGAGGGTAACTGGGGGCGCACAGAGGGGTCCTCGGGGAGGGTAACTGGGGGTGCACAGAGGGGTCCTTGGGGAGGGTAACTGGGGATGCACAGAGGGGTCCTCAAGGGAGGGTAACTGGGGGTGCACAGAGGGGTCCTCGGGGAGGGTAGCTGGGGGCACACAGAGGGGTCCTCGGGGAGGGTATCTGGGGGCACGCACCAGGGTCCTTGGGGAGGGTAAGTGGGGCGCACACTGGGGTCCTCGGGGAGGGTAACTGGGGGCGCACACCAGAGTCCTCGGGGTTCTGCTTATACTTCCCATCTGGCTGCCACTTACAGAAGCGGTCACTTGGTGAGAATTCGCTGAGCGACATGCTTATGAATCGTGCGGCTCTCTGTATAAATGTTATACTTGGATGTTTCTATTTTATGCGATGTAGGCAAAGGGAAGGGGAGCCCACGCAGGAGGCTGAGAGACAGAAGTGGCAGAGCGGTAGAGGGGGCCTGGGGAGGAGAGGGAAGAAGGCATGGTGGGCAGCGGCATCAGGCCCCCCAGGAGGACAGCAAGGGCAGCACAGGGAGCTGAGGGCACAGGGGAGCACGGCATCTCCTCACAGCGGAGGACCGGGAAGCACCACCCACCTAAGCCTGGGTCTGTGCGGGCCAGCACGAAGGGTGCTCCCGTTCACTGAACTCACTCACCTTGATCTGACAAAAAGTCCAGCATGGTCTGCAACAGGAAGGACAAGTGCCTGACAGAAAGAGCAGGATTCCCCATTCTTCGGGACGCGTAGACCAATTCGTGAAGCAAGCGCATCTGGACGGCAGCCCAGCCTCGGTGCGTGCCTGTGGCGGAAGTCACAAAGTGTCCTCAGAGGCCTGGGGGAGGCCGCGCTGGCACCAGAACCAAGGACGCGAGCCTTCCTTGGAAATAATGTAACGGTGTGTGTAAAACTTGTAACTGAAAGACAAATGCCCAACAACCAAACCCAGAGGGCAAGAAAAACACTTCCTGTGTTTAACTCTCCCCAGACAGCTGATAAGGGATATGTTTTCTCATACCATAAAAAGACATGTTTTATGGAATACTTCTTCTCTTCTGCAAAGACACAACTTAAAAATAACCACTTTGAGATCATTACTGTAAGGCTATAACAAAACAGTATGTTTCCAATGGCATGTATTTGAGTTATACAATTTTTTTTCAAAAAAATACTGGTATGTGATGACCCTTCATTAGCAACAAACAAGGACACTAGAAAAATGTGCTTTTTTAATTTAATGTATAAGAAAAACTCATAAAAGCAGACAGCTAAATTAGAAAAAGGTTACCAAAGGACTTTTGTGGCTGCTCCCTCCAAAACAAATTAGCGTGGTTGAAATTTAAGGTGGGGGAGTCGGTTGCACAGCCAGTGGAAAGTACCTCTTTAAGACTACAGAATCTAGGGGCGCCTGGGTGGCTCAGTCAGTTAAGCGACTGCCTTCAGCTCGGGTCGTGATTCCCGGACCCCAGGATGGAGCCCCACTGAGCAGGGAGCCTGCTTCTCCCTCTGCTTATTCCCTACCTGTGCTCCCTGTCAAATAAATAAGTAAAATCTTTAAAATAAAGACCACAGAATCTTAGAGTTATCTATTCCATCTCCCCTCTGGCAACAATTACTACTTTTAAATATTCTCTACCTTGAAATCCTTCATGAAGGAGACCCCATAACGGGATTCCAACACAAACAGGTTATGACACAGTGTTACGTCTGGGGCCCTAAGGGCTGGGCAGAAAAGATGAAGACTCCAACAGGGGCTCCTCTTGCCCCAGCCCTACTGAGCTCCTCTCCCGCTGCCCTGCGCCACACGGATGGCTGGTTCTTTCATGCACTTCTGCTGCATCGCGCACAAATTCCGACCCACAGGCTTTATCCAGCAGTGAGGCACCTGCAAGCTCATGTATTTATTCCTTCCACCAATCCTCAATTTCCTTTGGAGCCAGGATTGTGTCTTATGCACCCAAGTATCCTTAACGCCTAGCGGGATGCCCGGCTCACAGGTGCGACTTCACAGGCATGTGGGTCAAGTGGAAAGCCTGATGAAACACGATGCCTCTATTTTCCAGACATCCAACTTAAGTATGTAGGGTAAAATGACATGATTTCTGGGGTTTGCCCTAAGATACTTCAACAAAGAACAAATAAAAGAAAAAGAGGTAAAAATAAAGCCCATGTGGCAAAGTCTTGATAATCACTTACTCTGGGCAATGATGGGCTCATTGTACTATTCTCTTTAATTTGTATGTATTTAAGTTACTTCATAATAACTTTTTAAATTTAAATTCTTGGAAATGACCAAATCTACACACACACACACACACACACACACACATACACACCAAAAAAACTACCTTAAATCCTAGAGCCTATCTTATAAAAACCTTTTGGAATGTAAAGCCGCAGCACTTCTCATACGATAGGGAAGGACAGAAAGTCAAGTCCGGGCAGTATTTTCATCATCAAAGGAGCGAAGACCAAATGCCAAAACAAAGTAAGAGATTTTTAAAAGGATTAAGAAGCCGAAATCAACTTCATGTCTAACCAAGCCATGAATTCTAAATAACCCAATTCAATTAATCTCAACGTTACGGTATCAAGAAGGTTTTCTCAATTAAAAATTGGGCAAATATCACCATGTTGATTTTATTTTAAATGCATGATGATGCAGTTCCTACCACAGGCAACTGTAAGACTGACTATAAATTTTCTTAATGCTACTGTACAAGTCACAATTGCCATGTGAGTCAAATTGCCCCTCCAATAAAATCTGACTCTTTTTATTTGTAAACCAGATTTGCAACATATGACAAGTAATAACATTGTCAACACTCGCGCATTCAGAAAGTTCTTGATTTGAGAGTTTATTACAACTGTTGCCTTAAAGCAAATCCACTTGCCCTACCAGTCCCTCGTACGAGCTCTTAGGGAAGACTGAATCCCTCACTCGGGAAAAGGCTCCTCTCCATACACAGCATATTCCTAAATCTTCATACACAGCAACACAAAGGAGATTATTAAAGTGATAACCACCAGCCCATTAAGCTGGCAAATACACACAGTTCACATCTGTGTGCCTGCCCTGACTTTCTGTAACCAGCTAGTGAAAATGTTCACTTTGAGAAATGGAAATATATTTTGGGTCCTGAGAATACAATTCACTTTCATTCACAGGTGCAAGGTTTGAGTACATTTCTACTTAATTCTCTGAGAAATGTCTGAAGTGGTCCAGAGCAACAGTGGAGATGGAGTTTAAAGTGATTTTTAATTCCTATTAAAAATACAGCCAGCCAACATTTATCATTTGTACTTTATTTGATCTCACTTCCTAACCTTACCTCTTTCACAAAAGGATGGCAAATGTTTCCTCCCAAAACAGAAGGCTAAGTAAAAAGTACCAAATCACTTGGAGTTCTGCTTATTTGTTTCATTTTTCACAAGAAACACTGTGTTCATCTGCTTTAAAAATTAAGGCCAAGAAATTCTATTCAACAAGTGGGAGCCCACACGTGTGGCTACAGCGGCTCATTAGGGTTTGGTCCTGCGTGACACGTATCTCCTGGGACACCTGCCATGTGCCACCCAGGGGCCAGGGGGGAGTCAGGGGCTCCGCTCTCACAGGCACACAGGCTGGCGTGGGAGGCGGCTGTTAAATCTTCACCCCAACTGATTTTTTTTAAGTAGGCTCCACACCCAGCACAGAGCCTGACTCATGGCTCGATCTCATGATCCTGAGATCATGACCTGTGCCAAGATCAAGAGTCAGATGCTCAACTGACTGAGCCACCCAGGTGCACCAACCCCAACTGATTTTTAAATGCACTTGCAAATTATGGGGTGCCATAAGGAAGAATAACAGGATTTGATAAAAGAGGAAAAATAAGGGGTGCCTGGGTGGCTCAGCGTCAGGTTCCATGCTGGGCATGGGGCCTGCCTGGGATTCTCTCTCTCCCTCTGCCTCTCCCCCCATTCACACATGTACACTCCCTCACTCTCTCTCTCTAAAATAAATAAAATCTAGAAAGAAAGAAAGAAAGAAAGAAAGAAAGAAAGAAAGAAAGAAAGAAAGAAAGAAAGAAAGAAAAAAGAGAGAGAGAGAGAGAGAGAAAGAAAGAAAGAAAGAAAGAAAGAAAGAAAGAAAGAAAGAAAGAAAGAAAGGAAGAAGGGGAGAGAAAGAGGAAAGAAAGAAAAATAAAGGGAGTCTGCACAGGCTGAGGGCCATGGGCAGCTCTCTGCAGAAATGACAGCCAGCCATGACCCAAAGGACAGCCGGCAGCTACACAGTGAGGAGCGAGGGACAGTGTCCAGGAAAAAGGCCTCCGACTCTGGACTCTCAGATGTTATGTAGCCCAGGCGACCTGCTGTCCCTCTGGAGCCAGCTTGGAGTTACAAGTACCTGGAGAGCAGGTGGGACCCTGCCTCCAGGCTCCCTGAAGCACAGTAAGTGGGGATTCCATCCTCCGTGCAACTGGAAACTTTTAAAATACCCTTTATCCTCTCTCTACGGAGCAACCAGGAGATGGCTCTAAAAACTGCCCTCTTCCCGAACACTAACCTCCTCCCTCTCTGGAACGTGGCCTAAGTGAGCTCGTACCCACCTGGGCAGCTCCGACGAGTCTCCCACCAACAACACTGAGCCTTCTGACTGTAAATTCCATAGGCATCTATGGCTTGTCCAGTTATTTCTGCCCTTAACTCCAATCACGACCAGCAGGGGCAGGAAAGGGACCAGCCCCCAAGCAAAGCACCACACTTTCTGTTGTAATTGTATTATAAGTACCCAAGGCCAGGGTGGGGCTCCGTCATTTTTGAACCCACTGCCAACCACAGTGTCTAACTGGGAGAGGAAGTGCTCCAACAATGAATGCAGTTATTGGATTCAAGCGACATCTCCGTTCCAGCAATGAGACCTTCGGTACCTTTGCTGAAGTCTTTGGGGTCCAGCGACAGACTGTAGCCAGGAAGAGTCTCCAGGAGGAGCTTGTAGCAGGCCCTCCAGCCCGGCTCCGAGATGCTCGGGGCCACGCACTGCATAGCGGCCACGCGCTTGAAGAACGCAGACTTTCGGTGGAAGCCAATCAGCTCGTAGAGCTCAGAGAGGATGCTGTACCGCTGGATTTTCTCTTCTTCAGAAAGCTGAAGCACAGACAGGAAGTAAAAAGCTTTTGAGAAAGGAAACACATTAAAAAAGCTTTTTTGTGAAACAGAGACATGACAAAACATTGAGGAAGGGCAGGCCTGGACAGTGCACCATGACGACACTCCAAGAAAAGCACAGAAACAGCATATGTGCAAGTCCCAAAGCCTTTCTGAGGCCCACCTCTTCAAGTTTGCCCTGTCCCTCACTGGGAAGGCCTGTATCGTCTGCAGCAAACGCATTTGCTACGTACCACATAAAGTGTACTTTTAGCTCCTGTATAAAAGAGAAAGAACAACAACTCACCTAGACACTAAGATTTCAGCAGGGACTTTCACCGAATACAAAACTGCTCAAAACAGAGAAACCACGGAACCACATAACCGGACAACGAATCATCGATAATCATAACACCCACACTTAGAATGAAGCCTTTGTTTGCATGTAGCTAGCTGTCCACTTTCCCTAAACCATTTATGGAAGAGACAGTCTTTTCTCCATTGTATATTTTGGCCTCCTTTGTGATAGATTAATTGACCTTATAATTGTGGGTTTATTTCTGGGTGCTCTATCCTGTTTCATTGATCTATGTGTCTATTTTCATACCAGTACTATACTGTTCTGATTACTATAGCGTTGTAGGAGAGTCTGAATTCAAAAGTTGTGATACCTCCAGCTTTGTTCTTTTTTCTCAAGATTGTTTTGGCTATTTTGGGGTCTTTTGTGGTTCCATACAAATTTTAGGATTTTTTTGTTCTAGTTCTCTGAAAAATACCATTGATATTTTGATAGGAACTGCTTTGAATCTGTACATCACTCTGGGTAGTATAGACATTTTAAAAATATTAATTCTTCCAACCCACGAGCATGGAATCTCTCTCCATTTATTTGTGTCGTCTTCAACTTCATTCATCAGTGTCTTATAGTTTTCAGAGTACAGGTCTTTCACCTCTCGGTTAAGTTTATTCCTAAGTATTTTATTCCTCTGATGCAATTGTAAATGGGGTTGTTTATTTCATCTTCTTTCTGTTATTTTATTATTAGTGTACAGATACACAAGGGATTTCTATATATTGACTTTATATCCCACAACTTTACTGAATTCATTATTGGTTCTAATAGTTTTTTGGTTGCATCTTTAGGATTTTCTCTATATAGTATCATGTCATCTGCAAATAGTGATAGCTTTACTTCTTCCTTGCAAATGTGGATGCCTTTTATTTCTTTTTCTTGTCTGGTTGCTGTGGCTAGGACTTCTAATACTATGTTGGATGAAAGTGGTAACAGTGGACATCTGTCTTGTTCCTGATCTTAGAGGAAAAGCTTTCAGCTTTCTACCACTGAGTATGATATTCACGGTGGATGTGTCACACATGGCCTTACCTATGCTGAGGCACGTTCCCTCTACAGAGTCGAAGCACCACTTTCCACTCACACCAGTAATGTATGAGAACTACTGTTGCTCCACATTTGATGTTCACAGTCTTTTCCATTTTAGCCATTCTAAAATGGAATGTGATTTGCATGGAATGGAATGGAATGGCTGTGATTTGCATTTACCCAATAACTAATGACGTTAGACATTTTTTCATATGATTTTTGGCCACCTCTATATCTTCCATCATATAGCATTTGTTCAAATTTTCTGGTCATTTCTTAAATTAGATCATTTGTCTTATTACTGAGTCATAGGAGTTCTTAATATATTCTTAATGTCATATTTTCCCAGTCTGCTGCCCATTTATTTTCCAAAAGAAGGCTTTTGAGAAGCAGAAATTATGAAGGACCTCAATTTATCAATTTATTAATTGTAAAGTAGCTCAATTTATTCTTCTTTTATGGTTAATGTTTTCTGTGCCCTTGCCTAAGGGACTTCCATTTACCCCACAGTCCTGAATATATTCTCCTATGTCTTCCTATAGAAGCTTTGCAATTAGGTCTAGGATCCATGCACATGCAAATTTGAAAGAGACACAGTCTTTGCTCTCTTTGCATACGGTACCAGTTGCAGAGAGATTCCAGTGCAATGAGATACAACCATGAGCAGAGGACTGAGGAGGTCTACACAGGAGAGGCAGGAGTATTTAATGCTTTTATCACATACCTGGAAACTACCAGACCTTCAACTGTAGTTTTAAATATGGAAAAAGATACTGGGGAAGGTAGAAATATTAGTGGTCATAGCCAGTACCTTCAATGAGGCCACCATCTAAATAAAGATCACTAGCCTTGGCCTCCAATCCATCGGAGTTCCCACTGATTCTTTCATGGACACTATTAAGGATGGAAGACTGGAATACTCTGATCATAAGATACTCAACACATCTTCGTTCTAATTTTTCAATAGGCTGTACAGCCACGACGGCTGAGCCCACCAGGGCCCAGACGTTTACGTGAAGCTCCAGTGGAAAGTAACTCAAAGACTACTCAAGACAAGTAGCTTCACTCGTAAGACGGACTCTGAGGGATTCAAATGTTAATTCACTACTCCTTTTCCAACTGGAAAGTAAGTTCACACCTGTTTCACTCCACCAGAAGCAAAGCAGTAAGAGTAGCAGGAAACTCAGACTTAGGAAGAGTCTCCTGGTTATCTGGAAGGATGTACAGACACAGGAATCAGAAAGACCCAAGTGCCAGTCCCAAATCTGCACATTACTAGCTTTGGCACTTCCCTTATTAACAAGGATAATAAAATCTAATCATGACTGTTGGAAAGACTACCTGAAATAACGTATACAGTCAGCATAGCTTAAAGCTCCCAATGAGTGTTCAAGAAAAGGGAAATACCATTGTTAATTAATGCCTTTGATGTCATTGGTGTTAACCCAAAATTAGCCAGCCAGAGATGCTCCTGAAAATGCCTCACCAGCCTTTAGCCTTCCCAAACATGGGCACTGGCAGTGACCTGAAGAACAAGGCCACGGCAGTCACTGTGAGATGGCCTGGTGATGGCACGCCTGCAATGACTGTGAAATAGCAGGGCAGGAAACTGCGGAGACCGTACATTCTCAAGTGTGGAAAACACATTCTGTTTCTACCCACATTTATTTCTAGCTGTAATTATACAGAGAGAAAATATATATTCAAAATTACACAAATTTCCATATATGTGTTTCAAAACAGTTTGGAAAGGAAAGAATGTAACTCTCTTCCCTACATCCCAAAGCAGGGTTACAAGGTTTGTACCAAGGGCCTTCCTTCAAAAGCCATCTGCTAAAGTAACTGGGTCCCTTTTCAGTTTTAATCATTCAAAAGGAAAGGATTAAAAACAAAACAAAACGAAGTTACGTAAGACCTGGTCCCTCAATCCCTCAATGGTTGACAAGGTCATGGAGGAGACGGACAAGCCAACAAGGAGTCACTCTGCTGAGTTCCCAGTGCCAGAGAAGATGGATGGAGGGATGGATGACGTGGGGGCAGTTGTGCCCACGCTCTTGGGTAGGCACCTAAAAGGCTCCTGGAGCAGGTGTACATACCATATGCCCAACACATTGGCAAACATTAGAGAGAGGGGAAACTTTACGAACAATCCACACCCTTAGTCTGCTGACCAAGTGGCAAAGTCAAAGCCAAAGCCTGACTTTGCTCATCCTGATTCCGTTGGACTCATTCTTGGATGATCTTAGAAACCAACTCCTCTGGCCTGGCCTCAAGAAGTCCTGCCTACTTTTGCCATCTCCGGGTTTAGTGAGCAAGCAAGCTTGGGTGTACTCTGAGGACTGCACAGACTTGGACTGTCTTTCCTAGCGTTTATTTTTTAATTCTAAAGAATCCTGAGTTTTCTAAGTATATTCTCCATAAAATCTATTCCCTCCAATGACAACTCATGGAGCCTGAAATTAAAAGCCAATTAAATGAGACCATACCCAGCCAAACTGTCACCCACCCGTCATCACTTTCTTCATATCCTCTCCTGCATGACTGTAATAAACACCTCCCTTCACCGAGCCCACAAAACACAGATTTGTCTCCTCAAATAGAACACGAGCTCCATAAAGAGGAGACTATTCCATATTCACCTCTTAATTCCTAGCATATGCAATATCAATGGATATAATTATGAACATGGCTCTTTCCTTTAAAAAATCTGTTTGGATATTTAAATGAGGCCTTGGGAAAAAGGCAATGTGTTTAGGGTCCAACATCCTGATTCAAAACCTTCTGAGGACCTTTTTGGATTGACTGTTCATTGTTTCACCGAAAACACAATTTCTCATTCCAGGAGGATTTATATATTTCCGCCAGGAGTTTGTGGTCACTCTCATGCCAGGACAACTTTAAATTAAATCCTCAGTTTGGGTTGCTTTTTTTCCTTCCAACAAGATTCAGAGTTTCCTTATTTACTTGCTTTGAGGAGTGGGATTTTTTTTTTTCCCAGTTCACCCTTTCATTAAACATGGCTTGGGGGAGGTCTTGGCTTTACATATGGGTCTGCCATCCAATTCCCAATGGGGGCAGGCCGAAGGCTTACCTCCAGTCCCTCCTACATGGGCTGTTGAAACTGTGTTCCCAGAGCTACGTGGCATTTGCTGGCTTCTGAAGCTCACTTACCTTCCAGGATTCATGCTTTCTAGTTTTTTTGTCACCTGAGGATTTCCTCTTACTTTCCTGCTATACATTTTGAAAACTGCGGGAAAAAGTTTTATTTCTTAATCAGCATTTTTTTAAAAGATTTTATTTATTTACTTGAGAGAGAGAGAGCAGGATTGAGAGCAAGCAGGGGGGAGGAGGACAGGGAGAGGGAGAAACAGGCTCCACACTGAGCAGGGAGCCCAATGTGGATCCTGAGATCATGACCTGAGCCGAAGGCAGGTGCTTAACCGACTGAGCCACCCAGGTGCCCCTTAATCATCATTTTTTTTTTTTAAAGATTTTATTTATTTATTTGACAGAGATAGAGACAGCCAGCGAGAGAGGGAACACAAGCAGGGGGAGTGGGAGAGGAAGAAGCAGGCTCATAGCGGAGGAGCCTGATGTGGGGCTCGATCCCACAACGCCGGGATCACGCCCTGAGCCGAAGGCAGACGCTTAACGACTGCGCCACCCAGGCGCCCCCTTAATCATCATTTTTAAGGAACACCCGCAAAGAGGGTTTTTGAGAGTTCCTGGACCATGATATTGCCAAAACAGAAAATACACTAGTTATCTTCTGAACCTGTGTATTATGACACTTTTTCTGACTAAGACATTCTTTAATTAAAAAAATAATTAAGGGGGTGCCTAGGTGGCTCAGCCAATTAAGCGTCTGCCTTCAGCTCAGGTCACGATCCCAGAGTGCTGGAATCAAGCCCTGAATTGGGCTTCCTGCTCAGTGGGGAGTCTGCTTCTCCCTCTCCCTCTGCCCTTCCCCTCCCCCAACTTGTGCTCTCTCTCTCTCTCTCTCTCAAATAAAAAAATAAAATCTTAGAAAATAATAATAATAATTAAGGCCCCCAGTAGACACACGAAAAGATGCTCAACATCATTCATCATCAGGGAAATGCAAATCAAAACTACAATGAGATATCACCTCACACCTATCAGAATGGCTACAATCAAAAAGACATAAAATAACAGGTGTTGGTGAAGATGTGGAGAAAAAGGAACCCACGTGCACTTGGTAGGAATGCAAACTGGTGCAGCCACTGTGAAAGACAGTATGGAGCTTCTTCAAAAAAAATGAAAAACAGAAATATGATATGATTCAATAATTCTACCACTGGGTATTTACCCAAAGAAAACAAAACCACTAATTAGAAAGATATATGCAACTCTACGTTTATTGCAGCATTATTTACAGAAGCCAAGATTTGGAAGCAGCCCAAGCATCCACTGATAGACATTTATGGATAAGGACAGGATATGGATAATGGATAAGGAAGATATACACACGCACGATGGAATATTGTGCAGCCATAAAATAAAGATGGGATTGTGTCATTGCAACAACATGGATGGACCTAGAGGGCATTATGCAATCAAACTGAGGAAGACAAACACCATAGGACTTCACTCATATGTGAAATCTAAAAAACAAACCAAAACAAAACAAAACAAAAAAGTGGAATCAGACCTATAAATACAGAGAACAAGCTGATGACTAGCAGAGGGGAGTGGGGTGGGGTGATGGGAAAAATGGATGAAGGGGAGAGAGAGGCTTCCACTTACAGAATGAGTAACTCATGAGAATAAAAAGCACAGAATAAGGAATATAGTCAACAATATTGTAATAGTGACGTATGGGATAGATGGTGGCTACTTGTGGTAAGCAGAGCATAGCGTATAAACTTGTCAAATCACTATGTTTTACACCTGAAAGTAATGTAACGTTGTGTGTCCACTATAGTCAAATTTTAAAAATTTGTGGAAAAAATAATAAAAAAATTAAGGTCCCAAATAGGATAGAGACTTAAAGAGGCATACAAAATTAAGAAAGGGGCAAAGCCAAAAAATGAGAAAACAATCTAGAAGGTTAATAAAATACATAGACTACAGATGAAATCAGCAATTCTTAGAAATACCTAATCTAAACATGACAATGAGATAAGATGTCTCTCTTGTCAGGAAAATGACATAAACGTAAAGGAAAATAGAACATAAAATAAAGGCAATTAAATCAAAAACTAGAATTCGAAGTTAGGCAAATTACAGAAGGCTACCACCTACTTCGGCCTCGTTCCTAGAACACAGGCAGGTTTGCTGGCTCTTGCCCGTGTAACCTGAGGCTAGGCGAGGGCTGTACAAAGTGAGCGTACAACGTAAGTGTCCAGCTGTGAAATCAGTGATAAAGAAAGAGACATGGGGGCACCTGGGTGGCTCAGTCGGTTGAGTGTCTGACTCTTGGTTTCAGCTCAGGTGGTGATCTTAGGGTCGTGGGATCGAGCCCCACGTCGGGCTCCACACTCAGCACAGAGTCTGCTTGAGACTCTCTTTCCCTCTGCCCCCACTTGTGCCCACTCTCTCTCTCTCTCTCCCTCTCTCTAAAACAAATAAATAAAGTCTTAAAAAAAAAAAAGAAAGATGAGTTTCCATGACAGAAATGATAATACTGTTCACTTGTAATATAAAGTATGTCTTCGCTTTCAGTGATCAATACTGCAGGGTCCTCAGAGATCGAGGATTGTATGAAAATGCTCAGCTTGGGGACCGACGTCCTCGGTGGGCGCCACAGCTGCACAACGCTGCTCACCCGTGACACTTGACTAAGATGCTCCAAAGGCACGTCAACCTCCAGGTGCGCACAGCGGACCCACGGCCGCCCTCCTCCCAGGCCGCGGGCACTGTCCCAGGACAGAGCACCCCGCTTGCGCCTTCCGCTCCCTCACAGCCCGTCTGTGGTCAGTGAGCAAGTCCCATCAGGTGTGCCTCCCTGAGAGCCGCTCGGGAACGCCTGCGCTGAGCCGGGTAACGGGCTGCACACGTGTCATCTCACGGAAGCTTCACAACAATCCTGGGAAGTCGGGGCATTAGCAGTCCAACTGATGAGAGAAACGCTGCTTCCCTGAGTGAGCCGTGCGGCCACATTGCGGCTAAGGGGCAGAGTTAGGATGAAGACCCCCTGACGGCCAAACCTCAAAGCGGCCTCCTCTGCACCACCCCATCACCTCCTGCCCGGGCTTCCGGAAGAGTGACGCTTTACAGCACCGTACGCCCTTGCTCAAAATCCCCAGTGGCTGCACACCGCTCTGAGGCTAAGCCGAAGGGGGACGGCACGCAGCCTGCACTGCTTCCTGCACCTCCCCGGCGCAGGCCTGCCTGCCCGGCCCCGGGTGCCTCAGCTTCTAGCAGCCACGTTCCTCCCACCACGGGGCTTCCCGCTCGCTATTCCCTTGGACTGGAACTGGAGTTTTGTAAACCCTGGGCTGCCATGCAGGGGTACTGTACCCTGTAAATCTCAAACAGCGGACTCCAATGCCACCCTCTTCGGCACGGATCCAACGCCTACTCTCAGAAAAATGCTCTCAAAGGATGAACCTCAATCTTACTCTTTAGGACTCCCCTTCCTTGAACTTTCATCAGTGCTTGTGGTTCTGTTTCAACAGATGACTGGCCAAGTATTTAGTAGGCTCACTGCAGCGGGCTGTGACGCGCAAGCTAGACCATGTCAGGAGTCGGCTCTGCTCACAACCGCAGCAACGCTACCATGGGGGACGGTTCCCTCGTCCTCACGAGTGCTCCTCCACCACTTACAGCTGTAGTGACTTAATCGACACAAGTGCTAATTAGCCAAGCCCCCCAAACATGACCCTCTTCAAAGAGTCATACGAATTAGGCTTCGAGTACAGCACTCTCACTAGAAATTTATTTTGAAACTAATAGCCCTAGCTATTCTACACATCTGACTTAAAGCATCCGACTAAATACACCCAAAGTTTTTTTTTTTTTAAAGAAATTAAGATGAATGCATCCTGAATAAGCTCGCAGTAACACCCACACTGTGCCCCCCTGCAGGGTCTGATTCAGGTAGCATAACCTGAATCTGGGTGTCTCGTTTATAAAATGGGGAGAGAGAGACTGCTGTGAATAGATTCATTTAACAAATATAGATCTGGCACTTACTATGAATAAAATCTTAGAAATATACAGATAAACAAGACATAGTCCTGCCCTCAAGAAACTCAGCCTTTTATTTACAATAGCATTAAAAAGAATAAAATAATGAGATAAATTTAACAAAAACGTGTAAGACTTGTACACTGAAAACAATAAGAGACCACCGATCTCTTTGTAAAAGACCTAAATATGGAAGACACCTCAGGTTCATGGGATGGAAGATAATATTAAGAAACCAAAACTCCCCAAAGTGACTTACAGCTTCATCCTAATTCCTATCAAAATCCCAGCTGGCTTCCTTGGAGATACTGACCCGCAGATCCCAAAATTCACACAGAAGTTTAAGGGACCAGAATAGCCAACCCAATCTTGAAAAAGAAGAGCAAAGTTTGAGGACTCACACTTCCCAACTTCAAAACTTACTACAAAGCTACCATAATCAAGTCAGTACGGTACTGGCATAAGTATGGATATATAAATCAATGCAACAGAATTAAAAATCAAACCTTACATGTACAATCAATTAATTTTCCACAAGGATGCCAAGACCACTCAGTGGGAGAAGAATGTCCACACGACAAACAGTTCTGGGACAACTGGGTATCTGCCTTCGACAGAATGAACTTGAACCCAACTGCATACGATAAAAATTAACTCAAAATGGATCCAAGACCTAAACACACAAACTAAACCTATAAACTTCCTACAAGAAAACAATCAATCTTCATGACATTGGATTAGGCTGTGGTTTCCAAGATGCAATACCAAGGACATGAGTGATAAAAGAAACAACAGATAAACGGACTTCATTAAAATTAAAAACTGTGCTGCAAAGGACATCATCAAGACAGTGCAATGACCACCCACAGAAAGGGAGAACATTTTTGCAAAGCATATATCTGATAAGAGACTAGTATCCAGGATATATAACAAACTCTTACAACTGAACAGTAAAAAGAAAACAAAACCCAATTTAAAAATTGGCAAAGAATTTACATGCATTTACCAATAGCCAATAAGCATAACATCATTAGCCATCGGGGAAATGAAAACTGAAACCAAAATGAGCATTTCATACCCAGCAGGACGGTCATAACGAAAAGCTGGACCATAGCAGTCGTCAGTGAGGATGTGAAGATGTGGGAACTCTCACACATTGCCGTACGGACAATGGTGCGGCTGCTGTGGAAAACAGTCTGGTAACTGTGCAGAACGTCAGACACGGAGCCACAGGGTGACCAGCAACGCCACTCCCAGGTATATACACCCAAGGGAACGGGAAACTTATGTCGCTACAAAAACTTACACATCAGTGTTCATAGCAGCTTCATTCAGAAACAGCCAAAGGTGGAAACAATCCAATTTCCATCAACTATGATAGAATAAACAAAACGTGGCATGTCCACACATTGTGGCACATCCGCACGATGTGACATATCCACAGCTATTACCCAGCTGTGAAAAAAGAAGGAAGTACTGATTCCTGCCACCACATGGAGGAACCTTGAAAACGTTACGGTCAGTGAGTCAGCCAGACACAAAAAGACAAATACTGTCCTTTTAGGTGAAAAGTATATACGTGTTCGTTGTACTACTCTCGTGACTCTTCTGAAAGCCTAAAATCCTTCAAAATAAAGTGTACAATAGATTAAAAATACAAAGTCCTCACAGGAGGGCTTTAAAGATGAAATGCGGAAACGCGCGCAGGGCTCTTGGTACGAGGCCTCGCACACCCGCACACGGTCACGGCCACAGGCACCCAGAGGAGCGGCACCAACGCCCATGAGCACTGCGCTCCTCACGGCGGTCTGCGCCTCGGCCCCCTGACACACGTTAGTGAGGGCCTGCTCTCCGACAAGCGTGCTTGGCCGGGGACTACGGAGACCGCTAAGACATGGCCCCCGCTCTGACTCCACGTGCGCTACCAAACTTTGTTATTTAAATGTATCACTTTAATATTCAGTTCCATTTTTAAGTAACTACTAGGCTAAGCAGCTTAGAATTTCAAAAGGCAGTAAGTGTCTGTGATTCTGTTTATGTATTTATTTACATTCTGCCTCATTCTAAAAAAAAATCTAAATCAACTTTTTAAACACAATTTAGCAACAACAACAACAAAAAGATAAAAATGAGGGTGAGGAGAAACTGAGGACGGAACAGACAGAACGAGGGGATGGAAATGATAAAAATGCGTGTGCCGAAGGAGGTGGATTTCCGTAAGGGCGACTGCAGACTCCGAGAGCTGAGGCAGGAGGACAGACCATGAGCTCCAAGAGTCCAGGTGCCCCCCCGAGATGAAGACCTACAGCACGGGGCACCCCCCACGAGGCAAGTCCTGGAACAGCCTTCCCATCCCGGAGCGCCTGTGCTGACCGAACACGTGGGGCTGCGTGGGGCACCTGCTCTCACCCCTCCCTTCTCTCCTCGGCGTGCTGGGCTCCAGCGCAAGGACTGAGCCAGACCCCATGGCCTCACACGCAGCTCCTCACCTGAAGCCCAACTGGCAGCACAGACCCGCCCATCTGCTCCTTTCTCTACAGCTCTGAGGTTTCCTTCTATGCCTGCTCCCCACAAAACCACTCTCCTAAATACAAGAACGCCACGCCGTATGTTGTTCAACCAGACATTTCTCCGTTCCCTCTCTCCTTTCCCTTCTCAGTAAGGAACTCGACTTTCCTCCCTCCCCATGCAACCGTCTCCTTGCAACAACTATGAACTCCCCACACACCATCCTGGAAGCCGGGTGCCCTGCTGCCGGGGCTGACACGTCTGTCTTACCTAGGCTGTATCTTCACACTTCTCCCCTCTATTGTAAAAAGCCTTTCCTGAATCTCCCCATCCCTCTGATTTTGAGCTTAATTTGACATAAAGTTCCGAGGTTACAATATTCATGTGCGTATCTACCAGCTTTTGCTGGGTTTCCTTAGCAACAGCTTCATTAAGGAACTGCAGCAAGAAGTTTAAAGAGGCTATTCTTATATCTGAACAGAGTAGCCCGCATAAAATTTAAATGGCTCTGAAGAGAAAATTAACCAGAGACAAAGAGGTCACAGATTGTAGTCAAGAGAATCATGAGCCAAAATGTTCTTAAATGGCCCAGAATCATTCCTGAACATCTGGTCTATAGCAGGCATTGGTGCTGGGATGAACATACGCTGGTCCTACAGCATGCTCTCGTGTCTGCTAAGGTACGGGGCTCTTTCCAAGTTTTTCAAACAGTTTCTTACTACCACTTTCTCTTATTGTCACCTACCATTTCCTGTAAAAATAGTTCATTTTATAAAATATTACAGTACTTCAAAAATAAATTCAAAATGGATGAAAGACTTAAATGTGAGGCAGGAAACCATCAAAATCCTGGACGAGAACACAGGCAGCAACTTCTTTGCCCTCAGCCGTAGTAACTTCTTACTAGACACGTCACCAGAGGCAAGGGAAACAAAAGCAAAAATGAACTATCTGGACTTCATCAAGATAAAAAGCTTTTGCACAGCAAAGGAAACAGTTGACAAAACTGACAGGTAACTTTCAGAATCAGAGAAGATATTTGCAAATGTCTTCTCAGATAAAGGGCTGGTAGCCAAAATCTATAAAGAACTTATTAAACTGCACCCCCCCCAAAAAAAGAAAAACAGTTAAGAAATGGGCAGAAGACATGAACAGACATTTCTCCAAAGAAGACACCCAAATTGCCGCAGACACAGGAAAAGATGCTCCACGTCCCTTGGCATTAGGGAAATGCACATCAAAACCACAATGACATAGCACCTCACACCAGTCAGGACGGCCAAAACGAACAAGTCAGGAAACAACAGATGTTGGCAAGGATGCGGAGGAAGGGGAGCGCTCTTACACTGTTGGTGGGAATGCAAGCTGGTGCAGCCACTCTGGAAAACAGTGTGGAGGTTCCTCAGAAAGTTAAAAGTAGAGCTACCCTATGACCCAGCAATTGTATTACTAGGTATTTATCCAAAGGGTACAAAAATACAGATTGGAAGGGGCACCTGCACCCCAATGTTTATAGCAGCAATGTCCACAATAGCCAAATCGTGGGGAAAGCCCAGATGTCCATTGAGTAATGAATGGATAAAGGAGGTGTGGTCTATATATACAACGGAATATTACTCAGCCATCAGAAAGAATGAAATCTTTCCATTTGCAATGATGTGGATGGAACTAGAGTGTATCATGCTAAATGAAGTAAGTCAGAGAAAGACAAATACCACATGATTTCACTCATATGTGCAATTTAAGAAACAAAACAGAGGAACATAAGGGAAGGGAGAAAAAAGTGAGAGGGCAGCGAATCATAAGAAACTCTTAAAGACAGAGAACAAACAGGGCTGATGGAGGGAGGTGGGCGGGGATGTGCTAGATGGGGGATGGGCATTAAGAAGGGCACTCATTGTGATGAGCACCGGGTATTACATGTAAGTGATGAATCACTAAATTCTACTCCAGAAACCAATATTGTGCTGTATGTTAACTAATAAAATTTAAATTTAAATTAGAAAAAAAAATTTAAAAATAAAAAAATAAAAAACAAAAGATGTGCACTTATGTCCCCACTGTGAAAACAGCTGTTGTACCGTGAAAGCCAAAACCCTCAACTTCCACGTGCAAGGCCGCTCTGGCTGCACCGGGCCCTCCCCCCGCCTGCCCCAAGCACACGGTCTGCAGTCCCATGGCTTCAGGCCTTCTTGGTGACCCCCCACCCCCGTCCCCACCAGACTGTGACACCTGCAGAGCTGCCGCAGGGCAGATCCCACGACAGTCCCAGACACAGCACATCTCATCTAAACCAGTCCTTCCCGTCGCCAGGAGAGCTTGCTATTCTACCATTTCACACAGAGACGTTAAGAGAGGGGCGGAGGGATTTTGCTGGCGGTCACGCAGCTAATAAGGGGCAAGGACGGGGCGTGAGCCCAAGCCTGTCTGACGGCCCTCCAGGCCTGCAGGACTCCACCGCGTGAACTCCCATGAGGACCACCCCCCACGCACCTGACGAGCCCACGGTCTCCACGCTCACAAGGGCTGGCCCCTGCCTGCCTACAAAGTGGCTTCCCCTCAGGAACAAACCGCTCAGGCCACCGAGGGACTGCCACTCCACACTCAGAGTCTCTGTGGTGCTGTTTCCCTTACACTAAATGGCCCAAACGCGGCAGGATTTTTCTCTTTGTGGTTTATTTGTTGGTACTGGGTTTACTGGCTTCCCTCTGTTTCTGTCTCTCCCTGCGGTGTCTTATTTGCTCCAGCAGCCTCCCTGCCCGTCTGAGCTGGGAGTCACTGTGACGAGGGGCCTGAGGGGCAGTGAGGTGCTTCCCAGGGAAGAGAAGGAAGCACAGATCGGCCACACCACCTGCACAAGGGAGTGAAGCCAGAGCCCCTGTGCTGAAGTGTTACGCTAAAATATTTATCACTTTATAGATTATGGCTATAACATAGAAGGTATCAAAATAGGCAGAAGGATACACACCAACCCAGGGACGTTCATTAGCTCCAGTTTTGTTTCTATTTATTTTATTCCTATTTTGAAAACGAAGAATCTCTAGTCAATATGGCAAAATATTAATGTGTTAAATCTGGATGTAGAGGCCTGAGTGTCTTCTTATTCATATTTTTTATGTGCCCACAATATAAAATGACTCTAGTCTCTCTCCCTTCTCCCAGCCCCAACCCTCCCTCTCGCCTGAGCCCCAGGCCCACATATCTAACAGGTTTTTCACTAAATCCACCAGTGAACCTATCACCTTTCCCCCCAAAGCACCCTCTGCAGCTCTCCCTCTCAGAGCACAGCATGGGCATTGTGGAGCCAGAGCCTGGGCGGCAGTCCGGCTGACCCTCCCCTGAAGTCCCCCATCATTCCCCTTGTACCACCGTGTGTATAGTCCGCTCCCTCTCTCCCTTCGGCACTGGAAGCACCTGTCTGCCCACCCAGCCCCACATCACTCCTCCCTACTTGAGATGAATGGGATCATTCCATTCCCGTGCCTGTACGGCCTTTCCTCTAAAACCCACTGTGCTTAGAATAAACTACAAACCCTTCCCCTGGCCAACAAGACCTCCAGCTCTGACCCGGGTCCCTCTCTCAAGCTCCCCCTCCAGCCTGTCTCCACATGGTCCGGGTCCTTCCAGGGAACGCACTCTCTCTGGTTTCAGGCTCACTCCTGCTGAGCCATCTTCCAGAATGCTCGGTTCCCACCTCCCCCTCTCCTGGCTATCTCCTATCCATGCTTCCCATCCCAGCTTGAAGCTCACTGCCTCAGACAGCCCCGGGCCCCACACCCTCCACCACCACCAAACTAGCTTAAATCCATTTGCCACTTGCTCCCCGCCCCCTTTTTCTCACGCACCCCACCACCGAAGGTCTATCTTTACCACAAAGCTGTCAGCTGGTAGAAGGCAGAACCTGCCTTCTCCACGCTTCCTTCCCACCCCCCACACAGCCTGCACTCAGCAAAGAGTTACTGTGTGGCAGTCACCTGTGTTCCGCTCCCAGTCACAGGTCCTTAAGCAAGCTGCTGAGCGCTGGAGACTTAGTTGCCCCGTCCATAAAAATCCAAGTCATACTAGCTAAACATCTCAAAGCTTTCTAGACTAGCAGCTTCATGATTTTGCAGTAGCAATCTACAACTAGGAGTTTTAATGATTGCTTTAGTAAAATCCCATCCAGATGCAGACTGAGCAGCCTTTGTTGAGTGCCTACTGTGTAACGTGAGCTGTACAAAGGACTTCCACAGACTTCATGTTCCAGAAACACATACAGGGTGACAAATGGCAGTCACATCCCAAGTGACAAGAGTGAGGCAAGAGGCACAGAGCTCCTTCAAGGTCACAAAGCTGGTAAGAGGCAAAATGGTTTCTCCAATCAAGAAAAAATTTAAGGATAGACACTGTGAGATTTTGAAAGTAAAGTATCATAATGTGAAGAAATAAAACAAGTAGCCACATTAATCAGGACATCAAGCTCTGGCTGCAGAGCTGGCACCGTGCCGCACTGAGTCCCAGTGCAGCAGAGTCAGACGGGTTCGTGAGCAGAAGCTCCAAAGAGCTGTGCGAACTCGTCCGCAAGCAGGACGCACACCCACCTGCCGAAGATTAATGTACACAGCGTTCTGGAGAAACTCTGAGGCTTCCATGCTCCGCTTCTGGATGGCGAGGACACGCACAGCCTTGACACACGCTTCTAACTCAATCACTCCAGCGCTCTTGTACTGTAGGGAGGAAGGAGGAGCTTGTCAAAGGAAGAGCAAAGATTCTCTGTCGTACCGTGAAAGCCGTACCATGGGGCCTCTGGGACCCCGCAGCGCACTTCCCCAAGCTCGGGGACCTGACAGTCCCCCCACGGTGCGGAGAGGGGGATGGAGGTTTGTGTTTGAGAAAGCCCATCTGTTATGGGGTCAGAGGAGGTTGGTGGATTGAACCCACAAATGCACAACAGCTGGATATTTTACAAAATTTCAAAATATTGTCAATGGATACTTGCCTCCATTTCCACTTAGCATCTCCCGTACTTTGAAACACCTTTAGACTCTCTCACACCTGCTGAAGTTGTAAATCCATTTGACTTTGCGCAAACATTCTAGCTCCCTGTATCCTTGTGTGCCCTCCACTTAAGTATTCCACGCCTTTCTGATTTGGTCTCCAAGTTACTTGGTCCTGCTTCTCAGCTCAGAGATGAAGGACAAACGAAGACAGAGTAGACAGAAAAGCCATCCCGGCCTTTATTCCCCACTTGATAGTAATACTGGCTGAGTGCTCTCAAGCCTCGCCTCCAGAGCTCACGGCTCTGCCCGAGGTAGCTTCCAGCCAGGAGAGCAGCCACGCACGTGGCTCAGAGGCTGGAGGAGCCTCCAGAGCGCCCCAGGCCCTCTCTCCAGTGTCCTCTCCCCAGCGCCTGTGCCCCGCCCAACGCTACACTACGGAACTCTGCACGCTGACTGTTCTGCTGCCTGATTTCTTTTCCACTCTAAACCTGTTTTGTCTTTTTTCCTAAGTTCCCGAGCTGGAGTGATTTTCAGTTGAGCTATCTGAAAAAACTTGCAGTTGAAGAAAAGGTTTACAGAGGTGAGTCCCTGTACACGAGCACCCAAGGGTGAGGAGGTCCCTCACCAATACTCTTCACGGGCATCAAACATGGGGAGTCGCCCCGTTCCATCACGTGCGTACTGAGAGCTCTGGAGGCCTGGCAGGCCTACCTGCCCATTTACCAAGTATGACAAAGCAAAGGCAGAATCGCTCGTGCTTCTTACTAATTTCTATAAGGTAGAAAAAGAAATCGTACAGAAGGGCAGGCCTCCATGTTCCTCTTTTCAAATACGTGACACGTCTACAATTCATGATATATTACAACAATTATCAGACACAATCATAAAAAGAAACTATACCTACCTAACCACCAACTCTGAGGTCAGAAATCTACCAATTTTTATATATCATTTAACAACAACAAACTAACATAAGGACTTTATTCCACTGAAATTAAATAACTTCTTTTCCTTCAAAACCCTTAAAACTTCCATTTAGGTGAGAATAAAAGTCAACTCTATTTTTTCACATAATTTATGTAACATTTACATATTTTTAATTATATTACAAAGAGATTTAAACTGCGATCATAAAAAATTCTTCATACATTAGTAGAAAGGTGTCCATAATCAGCAGGGATTAGGAAAAGAAAGGACAATTACTAACTGCCTACGTACCTAGTCTCCCACAAGCATTTTCCTCGAACAAAAGCACAGGGATCAACACCCATTCTCACTAGTAGGTTCTCGGTAATTACCCACCAGCACAGGTCCCCGCATATACAAGCAATTCTTCAGGAATTGGCTCATTCAATTCTAAAACAAAAACCCTAAAACAAATATTACCCTTATTTTAGGTCCCAAAATGAGACCTAAAAAAAGTAAAGTTTCTGGCCCAAGGTTACAAAGCTAGTAACTGGTGGAGGCAGGATTTGAACTCAGGTCTGTCTGACTCCAAAACTATGGTGGCAATATCATTCCATTAGGGACAAAGTGACCTTCTCTGGAGAGGCCACACAAACATAGCTAAAGGCAGGTGAACACTGAGAACTCTGCCCAACACTGTAACTCAAGCAAGGAGGGTCCTCTGCCTCCCCATCCTAGCTGCCTTTTCATCTGTGTGTACAAGACATAAGACCTGGCTTCTGGTCCAAATAATGCCACTGTGTGACTTTGATAGAGTCACCTAACCTCTCTGGACTTCAGCATCTCAGCTATGGAAAGGTATGGGGCCATACGTTCTCTAAGGTTCCTTCCAACACCAGTATCTCAGCAGAAGGTCTGTGTCTCTAGTCACCAGTTCTAATACGAAAGAATTTCCTGGGCCACCAATCAGAAATCTAATAAAAAAATCATTCGTGAAGCCACCAAGAGTCTGCTTAAGCGAGTTTGCAATCACTCGCAGTGAATGAAAGCCAAAGGTGGTGCTTCTCCCTCGGTAAGCGGGAGGTAGCCTGATGAGAGTGTGTGTGTGTGTGCGTGTGTGTGTGTGTGTACACAGATCAAATACACTCAGATCTGGACAGCGCACAAATATTCTTGGACCGCTGTCACCTCATGGTGGTGGAGGACATAAGAGGAAAGAAGTAAATGAAGCAAACAAATGAAAATATAGCCAGAGGGACAGGCAAGACATCCATTTGCTGTATTTGTGTCCCCTACACAACATGAGGAACTGGTTTCTCCCAGACGTCTTGCTGAACACGTATTCAACCAGGGAAGGAGAGACGGTGACCAGTTCTTTAGGAGCAATACGAATGAGCCTGCCACTGCCGTAGGCATTAATAGATACAAACCGTTTACCCTGATTGAAAACGCGACGCAGCAAGGCTTCATGTCACCACCAGAGAGAAAAGGAACCTGAGCTGAAAGAGAGCGCATAGCTGCACTGAAGTCAGACGGCCGGGAGACACGGGAGGAGAGCCTCAAACCCAGCTCCTCTACTCTTTCCACTCTCGGGACTGGAAAACGCATCACCCATGGCCGCCTGACGCCCGTGCTGCACCCACGGCAGACACGTCTCGAATCCTTACTGACTCGGTGCTGCGGGCAGCCACTAGCTTTCAGTGAGACCTGGCTGGACAGGTGGCACACACCTGCCATGCCCACAGGGCTCTGCCACAGAGGAAGGAGAGCCTGGGTCCTGCGCACGGCCAGAGCTTCCTTCCCTGCCCTAACCTGGGTTCCTCTGTTTCTCCAGCCCAAAGCACTCACTACACTGCTAGAAGTAGTTCTACAAGCCACGTGACTCTTCTCCATCTGTCTGCCCACTGACAGAGCTTGGCTATGATCACTTTGATAATCTTGGAAACAATTAAAAAGACAGAAAAGCAAGGACTCTGGAAAAAGTACTTAATACTTACAATTTTTAACTAGCCACTTACAAAATGAGTATTGAAACATCAATCTGCCTTTCTATGTATCAGCTATAAGCAGTTCAAAAATACAATGGCAAAAAAATCTCACCCACAAAATTAACAAAAACACGATAACTAGGAATAAACTTAAAAACAAGCTCACATTCTCGATGAAGACAACCGGAACTGTATCGTGGGACTTAAAATAAGATGTTAATAATAATGCAGAGATGTTAACATATTCTACAGAAAAAAGTAATTTTGTAAAGATATAAGTTCTCCTAAAAATAATTCAAAACTTATTGCAAGCCCCATGAAAATTCCAATCTAGTTTTTTGGGGTTTTTTTGGGGTTTTGTTTTTTTTTTTGGTAACTTGAACAAAATATTTCAGAATTCTTTAGGAATAATAAAGTCAAGGGGCGCGTGGGTGGCAAGCGGTTAAGCATCTGCCTTCGGCTCAGGGCGTGATCCCGGTATTATGTGATCGAGCCCCACATCAGGCTCCTCTGCTGTGAGCCTGCTTCTTCCTCTCCCACTCCCCCTGCTTGTGCTCCCTCTCTCGCTGGCTGTCTCTATCTCTGTCAAATAAATAAATAAAATCTTTTTAAAATAAATAAATAAATAGATAAATAAATAAATAAATAAATAAAGTCAAAATACTAGCCAAGAAAATCTGGGATCAGAGGAAGGAATTTTAAAGAAAAGAAGACACCCTATAATATATTAAATAAACTACAGGAAATAAAATATCGTGATGCAAGACTAAGAAAAAAATTTGTAAAAAGGTCAGACTTAGACTCTAATAAATGAATAAGCAGGATTTCAAATCAGAGAGAAAAGGTATTAATTCAATAAGTCACGGTAGAACAATCAGTAACCTGGAAAAAATAAACGATATTGCTGTGTCATAATGTACACAAAATAAGTATAGGTAAGGAGGTAAATATTTTAAAATGCTAACAACAGGGGCCCCTTGGTGGCTCAGTGGATGAAGCATCCAGCTCTTTTTCGGCTCAGGTCACAATCTCAGGGTCGTATGATCAAGCCTGGCATCAGGCTCCACACTCAGCACAGAGTCTGCTTGGGATTCTCTCCCTCCCCTCTGCCCCTGCCCCTGCTCATGGGTGCATGCATGCATGCTCTCTCTCTCTTTCATTAATTAATTAATTAATTCTTTTTAAAAATAATAATAATAAACTGGTTAAATAATTCTACCCCTTTTCATCTCTATTGGAGAAGGAATTTGAGGAGTAACTTGAAAAGAATTTATGATAAATGTAAATGTCACGTCCAGTGATTAAATTCCCAGAAATCTTAACTAAAGGAATAATCACACAGGAACACAAGAATAGGGGCACCTGGGTGGCTCAGTTGGTGAAGCATCCAACTCTGGGTTTCAGCTCAGGTCACGATCTCAGCGCTGTGAGATCCAGCCCCGCTTCGGGCTCTGTGCTCAGCACAGAGTCAGCTTAAGAATTCTCTCTCTCCCTCTGCCCCTCCCCCTCCCTCTGCCCCTCCCCCCTCCTCTGTCCCTCCCCCTACCTCGTGCTTGCTCGCTCTCAAATCAAGAAAATCTTTAAAAAAGGACACAAGAACGTATGTACGAAGATGTTCGCTGCAGCACTGCTTTCCTAGCAGTAGGAAGTGAGAGCCTGAGTGTCCATCCGAGGACGACGGTGAAGCAAGCGCAGCGAGCTGTGGGCTCGGCGGGAGCAGGCACGGCTTGCTCTAGGTGCTGCCCGCTCCCCGTCCTGGGTTCAGGACGGTCTCAGGGAAAGGCCAGCGTGAATAAATGACCACGTGCACGTGTTGGAGGACCTCCCACCCTATCTGCAGAGGGCAGCTGCCTGCAGCGGGAAGACATCCATGACATACCTCTCGGGGAACCAGGCAAGCAGCAGAAGAACAGGCGCAGGACAGCCTCGTCTTCCTAAATAGGACATACGTGCACGCACACACACACGCTTCGCAGGCCTGACGGTCACGAGAGATACGTACCCGACTGCACACTCGTCAGTCTAAGAAGTAAGGGGGAGGGGGCGGGCGGCTCCCACCTGCCGCTGCGGCCACACCCCTGCACAGCTGGAGTTCTCATCCTCAGTACTTCAGAAAGTATATTTGAAATTTAAATTCTTTTTTAAATCCAGAGTAACAAGAATGGTGTACCCAGAAGACGGAATGCTAGGCACATCATTAAAAAGCACGCCACGGAAGATTTAACCACACAGAGGAACACACGATGCGCGGAATAAGAAATGCAGGCCTCCACACAGTGAGCCCAGAATGCTCGCCATGTTTTAGGGTATCAGCAATATACGCTGACAAGAAGACCAGAAAATAGATACTAAAGTGTGAAAATGACTATCTCTGAATAGTGGGGCTATGACAGTCTTTTTTCCCCTTTCTCCAAATATTAAATTAAATATACATTATTTTGAGGGATGCCTGGGTGGCTCAGTCGGTTGAGCGCCTGCCTTCAGCTCAGGTCACGATCCGGGGTCCTGGGATCCAGCCTCACATCAGGCTCCTTGCTCAGCGGGGAGCCTACTTCTCCCTCTGCCTGCCATTCCCCCTGCCAGTGCGGAGGCACACTCTCTCTCTCTCTGACAAATAAATAAAATCTTTTTAAAAAATTAAAATAGAAATAAATATACATTATTTTAAATCAGAAATAAAAATATTTTTAGGTATATTGTATTATACATTAGGGAGTAATACACGAATACTTACAGAACCAAATAACTGGAGATACTGTCCTATTTCACGGTGTAAACCAGGAACTCCTAGTTAAAACAACACAATTATGTAAGGGGTTTATGAAGCAGTAAAATCACCTTGCTGTAATAGGAAATGGCCTCCTTATACTTGTCAATTATGTCCTCAGGACTAAGACAGTTCTTAGCACGTCCGATTTCAGCACTGGTGTCGGGATTTATGCCATTGCTCGTGAGGGCACCTGCAAACCAAAAGGAAGAAAAGAAATAATCCTTTGCTTTTTCTGTCTTCTTTGTTCGTTTGAAAGAGGGGCACAAATAGGATAAAACTTAAATACTCCCCCCCTGCAGTTTAAATTCTTCCTAGCTTACATGTCCCCCATAAGTCTTACCATCAAAGCCCTGTAGTAAATGATAATTAACTCAGGGTACGTTTTCCTCTTTGTTGAAACCTTTTACTAGAGAACATGGGATGCATTATATAAAAGTAACATGTCCGTAGTAACTAGCTTAGCCGTCTTGAAGATAACACAGCCGGTGCACATTACCTCGCAGCTCTAAGCTGAGCGCTAGCAGGCAGACACACGCGTCCTCAAACGAAGATAAACTACATGAAAGCATTTTCCAAATCATCCAGCACTAAAGAAATATAACTGACAAACGCAGTGTCCTGTCTGTGGCTCCCATTTTCTATTTCTGGCCAACCTCTGTCACTAAGCGGAACCGCCAAATTCCCCCAGCCATCCGACTCACATGGGGAGGAGTTCTGGAGAAATCTCCATTTACAAAACATAACCAACTACATATGGAACTCTGACAGGGGAGAAAAAAAGATGAAATAGTTTTTGATTTCAAAGAACACAAAAAATACTCTCTTAAGCCTCAGTAACAGGAAAAGCTGGGCTCCTGCTAAGCCCCTTATTTATCTCCCGGACAAATCCCATCTTCCCGACACCTGCTGGGGGCTCAGGCACAAGGCTGCTGCCGATCCTGATAACCCACGGGGCCCAGGCATGCACCTCACCGCCCGTAACACACATGCCAGCTCTTCTCCTACCCTCGCTTCTCATCTTGGCCCAATTTCCTCTCCTGCTTATTGGGTATTCTCTTATTCTGTAAGCTGCCTTAAATGCTTTTGGGAACAAGACAGAAGAACAAATGCATAAACAGACAGATGGACGGGTGGCAGATGGACAAACAGACAGAGACTCCAAGAAAGGGGAAACAGAGACAGTCTCCTATGCAAAACCCTCCTCTAGCTAGGGAAGAAAGAACCACAACAGGGAGCCACAAAGAGGCAGGTGGCTTGGGATCTTGTTTCCTCCAGATTTTGTGAAAATCACAGCAAAGGATGAGAGGATAGAACTATAAATAATAAGAGAAAAGGGCATGCTTGAAAAAACCTAAAATGTATACCTTTTTAAAGAACAGATTCAAATCATCAAGGCCTGATGACACAATCTTCACAGAACTGAGAATTCCATCTCTAAGCCACAAGCATCCCTTCAGAGCAGGGAGAGTGTACACGGAGTGCTTACGACACCACTGGAGCCAAACAGACATGATTCTGCACGTAGAAGGACCCGGCACATGTGCTAAGGACTTCTTCCCGTGCTCTCCCTCACAGCCCCCAGCCACGTTACGAGGGAGGCTCCAAGTGTACCTCGTTCCTGCAGCTGAGGAAAGAAGTCCTGGGAAGGCTAACTAGTCTTGCTAGTTTTCAGAACTGCACAGCTAGTGACTCCAGGGTAGGATTCAGACTTGGGCCTACATTTTTCACCATAATACCACTATGATTTGTGTGTTTTTCGTGCATGTAATACATTTGTTTTTGGCTAAAAGAATACTTAGTAAGTGTATAGGCAGTCTTGATTTATCTAACAGGCTCTAACAATTTATATCACTGACTTTCACTCTTTTCCCTTGAAGAAAGGAAGGGAAACCCAAGGGGCCAGAGTGAGGTGGGTCCTTCATTCTTCATGGTACCTCCTCTCCTACATGATCGAGAAGTCCCCACTGAGGGAGAAGGAGCAAATGCCCCCTCCCACCTTTAAAGAAATGGCACCAGGGATAACAAGGGTTCACTTAAGGATTAGCTTAAACGCCAGCACTGAGGCTGGGGGACACGCCGCAGGGTCAGAATAACCCAGAACAACACAACGTGTCGGAAACTAACAACAACAGAGCTCACGAGAGAGCTTATGGATCATAGTGATTTCATTTCATTCAAGAAAAGAATAACAAGCTCTAAAAAACTGGTATGCAATAGATTCGATCTTTTTTGACATCTACAAAGTGTTGACAGCCCACATGTAATGTTAGTGTGAACCAGTGAAACAAGGAGTCATCAAGACCACAACCTTGAGTCTACAAATAGGAAAAATCAATGAAACAGGCAGGCTGACGGCCAGGCAGGAGGAAAGGAAAAGAGAGGACACAGTTAAGAAGTGGAGGGAAAGTCTGGGAAACAGCATCATCACAGTGGTTCTCAGGCATCCATCCAACAATCATTCATTCATTCAAGAGACAGGTAGAGAGTTACCTAGTCCTCTTATGAGCAAGACGGCACACAAGGCAAGACACACAGAGATAAAACAAAGCAGAAGTAAGAGGGCATAAAGCAGAGACAAACGAGGCAGGAGAGAGACAAAACCAGGAGAGAGAAGAGCAGCAACAGGGTTCAGAGAAGGCAGGCACCCACTGGTGTGGCAGTGAGCCCAGCAGCAGCGGGCAGGCTGGCATTGCACTGGCTCACTCGCATCCGCTGTCCTGATGAAAAATCAAGCCCCTGCCACACGGGTGCTCCTGGGCCCGTCTGCAGAGGGCCAGCAAGGAAGACAGTGCTGCTGACAGGTCTGGACGTGAGACTGGGCACCTCGAAGACTGGGGCAGAGATGTAATTTTTGATGAACGGTACTGAGACACCTGGCCATTTGGAAACAGATCAGAACAGACCCGTACCTCACACCAAACACAAGAAGCAACTCCAAATGATCTAGGATCTATATGTAAAACAGAAAACCATAAAAGAAGTTCAAGTAACATGGGTGAGTTCCTCTAAAACCTGGATATAGGGAAAGGCTGTCTCGCTATCATGTGAATCCAATGCAATTTTTAAAAGTGATAAATTCAATTATGTAAAAATACAGCAAAAATACCACAAAGCCAAAACATAAATGAAGATCTGAGAGAAAATATTTGCAACATATATAACAAAGGGCTAAGAGCTCTAATATATAAAGGTCATAAAAATTGAGAAAAAGCTAAAATCCAATAGAAAAAAAATGAGCAAAAGATATGAGCAGATAATTCGCAAAAGAAAAATATAAAGACGGCCCTCGCCACTTAAGAAGCTATTGAATGTCACCTACTGTCTATCTAGTTGGTCACATGTAAAAGCGCAACAAGGAATTGGTAACAAACCTGTAGAGGAAAGGCGCCCTCGTGCACGGATCCTGTGATCGCAAAACGCTATGACTCTATGGAGAGAAATGTGGCAAAATCTAATAAAATTGTGTCTACATATTTTTTTAACCTTTTGACCCAGGAACTCCATTTCTAGGAATTTACGCTGAAGATCCCATTCCAACAACAGAGAGATACACGTGTGTGAGGTTATTCACCACAGCATCACTCGTCAGTACAAACGACTGGACACCAAAATGTCCACGCAGAGACTGATCAGAATATGGCACGCGCACAAATACGCGTGTGCACACGGCACGCTACACACCTGTGAAAATGGGTGGGGAAGGTCCCCATGACCTGACAGAGACTGACTGCCAGGATATGAGGTAAACACGACAGAACAAAAAAAAGCCAAATATAAAGAACAGGTGTAATATGCTACCTTTTGCACAAGACATAGATTTAAGAACATCTATCTCGTTTTTTCAACAACAACAAACAAGCAAACAAACAACCCCACCAGAGTGAAAAACCAGGAACAGATGAGATTAGTCCCCTGCAAAGGTAGATGGGAATGAGGGAAGAGGGCTAAGAGAGGCAGTGACCCTTCTCTGGGTATAACTTTTTGTATAGTTTTGACTTTTGGAACCATTTCTTGTTCTATATAGTAAAAAAAAAAAATCAGTCAATCAATAAAGACGGGGGGAGCCTATAATGGCATACAAACAGAAACAAATGAGTCTACCTACACTTCCAGTAAATAACAGAATTACCTTGACAGGGAAGATTAAAGGACAAACCCAATCAACTTCTGTTCACGGTACCTTGTATACTTATCCTCGGTATAAAGACAGAGCACATGCAAGTCTTAAATTCTACTTAAAGGTTTGTTTTTATAGTGACATTGCTTAGTAATTCTGAAACTACTTTCTGTATACTGTAGGGCTGAGAAAATGAGTAAATATATTGATAACACCAGGAGCCAGATTTCTCACTGTTAGAGAAGGAAGATATAAATACAACACAGAGAAAGAGTGGAAAGACCCCTCAAGTTTTGGATCGGAATTAGAGATAGGAGAGTATGAACTCCAGATAACAGCCCTTCTCAAAGGGCCTACAAGCAATGGCATACTCAGCACCCGATTTTGGTTTCTAAATATCATTTACCAACGAAAGGAACTAGAACACTGGAGAGGGATGTCTGATTCCAAAGCTGGGACAGGGAAAGTACAAAATGAACATAAATATCTCCATCCAGAATGTAAAGAAAGGCTCAAAAACTGATGAGGAACACATCAGAGGATACAAGAGCCAGCCTGAAAGGGCTCCCACTGGCCAAAACTAGCCAGTGGACTGCAAAATGAAGAATGAAAGCCATGGACTAGAACCCACTGAATAAAATAAAGATCCTTAAGTCCACAGTAATGATGGATGGATGGACGGAGGGACAGACAGGAGGGAGGGAAGGAGGGACTGAGAGAAGGGTGAGAAAGCTCTTACGTGTATGAGAATGTTAACTAGTAAATGGATAAGTAATGATGAAGTCAGACCATCAACTTTTGGCAACCATCAGCTGACTCAGGCAAAAATCTTCAGTGAATGTCAAATCTAGCAGGTACAAGTTTGATGAGAAACAGGATATTTATATGGCCTCAAAGTATTTTCCCACAAATTATTTATTAGTTACAAAAAGGAAAATAGTTAACTTCACACTGGAGACACCCGGCCAGCTCTGCTGTAGCTGGCAATCAAAGTGGCCGCCAGTAATGGGACAAACCAGCCTCACATGCTTCCCGACACAACGCGGTGAAGACGCGACATACTTATTCTGTGCGCTCCGCCCCCGCAGAATGCATAACATCGTCATCACGAAGCAGGCAAACCCAGACTGAGGAGCATTCTATAAAATAAATGGTTGGTATTCTTCAAAAATATCAGTATCACAAAAGACACAGAAAAGCTGAGAAACTACACCGGATTAAATATCACTAAATGATGTGGAAACTAAACGCAAGGTGTGATCCTGAGCTGGATCCTGGCTCTAGAAATAGAACTGCTGCACTGGGGGCTGTAGGAGAATTGAGTAGATAAAGGTATTCTATCGGTTTTAAATTTCCTGATTCTAATCACCATACTGTTTTTGTACGTAAATGATCTTGTCCTTAGGAAATACATACTTAGGAATTCAGGGCAGGGGCATCAGGTCTGCAACTTACTCTCGAATTGCCCTAAAAACTGTGTGTAAACACACAGAGTTCAAATAATAAAGTAAATGATAACCATGGATGAAGAGTATACCAGAGTTCTTTGCACCGTTCTTGAAACTTTAATTTTTGGACATTTCAAGTTATTTCAAAATCAAAAGTTAAAAAAAGTAGAATTGTAGTAAACTCAATCATAGAACAAGTCTATTAAACACAGAATGTGGGGCACCGGGCTGACTCGGTGAGTAGAGCATGCAACTCCTGATCTCAGCGTCATGATTTCAAGCCCCACACTGGGCATAGAGATTACTTGAAATACACACATACATACACACATACATAATCCTAAAAACATCTTAATTTAAAAAACAAAAACAAAAAAATAGTATGTGTTTTTGCAAACATAAGAGTACTGAAACATACACCTTTGGGAATATAAATGAAATTGGAAAAGACAAATCACAGACTAGAATCATAAGCCACAAGTAGAATGGTCATTCTTTCACTCATAACACCCACTGTGTTCCTCCAACAAGCCAGCACTGGGCTGGGCCCTGGGAATGTGGTATCACAGCGGTACACAGTGCTGTGCAGCCACAGGGGCACTATGATCAAAGGGACACCATGACAGCTGCCAAACCCTTCATTATGAACCAAGTCTTGCACGAGGGTCTAATTTCTTTTCCCTGAAAAAAATAAAACCCTGGAATAAGACTGGAGATATATCTTCAAAAGAATTAGAGAGAAATCAACTCAGGAAGAAATACTGAAGGAATTGTGGTTTTTAAGCAAACTAAAGGAAGTTGGAGGAAGCATGGTAAAAATCCTATAGCAGAAATAAAATAAGAACAGGAGACTTCAACAAGTGGAACTAGCAGCCATCTAGAGCATCCACCCAATGAGAGCAGAATACATATTCTTCTCAAGCATACATGGAACCTAAATCATAAAACATATCTCAAAAATTTAAATGAACTAAAATCACACAAAGTATGATCTCTAACTGCAACAGAATTATATTAGAAATCCACAACAGATGGAAATTTGGCGAATTTACAAATATTTGCAAATTAAATAGCACACACCTAAATAGCCAATGTGTCAAAGAAGAAATCACAAGGGAGATTAGAAAATAATTTGAGCCAAATGAAAACAAAAGCACAATATACCAAAAATGGGATGCAGCAAAAACAGTGCTTAGAAGGAAATTTATAGCTACAAATACCTACTTTTTAAAAAAAAGATCTCAAGTAACCTAAGAAACTAGAAAAATAACAGCAAACTAAAATCAAAGAAAGAAAATAATAAAGGTTATTATCTTTATTATCAAAAATAAATGAAATAGATAATTTTAAAAACAAAGAAAAACCTACAAAACTAAAAGTTGGTTCCTTAAAAAAGATCAATAAAATTGACAAAATATCCAAAAAAAAGGACAGAGCAGTCACATTACTAAAATCAGGGCTGATTTTTCTACAATGAACATGACTTTTACAATAAAGAAATATAAGGCATTTTTTAAAACATGCCCACCCACTCATTTAAAAAAATGCCTTAATTACGAAGAAGTAAACAAATACCTAGTGAAAAATAGTTACCAACAAACAAGAGTATACTTAAGTTATCATAAATTGAAAACTTAGAAGTACAAACACATGAAGTTTCTAGGGAGATTTATACAACATATTAAAACAAATTGATTTTCAAAAATCCTAATTGAATAATGAAAACTCAAGAAATGGAAGGAAATCATATTTGATAGCCAACTTCAAATATATGGAGAGGAAAAGCCTAGAAATCACAATTCCTATAACTCTGACACTAACTCAGTATAATGAGAGGAAAAGCTTTACCTAGGAAACAGTGAAATTCTGAGCCTAAGACAGGTTAAACTCAGCACAAACTGCACTAGACAAAGTGATGATTTTTAAAATAGAATTCTAAAGTTAGAACACTGCTGAAAAGCTACAAAATGTCCCCAAAAACAGATAGAAATAGAGGAAGTCTATCCCCATGTCGCATACAAATGCAAACTTATTTTTGTTTACTCACAGCACTAATTACTTTAACCGAAGCAGAATATTTTAATTAAGATAAGTAATCAATATTACACTTCTCTTGCCAAGTCTAGCTAATGAATTTACTCTGCTATGTAACCATAAAATGTCTAGATCTAAAATTAGTGAAAATAGCTTTGTATGGTCTGCGGAACTCATCTCAAAGTTCCAAGGTTTTAAAATAGAGCTGAGAAGTATTTCTATATTATCTTTTCCCTTGTGAAACAAACAACAGATACTGTTGTCAAAACTCCGTTACTACAGATGATGTTTCATGATCGCCGTGTTCTAACTAATCTGCTGGACAAAGGCACTATCTAGACACTATGCCCAAACAAAACGGATATAAGGAAGACAATGACCCTATTCTGGGAGACTTACAATCTATTTCAAAACTGGGGTTTTTATTTCATTTCTTAGCAAAATGAAATGAACCAAATGCTTTCTTTGAATGTACCATAGTCATGACTCTAATTTTAGTGTGATGAACAGAAAAGCCTTAAGCATGACTTTCTTAGGTCAATTAGTAACAATCATTACTGGAAGATGAGTAATGCAGAAATTCATTGATAGCAATGCTTTCACCTACATTAGACCCAAATAAACCTACACTGAGCTCCGCATGCTAAATAAAGAGATAAGGTCACAATGAGGAAAAAAAAAAAACATAGTAAGAAATCAGACAGGCAAAGAGTTTTTAATAAATGATTCCTATAGAAAGGAACAGAGTATGGTCGTTATGAGGACAGATGCTGCTGACAAACTCATGTGTCTGAATTCCCACATCACCACGTACTAGCTGTGACCTTGAGCAAATCAGTGAACGTTTCTGCATCTCAATTTCCTCGTCTATAAACTAGGGATACCAACATCTCCTATTCCTAAAATTTTTGTAAGGATTAAGTTGCTTTATATGGAAAGTTTATGTACACCTTGTATCTTAGATAGGACACCAAAAGCACAAGCAACAAAGAAAACACAGATAAACTGGACTTCAACAAAATTTAAAACATCTCTACTTCAAAGGTCACCAACAAGAAAGTGAAAAAGCAACACACAGAATAAGAGGAAATTTTTTAAGATCATATATCAGATAAGGAAGCTATATCCAGAATATACAAAAATCTGTTACAACTCAGTAACAAAAAGACAACTCAAGTAAAAAATGGCTTGTAAAGGATCTGAATAGACATTCTTCCCAAGAAAATATATAAATGGCCAATAAGCACAATGAAAAGATATTCAGCATCATTAGCTATGAGGGAAAGGCAAAAACACAACTACAATGAGATACCACTTCACACTCACTAGAATGACTCTGCTCAAAAGGATGATAACAGGTGTTGGCGACGATGTAGAGAAACCGGAAGTCTAATACAGCACCAGTGAGAATATAAAATGGTACAACCACTTTGGAAAGCAATCTGACAGTTCCTCAAAAAGTTAAACAGTAAGTTACCATATGACCCAGCAATTCCATTTACTAGGTCTATCCATAAGAGAACTGAAAACATACGTCCACACAAAAACTTGTATGTTGAATGTTCATAGTACATTACTGATGATAGCCAAAAAGTGGAAACAACCCAAATGCCCATCAACTGATGAATGGGTAAACAAAAAGTGGTCTATTCAACAGAATAATATTACCAGCAGTAAAAAGAAGTATTAATTCATGCTACAACACGGATGAACCTTGAAAACATTATGTGAAGTGAAAACAGTCACAAAAGACCACATTGTTGTATGATTCCATTTACATGAAATGTCTGGAACAGGCAAATCCACAGAGACAAATGAGTGACTACCTGGGACTGAGTGGGGAATGACTGCTAAGGGGCATGGGACTTCCTCCTGGGGTGATAAAATGCCCTAAGATCGACTGTGGTGATGTATGCACAACTCTGGGAACATAGTAAAAACCACAGAATTGTGTACGTTAAAGGGGTAGATTGTATTAAAGCTGTTTAAGAAAAAAAAAAAGGCACCTTAGAACAGTGCCTTCACACAGTAAGCACAAATTGCTTATTTTTATTATAGACAGAAGAAAATCCCCTCAACATGAAAATGGGAAATCTGAATTAACTGAAATTGGCCAAAAAATCATTTCACTTGAAACAGCTGCTGAATGGACAGGACATATTCAGAAGTGACAAGAAATAAAACAGTTTGACATCACGAAGCATTCTGTTTCAAATGCAGATGAAGGGCTCAGAAGCCTAGCTGCTAGAAATGACTAGAAGAGAAGCTTGGTTCTTAAAACAAACTTCGGAGCAAGCACCCAAAGAC
>NW_024427107.1:77353163-77466100 GCF_017311325.1 Ursus maritimus
TCAAACTCTTTCCCCTCTGGCCCTCAAAATAGCTGTAGGAAAAGCGGACAGGAAAAAAAAATTCTGAAACAGGTCGTTTTGAATAGTATATCCATTTAAATTTCAAAAATAAAATGGAAGTGATGCAATTCTGTCATAACTTCAGGCGGATGGATTTTCTAGGGAGCCAAACAATTTTATAAACCTGACGAGAACGTTCACTGTTCAGATTTAAAGACTAAGGAGAATCATAACACATTGCTCCCAGGAGTTCTGAAGTGATTCCCTACCAACCCATTTGCCAGGGCTTAAACAGCAGAAAAGACACTGTTGCAGAGGAAATTTTTTCCAACACCCTTCAAACGTTCTTCTGGCTAGTCTAAGAATTAAACTGACATGAGACATATTAACCAAAAATCAAATTTAATTTCATACATTTGGGAACCCCATATACATGAGAGGTACAAAGACAGATAAAATGAAGGATCTATGCCATCCTGAGCTAAGGAATGGGATAGGCCTGGCATTTTAAAAGGGAGGAGCAAATTCACAGGGCAAGAGGAAAAGCACGTGTTTGCCATGCCATACAGATGGGTCATTCAGATAAAATTTATCTCCAGTAATAACTCTTATTCTGGGAAAGATACCAGATTGAGATCTTCTAGGTATCTAAGGGAGGGACAAAAGTTTCTCTTGATCCCAGAGTTTCAATTGCCTTCAGCTCAAAAGAGTCCAGATGCCAAAGAGGCACTGTTTGGGGAGACCTGCTCTGAGCTCCCTCAAGACTAAGGCCTGAAAGTAAGTGAGGAAGAGGCTGTGGTCAGCCCTGGCACCAAAGGCCCCATGAGCAGAGGCCAGAAGGCACAAGTGGCAGGAAATGGAAGGTAGGGAGAGAGCAGAACTTCAAGAGTCTACTTGTTCTCCCTGGGGAACAAAGATCAAGTCCATGTTTCTCTAATTTGAAACAGCTGCAGAAGATGCCCTCAGACACCCAATGTTAGTTTCCGGGTTCTTTCCTGCCAGCTTCAACTTCTACAGCAGAACCCCCACACATTCCCAGATAACAAAGTCCGCAGACCACCCTTCTACCCCCAGTACTCTAAACTCAGTTTCATCTCCATTCAACCTCACTTTGAAAAGTTTCAGAAATGAAAAAGATGTATTCTTTTTTTTATCTAAATAAATGACTGGTTTTCTGATGGCTCAAAGCTACTTCTACTTGTTGTAAACATCTAATTCTCCTGCAAGCAGTAGACGACACACTAAAATTCAGTACTTTCCATCAGGCAAAACTAGCCGGATTGGGCCCAGCAACTTCCCCTGGCCAAATACCAATGCATCCAACACTGATTTAATTGTTCATCTCTTTCAGCTGGGGGGAGGGGGGGTGTCATTTAGTTCTTCAGCCCATCCCCGAATTATTTTCTCATCACCAACTCAGGTCTCCTGAAAACAAAACAAAGCCATCTGTTGTCCTTTCTCTATACCTTCCATAAACCCTAACAGGGAACTAGCACCACTGTATGTCAATTATATCTCAATAAACTAAGGGGGGAGAATTGTTAAAATTTAAAAAAGAAAGAAAGAAAGAAAGAAAGAAAGAAAGAAAGAAAGAAAGAAAGAAAGAAAGAAAGAAAGAAAGAAAGAAAGGAAGGAAGAGAAAGAAGCTATCATGAAACATCAGTCTAGTGGAAGGATTCAACACAGATGATAAAACAAAAATCTGCAAACCTGAAGCAATTTCATTTCAGATGGAGATACACAATGAGATTAACGTAAATGCACTGGTCACAAAGCATTTATTAACATGACTATTGGATTTCTATTCTTCAAAAGAAGAAAGTTTTTCATTTCTTTTTATTTACATTTTGTCATTGACTCTAATTAACCCAGAAAATAATAGAGCCCATTATGAAATTATTAAGCACTGCAATAAAAAGAGATTTTGCTATATTAATCACAGAAATTAAGAAAGGAAAACCCACCTCTGTAAAATACACAAAATTACTTTCTTGGTTAAGAACACATATACAAAATGCAATCAAGAACTGAAATTCATGTTGAAAGGGCACAAACCACAAAATCAGAGCAAAGTCATTACTATGAGTAAATTCAAAATTAACTGAACAAGCATGCTCAATGCATTCAAAGAATTTTAAATCATTGCAAATCATTCACTTAACCATGCTGGAGGAAGAAGTTCCCTCTCTGACAGACAACATAAATCAACAGGGTGCCCCATCAAACAAGGACCAAAGAATAATCAGGTTTTTAACAGTTCTGATTTAAAGTTACTTAAATCAGAATGTTCCAAAGATCACAATCCAGAAATTTTAAACATCCACTCACAACACCATGAAACAAGCACTTAAAAAATGAACCAAAAGAAACTAAGCACATAGATCATGTACCTGGATCAATGAGAACTTCTTGTGCCCCTGGAAGAAAGAACAGATTATGGTCTTTTATTTGGAAAACAAAACTACTTTTAAAGACAACTACTAATCACAGTTCATGATTCACATTGCCTTGTAAAATCTGAGGCACTTCTGTCTGATCAGGAGAGCAATCCTGAGTAAGAGTATGTCACAAGTTCAGTGCCTTTTTGCTTTAGAAGGAAAGAAGAACAGCTGCCATTACTCAAACCCTGCACAAGCTGTGGAGGGCCTCTTGCCTCTTGCCCTCCCACCCTCCAAGCGCATGCTCCCCCAATCTTCTTAATCAAGCACGAGAATTTCTTATCCCACAGATAAACCAAATGACAAAGGAATAATAATTTGTTTGTGCAAATATATGCCTACAGCTTGGAATGGAGGGCAAGTTATTACAACGAACTTAGCACCATCGGCCTGAAATCTCACACTCACGCTCACACTCACGCACACACGCACTGAATTACCGGATGCTTCACAAGCTAAGAATTTCCAACTTTTAGAAGGTACAATACAAAATAGTTAGCTTCATTACTATAAAGAAGCTTTGAAAGCCTCGATCATCTCCTAAACTACCCAAGTATCAATGAGATCCAATTAGCCTTCTCCGTAGAATGTGATTTCCCATGATGGCAAAACACACCCTAAGAAGTACTGGTTCCAAAGCTGTGTTTATCATTAGCTACGATCATTTTTAAACATGTTAGCAAGATTCAAAAAGGTATGTCCCAATGATACGTGTTCTTATTGAAATATCATAGCTATTCAATTGTTTACATAGAGAATAGGTCCCACAATCCTATTTAAGACCTATTTTGTGTATTGCAATGTCTATATTTAAATGCAGACCAAAAAAAATCACTATAATCTAGAAGCCATGATTATAATAAACAAACAGGTGCTTTCTACTGAATACCAACTACACACCAAGCAGAATGCTTGACAGCCACTGTGTGTGATTCTCAGAGCAGCCCTGCAAGGTAGGCAGGCACGATTCAGCCCGAGCAGCTGCCGAGGAGACCGGAGGTCAGAGGAGCCAGGGATGCCCCACCATCACACTGCCCCTACCGCCACACCCCAGGACAGAGCAGACAGATCAGCCCCAAGGAGGACTTGCAGCTGCATGGACCCTTGGGGAATTGGGAGTTTCCAGATAACCCTAGAAACTTTTTGTTCACTGGAAAACCTGGTCAAGTATATTACACTGTGCCATATCCGTGACATAGGGAATGTGATTGGAACTTCTCCTGCCTCGGAGTCATTTTCACCGTCATCAGTTATTTGACCTCTCGGCACATCGAGTGATGAATTGGGCCCCATACTAAGTGCACTCCGACTGCAGAGCTTTTAAAGTCCTCTTGCTCAATGTGTAAAAATCTTTGTCTTGTGTCTCACACAGGCAGCCGACTATCACTTCTCCCTGGTGTGGACGGACGGCCTGAAACAACCCTCTTCTGCCTTTTAAATTCCCTTCATCTAATCTAATAGGAGTCGGTAAGCCACATGGCCCAGATAGTTTTTTCAAACAGCAAAGGAAAAGCTCAGCTGCAAAAAAAATGGACAGCTTTTTACCAAATGGACTTTAACATCTAATTGGACTTCCTGGAAGCCTTTTAGTAGCTCACTTCTAGGCACTTAATAGTTTTCTGATTAGGAAGAGGAGCATGTGTACTTTGCTGTCTGCGATCTGGCCTACTCAGAAGGGCTCTCATCCTATGGGGGTGGGGGGTGGGGCAACAGCGGGTGCTGTCTGAAGAAATCACACAATGAGAGAAAGGGTGTCCTCCAACCTGGTCTCCATAGAGAGAAGTACCTTGACGTGCTCAGAAATTTGATTATCAGCATCATCAGGCTCCAATGGACTGATTTCACATTAACCAAACTCCTAAGAGACTAACGTAAGAAGAGATTGCACTTACTGATGTCATAAAAGACATAATTATCAATCAGACCAAGATATCACAGTTCAACAATCAGCACTTCCCACCTCAACAGCCCAGTCACGGGCAGGAGGTTATGTGGTGAGTACCGACGGAAGCCGAACAGGAAGGGGTTTTCCTAGATTAACTGGGACTCCATTTCTGTGACAGGGACAGAGCTGCGGCCTAGATGAGCAATGAAGGCCGATCATGGTGACTCTCATGGTCAACACCCCTGTAACTCTCCCTCTGCCACTCTCCCCAGGCTGGCCGAGCCCAGACTTCCGGATAGATGCCCATGCAGCTCCACAGACAGGCCGACACCCCCAAACACCTGAAGCCGATCTCTGGGAGCCAAGCCACACCGCCACGGCTTAGACCCCTGCTCTGACGCTGGCTAGCTCTGTGAGCCTGGTCGGGTTGCTTACCCCGTCTGTGCCTCAATTTCCACATCTGTACAATGGGGACAATAATCAAGACTACCCCGCTGGGTTGCTGTGAGGATGAAGGGATTACATTGGTTTACATAAAGCGCTAAGAACTGTGTGTAGCACATTTTAAGTGCTCAACAAATGGTAACTGTTAAGGCGATTTCACAAACCTCCCTTCTAAATCACCTTTTGTACTTCCTCGTTCTCCCATTTACAAGTTCTTGGGCAACACCCTCCTGCTCCACCCCACAACTTGTGGCAAGTGAGAGGAAGGGGCCCCTTCCTCCCCACTCCTCTGATTTTCATCTGGTTTCCATGAGGAGGGCTCTCCCCACAACACTCCTGGACTGCGTGCCCCTGCTCGTCCTCCTCACTCAAACGGCCTGACTTCCAACTTCAGGATGTTTCGGAGGTGAGCTGCCCATGTGAAAACCTCTTCTTCCCCTGGGTGCTGGCCCAGCTCAGGGTGTTTGGCTTCCTGTGCCCTGAGGACAGGGGCAGATCCTCTGAAGGGAAGGCCTGCTGCGGCCCGGAGCCCCCTCGGACGGGCGAGTCTGTCCAGTTTCCTGCGTCCCTAAAGTGCATAGAGAATGGGGCTTTATCAGTAATAAAGATGCCATTTGTCTCTACCTGCCTCCTCTTCCATCTCGTCTCCCAGTTGGCTGGTGGAGAAAATCAGAGTGCAATGATTGGGCCCCCCTTAAGTCCCAACAGATGCTAATTAACACAAAGTCCTGTGACTTCAGATAGGTGCAAGGTGACCCCATAATGGCCCTGTCTCTGGTGCTGCTGCAGAAGTATGAGTACAGGAACCGCTGACCTTCCTCCAATAGTTCACTCATTTCTTAATTGCATCTTTCTTCCTAAAACCATCATTTCTTATTTTAAACCCTTAGCAATCCCCAAAAACTATAAAATGATGGCTTCGTGCAGAATAACAGCTGAAGTTCACGAGCTCTTTTATGAGATAACCACTGTGCTAAACACTTAACATAATTTCTCTCTGATCCTCACAATTCTCCAAAGCAGACATTAGCATCCTTGTTTCTCAGATGAGGAAAAAACTCGGAAGGTACAGACTCAGGTTCACAGGGCCAAGTGGCGGCGAGCGCACCCCTACCCAATCAAAACATGAGGCTTGATGAGAGACTGTGGACTCTGAGAAACAGACTGAGGGCTTCAGAGGGGAGGGGGTGGGGGGATGGGATAGACCGGTGATGGGTAGTAAGGAGGGCACGTATTGCATGGTGCACTGGGTGTTATACGCAACTAATGAATCATCGAGCCTTACATCAGAAACCGGGGATGTACTGTATGGTGACTAACATAATATAATAAAAAAATATTATTATAATTATAAAAAAAAAAAAAAACCACGAGGCTTGGTCGCTGCAACCAAATCACCCCCACTGATGAACACTCGGGGAACTCAGAGTTCTGCAGCTTTGAGGCACTCCAGAGACTGTTTCTGCCTCTTCTACGAAAGCACCACAGACTGGGCTCTAGTATTGGAAGAAAAGTCCAGTTCACGATTGTTCACACAGCACACCTGAAACATTCACACTGAGATGACAGAATAAAAATAAGATACAACTGGAACACCCAGACATAATGGACACTGCACGATTCTGAAGCATTAAACAAAAAATCAAATTAAAAGAACACTGGTTAAGTCTTTCACAACAGGAAAATTAAGACTTTTCAAAGGTGCAACAGCGCCACCTATGGCCACGGAAAGGCTTTCCAAGTTCCTGGAAAAGGTGCGACAAAAATCACCTGCATGCTAAGAAAAGACCAGGGAGATTTTTAAAAATAGGGTGCTCAGAGACCTCACTAAAAGCTGAGCCAGCACATATGAAATTCTGCTGCAGGAAAGGGAACGGTATCCATCACTTAGTCTGGAACCCTAAACAAGACATGGCTCACGGAAACTAACCTTACCAGGAAGGGGCCTGGGCGTCAGGTCCAGCCCCTTCCTTCTCAGGGAGACTGAGAGCCAGGGAGTCCGTCCTTGCAGCACTCAGTAGCAAAGCGTACTCCTCGTCCTCGCATCTCACGCTAACCAAAACCCAGCAGAGCTAACCCTGTGTGCATAAAAGTCACATCTGTGTTTTTCCAACAGTAGGTAGTCTAAGTGTTTTGCAAAATACTTCCCAAAAAGCTGGTAACTATAAATCATACAACTGTGTTGAAACACAAAAACGTTTATTTACATAGTAAAACAGCATAAGTTCCCCCCTTTTATTCCCTCTATTTAAAAAAAATCAACGTTTTTTTAACCTATTAAGAGTACGAAAAAAAATCAAAATTTTCTTCACTCACAAAAGAGATAAGCTTATTCCCTGAAAACAGCTCAATATCAATTTTTCTAAACATATTGGCTATGGTCAAATTCCTAGTGCTTTAAAGGTTTTAGTGGATAATTACATGGCAATATGAATTCTGAGTTGTAAAAACATACATTCTGTACAAAAAATCATCAAGCTCTCCAGCTTAAGGCAATTCAGTTGTTCCCCCATCTTACTAGAACGACACCAATTTCAGCAAAACTTCAGACTGCACTAAAAAATGTCACTGTATCCTCATCACTTTAAATCATACTTGTACTATGATTTGCATATACTATTGAACATGCATCAGAAGCAAACCACCATCTTCAGTATTCAAAGTCGTGCTTCTAAATCATCTGTGCTATTTTTGACAGCAAATGTTTACTGAGCACCTCCTAGGTGCTTTGTATACAAGGTAGCTAATTCTCACCGTCACACAAATTAAGTAACATTATTCAAATTCCACAGGTGAGGAAATATACGTGGGCCATAAAAAGCAAGGCTGACAAGCCCCAAGTCCCATAAAACCTACGTAGTCATCATCAGAAAGAAAAGAGCCTAGACTGTTACTTTCTCTCAACATTCACTAACTTAATCTTTTCTTCCGTACTCATGACTACATAAAACCAATTCAGTCTGTATAACTTTTTCTCCCAACAAGCATCAGCAGAGAAAAACAAGCACTAAGTCATTCGTAGTGGCTGGATTTTCAAAGCCCACTTCTCTTTTGCACTGTCATCATTTTTTAAATGTTTTATTTTTAGTGCTTATGGAGTTAAAATATTAACTTTTTACGTTGTTGGCTGAGACTAAAGCAACTGTGAAGTGTCCAGTCTCAATCTCTGCCCCTCTGTCTCATAGTCTCACAGACATCTCTTCTTTTAAGGCCGCGTCAGGCGGAGACCACTGAAGTCTGGCACCGATGTTTGGGAAACCAGTCAGTGGGGGGCTGGTTAGCCGAGCAGCAGGGCACGTGCCACGCACTCAAACCAGCCTGGGCCCGGCCCGGAGTCAGCCCCCACCGGCTGCACGACAGGGGGCCAGGGACGTATCTCTTTCAGCCTCGATCCCTCAACTGCACAGAGGGGACACGGATACATGCCCTCCCACGCCTGCCAGGAGGTAGGACGCAAGGAGAGCACTGAGCACAGCCCCTGGCCAGGTAGGTACAGAATAATTAATTCATAGCTATTTTGATAATGATGATGATGATGGTGACAATTAATAAACTAAGACAGACCAAAGAGTAGAAGTAACTGCAAAGAAGAAACATCTACAAGTCAATAAGCATTTCTTTTCAGATTGCAGAATGTCCTGGTGATTTTTTTAATAAGCCAAGTTTTGTCCATTTATTACAGAGTTAGAGGTTCATATGCAAGTCTCCAAGAAAAAAAAGAATTTGTGGCCTCTAACTTTCGGATACTAAGAAAGTTTAAAAAATAAATAATACAAAAGGAGAATTAAAGCAAAAGAGGAGGGCATGACAGAATTCTATTGAAACTACGATAACTCAACGTGAGGACGTCTGCTGGAAAACCATACAGCCTGGGTCCGAGCTGTCGAGAGTCTTCTAACCACACTCAGGAATTCATCTCACCAAGGCTTAAAACGACCTAACACTCCACACTAACACTCTGGCTGATGTGGCCGCTAACAGTTATCCAGGGCTGCGAAGGGCGAGTCCAGGTGGTCTCCGTGTGCATCTCATACACCTTCACAGGAACCCTACGGGAGAAGCACTATCACTACCTTCCCCGTCTTACAGATAGAGAAACTGAGGCACCAAGAGATGAAACACTTCAGGTCACATTAACAGTAAATGACATCTGCATTTCTGCTGCTGAGAAAGGAACTCAAGGGAGACTGTTGGGTAATCAGCTTGTCTGGTCTTCACCCCAGAGGGCAGATGCCATACACTCCTGTCGTAAGACAAGGGGGCCACAGACAATCCGGAAGTCACCGTGCAAGATAAAACAACACACGAGGCGGAACGCGGTGACGGACCTGGACCCCTCTCTGCGTGAGGGGCAGTAAAGCGGGACTGGTGTGCTCTGTCTGCCTTCGCCTGGACTTCACTGCACCGTGTTCCCACCGGCTGTCTCCAAAAGCGGGAGAGCCTGAGCTTTTTACACTCTACAAAGCTAAATAGAGACATTTCTCTACTGCAGACAAAGCAGTTTTTCAAAAAAAAGTTTAAACCTTTTCTTTGCCTACATTAAGCAAAGGGGGAAAATGAAACATTTCTCTAAAAAGTGTCTAGAGTCTCACTAATCCCATCAGTAGGACAGTCTCAACAGGTTTAGGACTCTTCAAATCACAGGGGAAACAACCACCTCCAACAAAAGGCCCCCCCAGAGAGAGCAGGGGAGCTGGTCTTCTCAGGAGCAAGTAAGGCCGGGTGGGGGAAGAAGGCGGAGCCCCAACAGCAGGGCCAGCAGGACCTCAGCCGGGAGGAGGCCTGGCGCCTGCACAGCCCGAGCCAGGCATGGGAGCACAGGACAGGGAGACAGGCCCAGCCTCACACTCCACTCCCTTCTCCGCCTGCTTCCCCTTGCCCTGACGTAAGTGGGGGGCCACGGAAATCAGGAGGAGAGCTGCACTGAGGAAGGATAAAATACCTTCCAGATCCATGACAGACCCACCCGAGCAGTCCTACAAAAGGTGGACCCGGTTCCGGCTGTGCAGCTGCAGTAAACCACTCCTCGAGGCCGTGTGCACTCTCTGTCGGTCGCGGGAGAAGGTATAATTCCAGAAACCACGCATTCAGGCCACGTCCCTATCCAATACACATTAACTACTCTGGGCTTTCTCTTCGAGGGAAAAGGTGTCTAAACATCTCATCAATCAAAACACACCTAACAATTGTGCGTAAAGCCTTGGCCTCTGTGTTCTTTGCTCTTATCTTCATGACTGAGGCCACAAGTCATTCATTAAGGGTCAGAAGGGCCAAGTTCATTCGAAAAGCACTTTGGGTCTGCCCGTCCAGAGAAGATGTTTCACTGTTCACTGGTGCTGACAAACATAAGCAACTCAAACCTAACTTTTTAAGAGAGTTTCATCAAACCAGAAAATAAGAAACAGCCCAGGCCCTGAATTAGCTGTTAAAGTCAACATCTGGGGCTAGCTTCCCTAAATACACGAAAAAAGAGAAAGAGACCCAAACACTCAGGACTCTGAGGTCAGTCTACCAAGAGATCTTATTCAAGTGTTCCAGAAATCAACCAATCACGCAACCCATTAGTAGTAAGATTCCATAAGATCAATATTCAATAAAATCAGAAGAAAATGCCTCATGTAAAATTTCTGACTCAACAGATTTTATATTTCACCTGAACATTACTCAGGTGTAACCCAGAAGGAAATGTAATAAATTAAATACCCCCCGGCCTCCTTGCTTACAGACCGTGAGTCCAGGCGGAAGGAAAGTGCAGAACTTACCTGGTCGGTGTCTGTTGGCTGCTTCAGCAGGAAGTGAGCTACCCTGGAACCTCCGAGCTCCCGTCTTACCCCCAGTTCCACCAGGATAGTGATAGATGACAGAAGCTGAACATAACCCTTCAAGTGCGGCTGGGTGCGGAAACAAAAGCACAATCAGTAGGGTTAGTGACCCGTATGAGCTCAAACTGCAGTGGCTGAGAATGATTTGAACTGTTCAATTATGTGGAAATGCCCATTTTTTCCCCAAAACAAAGATCGAACCTACAGATCACTGGTTTGGTTACAAACGGGACATGCCACCCATCACCTTTTCCGGGCACAGACCCAAGCTGGCAACACCGACACTCTGAGGAGACACAGGCCTCCCCGAGAGGCTGAGTACACACGTGACATGGGCCAGCCTCCTCGTCCTTCTAACCAACAGTTCAGCGCACACCACGCAGCAGGCTCCGGGTCAGGTTGTGACGCTGCGGAGCTGGGCAGCCCAAAATGCCCTGGGCTGAAAACACTCGAAAACAAGACCCGCAGGGCAAGACCGCAGCGCCTCGTCCCATCACACGCCCTCAGCGCATCTCCCCCGGAGCAAACACCTGTAAGCCCGTCTCCTCCTCAAAGGCAGCCACGTTTTGTTCGTCTATGTGGGCACTCACAGCCTAAGAATCTCAAGCCGAGCCACGGGCCTGACACGTCGGGCCACAGTGTTCGCCCGTTTCTGCAGCGTTCCTCAAACGTGGTGGTCTGAGCGCCCCGAACACTGTGAAAGATCACTGAGGATCACAAAGGGCTTTTGTTTGTGCTGGGAACATCTGTAGATATTTACCCTATTTGAAAGTAAAGCTAAAGAAAGATTTAAATATGCTTTCATGCCTTTTAAAATCACAGGAAGCCCCTTACGTGTCACATTCGTAGGAACACTATTTCCCAGAACAAAGATCTATGCTGCCAGAGCAGCACAGTCTTACACTCTCACAAATGTCTTTAATGTCTGGCTTGGTCCGCGGGAGCTGGATTCGCCCGTCTGCTTCTGCCTCCAGTCCGCCGGGGCCCACGGCAGAGTGCGCCACAGGCCACGAGCGGCTGCCGGAGGGAGCGGCCCACAGCACAGCCCCGGCCTCAGGAGGCCCGCGACCCAGCTTACCGCTCTGTGGGCCCCCGGGAGTGGGGTCCTTCTCCCTGGGCACGTGCCTGCTGCAGGGGCCCCGATGTTACGGATATAGCCCACCAATCAATCTTAGCCTCTTTAAGAAACCGAATTCTGAAACTGAAGTCCATTTTAACAATTTCTTGTATGTAATGTGTTCTACGGCACATTGCTAAACTTCTATTGAAGAACTGACTTCATTACTTCATTCCGACTTGTATTCATAAGCAGCTGACAGGCTCCCCGACTCCCCTGTCCAGGAAAGAAGCCTATTTCACTCCTCACTCACACAACGTTTAACAAGCACTTACAGGACACGTACAATAAGGTGGATTATGGACACACAAAAACCGTGCCTCCCACTCCACCCCCACGAGATGGTCCCCGAGGGGAAAACGCACGTAAACACACGATTCCAGCACAGAAGCCTAGCTCCTTAACAGGCAGGGCTCCGTTCAGGACACTGCAGGCACCCACGGCCTGGAGGGGTGAGAGAAGGCTCTTCTTTGGCGTAGGTTTTTAATCCGTTTTTAGTGTTTTAAATTGAAAGGTAACTCACATAGCATTACCACTCACCCACGGAGCAGTGTCCAATTCACAGGTGTGCAACCATCACCACCACCTAATTTCAGAATGTTTTCATCACCCCAGAAGGAAGCCCCACAGCCACCAGCACTCACACGCCCCTCCGCACAGCCCGTGGCAACCGGTCATCATCACTCCCCTGACTTTTCGGGACATTCTGGATAAGAGGCGGCCCTTTGTGTCCAGCTCCTCGGACTTAACGTGGTGTTATCAAGGCTCGCCCACACTGGGGGGCTCCGGACTTCCTTCAGCTCCATGTCTTTCATTTACTCGACCACAGGGCACATAGAACGGGGTATTCGCGTCGGGAGTGCAACACACTGATTCGGCTGTTCCGTACATTACTCAGTGCTCTCCACGACAGGTGGAGTCATCGGTCACCACACAAGGGTATTACGCTATTCCTGACTACACTCCCAGTGCTGTCACCTTCCACATCTTCACATCTTTTTTTCTTTTTTCTTTTTTAATGCCCATCACCCAGTCACCCCATTCCTCCAACCCCCACCTCCCTTTTTTTTTAACGTCCAACATTTTCACATCGTAATAACATTCCACTGAATGGATATACCATATGTGGTTGATCCATCCATCACTAATATACAGACGAGGTTTTGAAGAATGAGAGTGAGACGTGACTAAGGAGGGGAATGACATTCTAAGCAGAGGGCAAGATGTGCTCAAAAACAAACCAAAAAAAGCCCAGAGGAACAAGGAACAGCAGCACATCGTCAAGGAAGTGCACACAGGTGCCAGCAGGACCTCATTCTGGCCCCGGGGGTGGGGACTAGGCAGTAGACAAGGTGGGACAGTTACCTCAGATGATCCCCCACAACAACCAGACAGCCGACTGCTTCTCTTCCCACACCCTTCATTTTTAGAAGCATTTTTCTATGTTTTCCCTTATTTCAAATGACATATCTGATATCTGCATGAGATGATCTTACCTCCAAGCCACAAGAAGTCATTCACTGAGCGGAGAAGTTCCACGGACATGTGGTAATGTACCAAGGAGTCCTGCAGCATCCCGGCCTGGAGGCATAAATCCCCCACATGCTTGCGCATGCGCCCTTGGCACCGCTTCTTGTAATGTCTACAAAATACGATGCACGGACACGTGTCATTGCTAGCGCACAGGTTCTGCCCCCAAAGCACACTGGCGAAGCACTACTGGACTCTCTCACTACAAATAACTGCTAAGAAGGCAACTTGAGGCTCTATAATTGAAAGGCGGCAACCATCATGGCCAGTGTGGGAGCTGGAATGGTCCTGACTCCACAAACACCTGCCAAGTTATTTTCTAGAGGTAACAAGGACATGTGACTTCCTCTGTGCATTTCACCTAGACAATCCTATGGTAGGACCTTCCTTCACAAATTTTTCTATCATAACATCAGCACAAGAAAGTTGATGTTTCAGCTTTTTTAAAAAAATCAATTATTTTCCACTTTCTTCACTTCAAACCTATTATTATTTTATAAAGAGAGCTATGCTGCATGTCAAAGGCCAGCCACTTGGCTTTGCACACAAGACCTTCGTCTCCGCTCCTTCAGAGCCGGCTCCAGTAATACCTTGAGGGGGTGGGGCCTGGGGCATCACCAACAGCTCCTTAAATATTGGCAAGGATATGCTGTTAAATAATGCAAAGGCTTCTATCTACTCAGAAACCAAAACAACTATATCAAAATCTTCCTTTCCCATTTCTAAATATTTCTATTCTTTTAAATATTAAATTTCTTAAAATATAAGCTTTTTTCCAAGAAAAATAGCAGCTGTATTAAATTTTCTCTCACTGAGAAAGCAATCACATCAAGAATAAAACCCCCATGGAAATCCAAAACATGTGAAGTTTCTAGCTAAATGAATGTTATTGACAAAACCCAATACAAAGTTAAATCTTTCCAGATCTAACTCTGACGAGCTCCACAAATGCTCTGGCTGCCCTGGAATTCGGTGTCTCTGTTCCCAGCACTGGCTGAACTAAGATCCTCACATGAGGCAGGGGAGAGAGAGAAGAGGAAACGCCAGTCTCCTGCCCAGCCCTGAGGCAGTGTGAGGATGGCCCCCACTAACAAGCCCTCCCCGTAAGAAAACACCACACCTGCACAACCCTGCCCTCCCCCACTGGGTACCTCCACTCCACAGGGCCCCTGCTACACTCACACACACCCCACACTGTAAATCTGATTAGGTCACTCCCCTGCTTCAAACCCCTCAAGGTTCCCCAGCACAGTTCTAGCCCCCCTCCCGCTGCCCCTGCCTCCCCTCCTCCCACTGCCCTGCACTCTACAGCCTCACCTTACTGCTTACGAGGGTCCCCAGTGACCTCCTGCCTAACTGCTTCACACTCTCCTTAGGGCTCATTTCGACTGTCAGTTTCTCAAGAAAGCCTTCCCGCCTCCTGCCTCTGCACTTTGGGTTAGATGCCCCTGCTGCATTCCTAGAACATTCTATGCTGAATCGACGTCCACATTTGTAAGCTCCAAAAAGGCAAATATATTTTGTTTACTATTGTGCATCCATCCCTCTCCCCTGGACCCTCAAAAACACATTTGTTATGAATAAACAACTGGATGGGTCTCAAAGGGACTGAGCCGCTCCTGCCCATCCCAACCCCTGCTTTCTGCAGAACAAACCCACAAACACCTCTCCGGGAGGCCCCTCCCCACTGACACCCTTCACTGCCTCCCTCTGTTGTCAGGTTTTTTTTAATATTTGATTTATTTATTTGTCAGAGAGGGGGAGCAACAGCACAAGTAGGGGGAGCTGCAGGCAGAGGGAGAAGCAGGCTCCCCACTGAGCAGGGAGCCTGATGCGGGACTTGATCCCAGGACCCTGGCATCATGACCCGAGCCGAAGGCAGACGCTTAACCAAATGAACCACCCAGGAGCCCCCCTCTGTTGTCAGTTTTAATAAAAAGCAAGTTCCTCCAAAGCCCTGCAGGACAGGTCCTCTCCAGGGTCCTCCCCAGCAGGAGCAGCCTCCCCCCAAAGCCTGGAACATGGACCGCACTGCACGGGGCACTCTCCTCATGCCCCCCACCCCACAAGCCTCCAGGCCCCTGCCCAGGCTGCTCCTGCCACCAGAGCCACCCTCCTGGGCCCTTCCCCTGGCCCACTCTCATTCTGTCTTCAGAGCTCAACCCAGAGCCCTCTGTGTCCTGGAACCCCCCTCACAATGTGCCTTAGCTCTCGGCGGGGCTGCTCCCCAAACACGACTGCACTGATACTATCTGGGTTTCTGTCCATCCCCTCTACTAAGACCATGGCCTCTCGGGGCGCCTGGGTGGCTCAGTTGTTAAGCGTCTGCCTTCAGCTCAGGGCGTGATCCTGGGGTCCTGGGATCGAGCCCCGCATGGGGCTCCCTGCTCCGCTGGGAGCCTGCTTCTTCCTCTCCCACTCGCCCTGCTTCTGTTCCCTCTCTCGCTGTCTCTCTGTCAAATGAATAAATAAAATCTTAAAACAAAAAAAAAAAAAAAGACCATGGCCTCTCTGAGAGCATTTGGGAAAAGGAGAAAGAGATGAGAAGAGGGAAGGGAGGAACAAACAGCAAAACACAGCCCAAGTCCCAAATCCAAGGATTCTCGCATGCATGTCACAAGCCACTGGACTTGACAGGGAAAGAAGTTCCACTTCACCATCGTGAATATATCTTACTCTGCCGGCAACATAAGGCACCATGCAGGGACTCTGTGTCTTGCCCTGACGTAGAACAGGAGAGAAGGACGTCAACTGAACAGAAGCTCAGGGAACGCGCGCCTGTGCGCACGGGAGACAGGAGGCCTACAGCCCGCTCACACAGCTGCACTTCGGGGTTCCTCCCCCAAAGCTGGACAGCGCCTGGTCACTTCCCTGGTGTGCTCTCCGTTCCAACCGGGAGCAGACCTCAGCATCCACGCGCACACTTCCCTCCAGTGACAGAACTGTCGACCTTCAGCAGGCGGCCAGGTAGACAATACTGACACACGTAGGTAGCACAGCTCATGGGTACCTTACCCCGCCCCCGCCCCCTCTCCCCTGAACCTGGCATTATTCCCCCATGACACCCCGTCTTACTGCTCTCTGGTCCCACCAAGTGCCTCACGCTTGGAAGGATCAGAAAAGAACTGCTTCCTCCAAAGTAACTACCCCTGTACTCAAGACGGTTTTTTCAAGTCTTATTTGGGGGAAAGACTATTCCAGAACTATCCCACAATCCTTCCACATGTCAGCTCCTGCTCCCAATCCCCCGTCACCTCTCCCAGCAGAGCCGAGGGGCCTGCTGTTCCACAGGACGGACAGAGCAAGAGGCTGGGACTCCCCGCTCCTCAGGCCTCTGCGCCCTCCCTCAAGGGCCAGAGGGGCTCTATCCCCCACCCCAGGTGACCCTGGCTCCGGAGGAGGCTCACCTCCACCCTCCTGCTGCAGGAGCCGTCTTCCCAGGACACCGATCCCACACACCATTCCCTTCGGGTTCCTTTAGTAGCTGCCCTGCCCGCCAGCTCTTTTAAGATAAATGGCGGCAGCTCCTAAAACCCCAGCCTCCTTAGAATGACACACAAAACCTCCATGGGACTGGGCTTTCCTCCAACCCACTGGTCACAGCTCCAGCCCCTCCTCCCGCCCCAGTCTACACCTCGCTAGAGGAGCTCACCCCACATATGTGGTTCTAGATACAAGCCACATACTGACAACTCCCGGCCTGTCTCTCCAGTCCACTCCTTCCCTGCGCTCCAGCCTCATAAATCCATTTGCCTCTTGGAAACTGTCACTTGAATGTCAAATAGGCATCTAAAAAACATGTCCAACATTTACTCTGGAATTCAACCCCCAGCACAAACCTCCCAGTCGTCCCCACCAGAGAGCCCCAGCACATGCCCAGCTGTTCAAGTCAAAACCCTGAGTTTCTTACTTGATTTCCTCTTTTCTTCAGCCCTGCCCCCACACCATAATCAGGTACAAGTCCTGACATTTCTGTCCCTATGCATTCCTTCACTTTGCTCCACAGGACCCAGCGCAGGACACTGCAGGCTCACAGCAAGCGTGTGCTGAGTCACGGCCCTCTAAAGAGCGGGAGGTCTCTCCTGGCAATGGACACTTAGGGAGGGCACACTGAGTCTCACACGGGAGAGGCCAAGAGGACGGCCCAGAAAAAGGGGCTCATGGTTCTCCTGTCATCTGAACTTTGAGGGTCCGAGGTCTAGAAGAGCTCCCGTTAAGAGACATACCTGCCAGAGGTGAGCAGGTGGGAAGGGAGGAGCCCAGGCAAAGCTATTCTCACACAGTCCCCCGGGGCCTGGGGAGCAACAACAAAGGCCCTGTGGTCCAGGTCTCAGCCCGGCCATCACAGCATCCCTGCCCAGCATTTTCTCAGGTGGGAAGTTTCAATTTCTCCTACTTGCTACACTTATTTCTGCTTTGTTCTCCCACCCTAGAATGTGAGGAAATCTTACAGAAGGTCCAGCCTGCCTCACTTGAGACAAAGGAAATGAAGGAAGAAAGTGTTCACATGGGGAGCAGCAGTAAAGAAGAAACAAGGCCTCCTGGCCAGCACAGTGGTGGGGGCCAGACCTGTTCCCACAGGTGAGCTGGGCCAGGGAAAAACACAAGGAGCTAGGTTAGCCAAAGGTTCTCCCTCTAGGCCTGACCTTGGTTACATGTTGGCGTTTCACGGCTGCAAACTAATGACGTGCCTGTCAGTGACAGACACGAGCCTCAACAAAGAGAGAAAGAGCTATCTCCCACCCATACAGGGTCAAAAGGAAAGGCTGGTGCAGCTAAGGGCCCACACATCCGGCTCTGCATGCCTCCTGGCTAAAGCAGAAAGCAAGCTATGGTCAACTACAGAGGTCCTTGTGTCCACAAGATCCAAATGGACTAGCTCTTTAGAAGGCCATGTCTTCCTCATACCTAGAAAAGTCGCCCTCGTCAAGGCAGCAAAAGACAGATGATAGAACAGCTTCTGCCCTTTTATGAAGGATGGCCGCTAGGGTGAAATAAAGAAACAGCATGCTCCAGGTGAAAGCGAAAGGCCTCTGGTGACTGCGTCCTCCGACAGCGTCCCTCTGTGGCCAGCACGCTCCTGAGCCAGGCACCCCGCACCGGCCGCCGCTGGGCTACAAGCTCTGTCATGCACATCACACAGCAACAGCCATGAAACATGGGCCTACTATGCTCATTCCAAAGCCAGAACCAAGCAAGGCACTGCAGTCTTGGACTTTCTGGGTTAAAACACCCCGTGAAAAATCCCTGTGCAGCCGCCGAAATCAATGAGCATCTCACATCCTCCAAACAGAAAAGATTAATAAGGGCTCATTTGCCACCAAATACTAAGACCAAACAAGTTCCCCAAAGCAAATATTTTAACAGATATTAAACACCAATGGGTTACGTGCTTAAAAAAGCAAAATATTTTCTAAATTAGAAAATGAAAAGATGACCAGGGTAATGGACGGATCTGGGAAGCAGTAAGTGTTTGGTTTCAAGCGGTGAAGGCAGCCAGAAGGCAGCACACAGGGAAATCTAGCTACTTTCAATGCGGTATCTTCACAGCCTACCTTTTCAGACCCAACAACATACTCACAGGGCGGTATGATAGAAAAAAAAAGGAAAAGGAAAGAAAAGAGGAACAAGCAAAAATTAGAAACACACAAGAACAAAAATAACTTTGACAGCTACAACACTGCATGTCCAAGAATCTCCCGTGGGCTTTCGAGGCCCGGGCAAACGTTCCAGGGAATATACGCCCGCACCTCGTGTTACAGGGAGGTGAGGGGCCTGCAGCGGCCAAATCTGCCACGGGGCCTAAGGACGGGGTCAGCGTGCCACCCAAACCTCGGCCTTCACCTAGATGTTTCCTTGTGAGCTGTGAACTACGGTCTCATTTCAAGCTGGACACTCCTACCAAGAGCTGCAGGACAGAGCTGGGCTCTGTTTCTGCTCCAAATCGTTTTTTAAAAATGACAGCGCTGTCGACTAGTGAAAGCAACAATGGACCAGCGGGGATGACGGGAGAGCGTATCTGATCTGAGGTCACCGGTGTCACTATGTCACCCAAGTTCAAAAGCTGGCTGACTGTCTACAGCACACGGAGGACAGAACAGTCCCACCAGGAGGGCAGTGTGATCTACTGCTGCATTTCCGGAGCCTAGGGCCATGCTGGACACATGGAGGCTCTCAAGAAACACTTGCTAACGTTACTGCCCGGTCCAGCCGGCACACTGTCCCAAGACAGTCTTGTTACTCCCGCCAAATTGTGAGCATGGATTTCAAGCAGCGTAAACAGGCCGGCATTCTCCGGTGGGTCTGCAACCTCAAACCCAAGAAGTCGATGACTACAAAAATGTCACCGGTGCCTCGTGTAGCGAAGGGGTAAGAGCGGGGTCCCCGGCTGCCTCCAAGGCTTCAGCCGTGCACCCACTGGTCTGTGCGGCGGGGACCAGCCGGTCCCTGCCCAGGTCACGGGCTGCGGTGGCTCGGGAGTGCGGGGGCTGTACACGGTGCGCCCCGTGTGGTAAAAGAATGTCACCCGGTGGCCACCCCACTCTGGACCAGCTCTGGAGAGAGCCTGGTGCGCCGCACAGCGCTGCCCCTCGCGGCGGCCTGGGCTCCTCCGCCTCACCACCCCAGCTCCATGGTGGAAAAGGGGAGCACTGGTGTGTTGACCTTAGGGCCACTGCGAGGACTGAGTACAGATCGTAGGCGCAACGTGCCCTTTCCTCAGGCGCACACACACACACGTCTGGTGAGGAAATGAAAACCAGCGCAGACCCTGCAAAGCATCACAGCAGGTGGGACTTGGGCCGCTCCGTGCTTCCCACTTGCAGGGCTGGCCCGGGCCTGTTTTTCTCAGCTCTTACCAACAGCAAGTCAGTGTTTGACCTCAGGTGAACTCCAGATACACGCTGAGCACCTGCTCTGCAGCGGGCACTCTGCCAGCATGACCCGAGGTCACTCAGTCCTCTCCTGCAAGACCCTCGTCCACACTCTACAGGAGGGGAAGGAGGGACTGGTGCCAGGCCACGAAGCCCCACACTCTCCCTCACTGCAGGGGACCTCCTCCAGGCAAAGCATCACCACCTGAACCTCGTGTCGTCTGTGCCTGGACACCACAGTGGTCACGATACAGGGAGACAGTGCAGGGAACAGGGCGGGGAAGCAAAGGGCCCAGGAGGGTAATCTGCAGATCTGGTGCAAAGCTCAGCTGCTGACCTTTCCTGCTCTGTTCGACCCCCCGTAACACAGAGACTATAAACACACTGCCGTGTGCAGAAGGAGCTCTTTGGGAAGTCCCTGATAGCACCTCTGACACCTGACGCTCGCCTTGCCTGGCTGTAAGCGAGGGATCGGACACCGTAGCTATCGGTGGGAAGAAGGGCCTAACCGTGCACAGTGCCCAGCCCGGGAGGCAGGAGCTCCACTATGCGCTCAGCTCAGCTAGCTCCTAGTTTGCTGCCTCTCCAGGTCCAGCACCTCACCTACAAATCGAAGGGATGAGACTGAATAAAAGCTTCCGACTGCGCACTAGGGCAGCGCTGTCCAACAGGAATAAAATGTAAGCCACATACATAAAGTCTTCTAGCTGCCACATTTTAAAAAGTAACAACTAAAACTGATTTTAATATTTTATTTGACCTAATATATGTAAAATATTATCAGTTTGACATGTAAAAAAGATTAACAGGTATTTTCTTTCTTTTTTCCATACTAGGTCTCAATATCTGATGTGTGTTTTACTTACAGCACATCTCAGCTCAGAGAGGCCAGCTCTCTGGTGGGCAAGAGCCACAGGTGGCCACCGTCCTGGACAGCAGCTCAGGGCGTCCCCAAGGAGGGCCGGCTGAAACAGGCGAGTAAGTACACACACTAACCCTAAAAGGATTCCCCTTAACCAAAGGCTGTCCTGTTTCTGGAGGTCTGAAAACCATGGACTGCACCTGTCTATCCCTTGGGGCATCAAATTCTACCACTTGCTTCTCCCTTCGTGATGTCAGGAAGCAAGCCAAGCACAAAGCCTCTGGGCCTCCAGGTATACTTACCTACTGTCTGTGTCCAGTCCTACAAAGTCCTTCTTCTCAAACGGGACACAGAGAAGGGGGATCTTATCCCCAGACTTGTCAGTGGCCCTGTCCAGACGCTTGGACTCAAGCACGATGAACAGCGACTCGACGAAGTCCTCAATCCTCTTCTCCACCGTCTGGCAGTCCTCATAGTTGGGGTAGAAGGCCACGTCGGTGCGCGGCTGCTCGGCGATCTCTCCCTGCAGCCCAAAGACAAAGAGCCGGGAGTCGTACAGCGTGGAGCCGTAGATCTCCTTCTGCACGTGGAACTTCTCGAAAGTCTGTGGCCAGTCCTTGGCGGAGAAGCAGTCCGTGATGGTGATAAGGCCCACGACTTTGCGATGGGTCTGGAAGTCGCCCCACTCGTTGTTCTCGGGCGGGTAGTGGTGCCTGTAGCGGATATAGAGCACCCGCTGGGAGTCCCGCACGCTGATCTGGCTCACGGAGGAGATCCTCTTGTAGATCTTGAAGAAGTTCTCTTCGGAGACGATGCCCACAGGCTGCACCACCACCAGGAGAGTCTGGTGGTCCTCAGCACACTGCATGTAGTCAGGGACACTCATCTTGAAGACTCTGCCAAAGAGAAAAAGGGGACTTTGAGGTGCACACGGTTGGGAAGGCTGTTGGCCTGCGTTGGGGTGCGGTGGTTCTGACGTGAGCCACCTGGGGAGCAGGGTGAGCCCCTCGCAGAGCCATGGGCTACTGTCTGTCCCTGAAGTTCTGCACCTGGTTACCACAGCTCTTCCCGAAACACCACGGCTCCTGGACGAGGCCCTGAGCTCCTGCAGAAAAGGGGCTGTCTCTTGTTTTCTATTTCTAACACCCAGCCCGGTACTGACGGAGAGTCAGGGCCTAAAAGCAGTCCCTGAACGAACACACCGCTCCCTCATCCGCTCAGCGGGATACAGCGAGAACCACAGTGGAATCAGAAGGTCTGGATTTGGCCTCCAGTCTACGTGGGACATAAATGGTTTATATGTAGATTATCTCAGTTAAACCTTTCTGTGACACCACCTCAACTCTGCTGATGAAGAATCTGAGGCAGGGAGAGGTTTATCACGGTCAAGATCAGAGAGGCGCCATCAGAGGAAGTGTTCAAGCCACGCGCTCTGGCTCTGACGGACGATGCCACACTGCTCCCCGCCCAGCACCCATCCTCCCAACAGTGTCTTCTGCACCCTCTTGGAAAGAACCAAACCCACATCAATGCTCCACAGAGAGGTACAGCAGCCCCTGGCAGACTTCTCAAACCCTCAAGAGTTGGGGCTAAAGGCAGAGATTTAAGGTTCTGTGTTTCTCAAAAGGAGCCACAGCTTTAAAAACAACTGCAAAACACTTATCTGGTCCAGGCCTTCGCTGTGCAGAGACAGGAAGGGGGCCAGTGCGGCTGGGGGAAGGCCTCGTGGACAAGGACTGCATGCAGCAGCAGTAGCAAACCCTGGGCCCTGCTGGCGGATGAAGCACCCACGAGGCCCCGGAGAACTAGTGCAGGAAGACAAGACAGGGGACAAGCAGACAGGCCCTCCCTCCACAATACCCTGCAATGGGGTTTCATCAAGTTATTCAGTATGTTTGCACCCAGAATGAAGGTGGGCTATTTCACAGTGCCACAGGTTACAGAAGTCGGGAACTTTGAGTCATAATGGAAATTCCAACCTGTCTTACGGCTCTTCCGTTCTAGCATGCGCTCGGTGGGCACTCTGGGCCGGGCAGGACATGGGCCACGAGTGCTCCCACATACAGATCTTTATTAACATGTGCACACATCACACGCAGGCCCACCGAAGAACAGCCGTGTACAGATAAGACTGAATTAATGAAATGTAAAGCAGCCGAGCAGCACACATTATTAGCAAAAAGGATGCTGCTATCTCCTTAGCAACAGGTGGCAGAGAACCGACCACAGCCGCCGAGAGCATCGAGGTGATTCTCTCTCTGGCTGTCCTTCTACGGACCGGACGGTAAGTGAGCCACATAATGTCAGCAGTGTTTTCTTTTTTGTTAAAGGCTCTGGTTGAAATGAACAAGGTATAAAGCCTCATCATTCACATCCCCAGCATTTAGTGAGGACTTCCCAAGTGCCAGGCTCTGTACCGATGAAAAGACAGCGTTCCAGCTACCTTCACGAGGAGAAAGAGAAGACAGATGTTAATTCTCCCCAGTCTGATATATAAATTCAACGCTATTCGGATTAGACCTCCTACCAGATTTTTTGTGGACTATAACAAATTAATTTACGGTCCAGAATAGCCAAGGAACTTCTGGAGAACCACACAGAGGAGGGGCATTGTGTCCCCGCCGCCACCGCAGAGCAAGGTCAGATACAACTGCTATGTCTAACAGGATTCAGGGTTTCTTTCGGGGGCGATGAAATGTTCCAAAACTGTGGTGGTGGCTGCACAGCCCTGTGAATACACTAAAAACCACTAAATTGCAGACTTAAATGGGTCCCCTGTATGGTATGTGAACGATATTTCAGTACATCTGTGGGGGGGGGGGGGGAGACCAAATAAAAAGTACAGTCAGCACAGTACTGGCACAGGGATAGAAAGAAATATGGACTGTAATCCCACCCAAAACCAGATCCACGCATACATGGCAATTTGGAATACAGCAAAGGTGCCACTGTGAGGCGGCAGGCAAGCACAGGCTCTCCAAAAAATGACACGAGACAATGGGTAATCCATGCGCAAGGAGAAGACACACCGCCCCATCAGGAGATGGACAAAATGCTCCAAGAGGCATCTTTGGAGATAAAACTCAAATAGCCAGGACAGGAACAGAAGGGTGCCCACCTCGACGGCAACCAGGAAAAAGCAAATTAAAGCCACAGTGACAGGCCATTTCGTACCCAAAATAAATTGACAAAATAAAAATATACATGAGATTTACCACTTTTAAGTGCACAGTTCTATGGCATTAAGGACGCTCGCGCTGCTGTGCAAACACCTCCAGAAGTTCTCCATCTCCCCACCCGACACTCTGTACTCCGTAACAGTGATTCCCCACGCCGCTGTCCCCATGGCAGCCACCATTCTGACTTTCTGTCTCTCTGAATTTTACTCCTCTCGGTCCCTCATGTAGGTGGAATCACACACTCTGTGTCCTTGTGTGACTAGCTGATTTCGCTTGGCAGAACGTCTTCGAGGTTCATCTGCAGCAATGGGTCAGAATTTCCTTCTTTTTCAATGCTTATATCCCGTTGTATAGAGATACTACTTACTCATTCATTCATCAAAGGTCATTGGGGTTGCTCCTACCTTTGGGCTACTGTGAATGATGCCAGTGCACAGACAAAACATGTTAAGCATGAAAAATGCCAAGTGTTTACAAAGATGCAGACTCTCCTAGACGACCCGGGAACTCCCCTCCTAGAGGGACTCTGGCATATGGAGGGCAGGAGACATAACATAAACAAAGGATCCTAGAAGCCAGAACTAGGGACCACACAAATGTCCACAGTCAGGAGAGTGGGCAAATAAACCACGGTCTTTTAACGCAATGGAATACTACAGAGCCCTGAACGTGGATGGCCCAGAGCCACCCTGCNNGAATGCGGCTCAATCTCAACAATGTGATGGGCCGATAAAGGAGGTCGGGGATTAATACAAGCAGAACAACTCCGTTTACATAAAGGTCAAAAACAGGAAACATTACACAATGTATCCTTTAGGGATATCTACACACAAAGTAAAGCTATAAAGAAAAATAAACTTGGGTAGTGGTTACTTGGGTGGCAGAGAGGAGCGTGGTTCAGGAGAAAGCAGGCTTCAGAAATTAGGCCAAATGGCAGGCATGGAGGTGTTTGTTCGCCATTCTTTAAACTATACATAAATACCACGTACACCTTTGCTAGAATCTGTACTTCAAAATTTTTCAAGAGTTAGGGGCGCCTGCCTTCGGCTCAGGTCCTTATCTCGGGGTCCTGGGATCAAGGCCCAAGTCGGGCTCCCTGCTCAGCGGGGAGCGTGCTTCTCCCGCTGCCTCTGTGTGCTCTCGCTCTCACAACTAAATAAATAAATAAAACCTTGAAAAAAATTTTTTTTCAAGAGTTAAAAAAGGGAGAAGGTCCTGGGGCACCTGGGTGGCACAGCGGTTAAGCATCTGCCTTCGGCTCAGGGCGTGATCCTGGCGTTATGGGATCGAGCCCCACATCAGGTTCCTCTGCTATGAGCCTGCTTCCTTCTCTCCCACCCACCCCCCCCCCCGCTTGTGTTCCCTCTCTCGCTGGCTGTCTCTATCTCTGTCAAATAAATAAATAAAATCTTTAAAAAAAAAAAAAAAGGGAGAAGGTCCAATTCCAAGGAGCTCACAGCCTAGTTGTCAGCAGGTCAAGTAGTTTAAGAGCTCAGACTCGGCCCCATCCTCCACCCGCAGGTTATGCTGCTGCTCCTGAAAATACCTTCCTCTATGAGCCAGAAAACAGGAAGCGCAAAGAAGCAAGGGTATTACAGCTGCAGATCCACCTGAATATTGGGGACAGCGGGTCCTGGGCATGGGTCTCAGGACAGGTGCTCAACTTCTCTAAAGTAAAATGAGAAAAAGTAGAATAGTGTATGAACTTCTCATAAAACTAAACTTAGGTAAATTTTGTAAATGCTTTATCAATATTAACTAGTACTGTAATTTATATTTAGGTAATGAACTTCCACATTTTTTGGCATTAAAACATTCTTGCTTTTATGAAATGTTGGTGAGAGGAGACGATGGTTATTTTCTCATTGTCCTGTTCAGGTGAAAATTAAAATTGACATCCCTATTATTGACCCTCCAGTTTTTTGGAATTTGCTAATCTATGAAATCCAAATAACTAACTCACCCTGGACTAAATGATCCCTCTGGGTCCCTTCCAGTTCTGACTAGGCACTGAAAGGACACCAGCAATCAAATCCGTGCCATGGGTCAATAAACCTTACAACCTCAAGCAAGAGTTTTCCCTGAAGCAGCTCAGTATTACACACTTGTTCACTTTTGCCCCAAATTCAAAATATGCATCTTACACAGGCGGAAATCTGTCTCATATAAGCCAGAAAGAGGAAGTTCACTGGGCTCTCTATAATGTATTTTATTTAGACTTCCATCAATCCTAAGAAATGAGTATCACTATTTTCAATCATACAGATGAAATAAGGCTCAGTCATTCTGCTCAGGGTCTCCTACTCGGTAGGTGATGAACCGGAGCCAGGCGCCAGAGTCCATGCTTTTCCATTGGTTTCTTCAAGGGAAAAGCTGACAAAATAAGACCTGGCACTGAGCCAGTTCTAGTGTCCGAGACTAATCTAATACAAATATTAAAACATCAAAAATAGGGGCGCCTGGGTGGCTCAGTTGGTTAAGGGTCTGCCTTAGGCTCAGGTCATGATCCTGGGGTCCTGGGATGGAGCCCCATGTCCGGCTTCCTGCTCAGCAGGGAGTCTGCTTCTCCTTCTGCCTCTGCCCCTCCCCCCATGCGGGCTCACGTGCGCTCTCTCTCTCTCTCTCCCTCTCTCTCCTCGCAAATAAATCCTAAAAAAAAAAAAATCAAAAATATATTTGTTCGACATGGTAGAACACATGTGTCCATGCAAAAACTTGTCCACAAATTTCATAGCAGCATTACTCTTAATAGTCAAACAGTGGGGGCACCTGGGTGGCTCAGTCGGTTAAGAGTCTACCCTCGGTTCAGGTCATGACCCCGGTGTCCGGGGATCAAGCCCTGCACTGGGCTCCCCACTCAGTGGGGAGTCTGCTTCTCCCTCTGTCCCTCCCCCCTCTTCTGCGCTCTCTCTCACAAACTCTCTCTCAAATAAATAAATACAATCTTAAAAAATAATAGTCAAAGAGTGGAAACAACACCATTGTCCATCAACTAATGAACAGATAAACAAAATGTGGTCTATCCAACAAGAGAACCTTGCTCAGCCCTCACAGGGAACAAAGTACTGATACTACTACACAGATGAACCCTGCATACATGATGCTCAAAGAGGCGAATCACAAAAGGCCACACAGTCTGTGATTCCATGTATGTGAAATGCCCACGGCAGGCAAACCCCTGGAGACAGAAAGTAAAACAGCGGCTGCCAGGGGCTGGGGGACACAGTAAGAAGTGACTGCCAATGAGTACGGAGCTTCCTTCTGAAGTGATAGAAATGTTCTGGTACCGTGATGGTTGCACTGTGAATACACTAAAACTACAGCACTGTACATTCTAAATGTGTGGATTTTGTAGTATGTGAATGATATCTCAATAAAGCAGTTATTTTTAAAAATATTTCTTGACAGGGATGCCTGGGTGGCTCAGTTGGTTAAGCATCTGCCTTAAGCTCAGGTCAGGATCCCAGGGTCCTTGGATCTAGTCCTGCAGGGCTCCTTGCTCAGCAGGGAGTCTGCTTCTTCCTCTGCCTGCCACTCCCCCTGCTTGTGCTCTCTCTTTCTCTCTCTCTGACAAATAAATAAAATTTTCAAAAATGTCTATATTTCTTGACAACCGTTTGTCCCTCTACACCACTACTCTGCCACACAATTTAAGAGAAGCAAACATAACCTTGCCCCATCTTTAGTATGGCAATATTCCTGGGTCTCCAACATCATGCCTGGAGTGCTGTCGTTTCACGTTAACAAACACTCGCTGGGCTGGACGAGGAAGTGGCTGTAACTATTTCTCAAAAACTGACAGTCACTAGTTTAAGCTCGGGGGCGGAGGGCTGATGGACGGAGGGTGTCACAGCCCCCTGCCTTCAGCTCATTTTGATCTACAGCGAGCCCTGCTTTCAACATTTTATCCCTCTCTCTATAAAAACACGTGAATTCAACACGCACCCTATCTGAACATCAGAAAAGTGTGGGTTAGAAGGCATTTGCTGTGGCAAGGTGCAGCGGGGGCGGATCGCGAGAGGGAGAAGACCACAGGCAAGCACAGCGCTGGCACTCTTCCTTCCCCACGACCCCCGCGGGGTCAGCTGGAGCTGACCACAGAAGCTCTCATCCCAGGACCCAGCGCCTGGGGCCGCTGAGCTGGGTCTCAGGCACTCTCAACCTGGAGGCCAGCTAGGAGGACAGAGACAAGAGGGTAGCCCCTGGCCGGCCGGGCCGCCCTGCCGGGAGACAAGCGCGCGCCGGGAGTCTCCCGACCCCACACGGCCCGGGGGCCAGGACGCGGCAGGCGGAATAGGGGAGGGGGCCGCCGCCGCGCGCCGCAGGGAGCAAGGGCCGGGGCCCCAGAGAGGCGGGTGCGGGCACGGCCCGGGACAGGTGTGCGGAGGGCGCCGGACAAGCTAACGGGCTGGGGCGGGTGTGAAGTGGACCTCGGCCCGGGCAGGTGCAGGCTGACTCGCGCCCTCGCTCGCCGCCACACACAGGCAGCCCTCCCGCAGCCGGCCGATCCCCGGCCCGGAACCCCCACCTCGCACTTACACAGCCGGCGGCCCGGGCGCGGAGCGGGAGCCAACGGCCTGGCGGGCGGCGGGGCCGAGCAGCCTCTGCGACCGCTCCCCCTACTCAGAGCTGGCGCTTCAGACCGGCGGCCGCGCCGGCACCTTCCTGCGCATGCTCGGGGCCGGGCCGGGCCGGCGCTCCGCTCCGGGTTTTGGGAGGGACGCAGCCGGGGAGAGGGACTGGAGAGCACGGGAGGGAGTGGAAGGGAGGAGGAGTAGCGGGGACAGAAAAGCTTCGGCTCCCGGGGCGGCGCGCGCCGAGGGAGGGGCCTGTCGCCACTTTCTAACCCCTCAAGGCGCGCCGCCCAAATTTCAGCACCTCCGGGGCAGGGGCGCCTGCGAGACCCCTGCGGCTCCCTGCCGCCCCGGAGACCAAGCACCCACAGGCGTGGTCGCTGATGTTCAGGACTACCTGTGGGCTGAATAAGCGCCCCTTCCGTCCGCAGGCTAGGCGAGCCTCCCGGGCGTGCTTCATCCGCGCAGCCGTGGGGGCGGGGCGGGGACGCGCGCCGGAGCCCGGTCCCCAGCTCTCGTGGGTGGAGCCACTCCCCGCCTGGAGGGCCCCAGCAGTCCATCCACTGGGAGGGTGGGGAACAGCTGTTTCCCAGGGCAGAAGCCACTTTAGGATTTAAACTTCTCTGTTAAAAATGAATACATAAAACTGAGTTTACATACATACCTTAGAGTGTCCATAGCCCATTTGGAAAGATGCACAAGACGTTGTTAACAGTGTCATCTCCAGAAAGGCTGGGAGAACAGGATGGTGGAGGAAGATGCTCTCTCCCTTCTGGATCTTTGTGTTCTGTTTACATCTATTTCTTTTTCAAATAAAAAATGTTTTTAGGGGTGCCTGACTGGCTCAGTCGATAGAACATGCAACTCTTGATCTCAGGGTCCTGAGTTCAAGGCCCACGTTGATCACGGAGCCTACTTTTAAAAAAATAATGTAATGGAAGAATCGTCCCCTCAGCAAATAACAGCAGACAGGAAGAACTGAGCCATCACCTTTGCTTTAAGCCAGCAAGCATTTATTGACTCTTTGCTATGTGTGCAGTGCTGTTTTATGACTTATTTTATTATTCATATTTTTTATAAAATAATAATATGCTATCCCTCATCCCTGCCCAGGGTCAGTGGAAAACCAATTTTTTTATTGAATTGTTTTCCAAAGAGTAGGAATGCGTTATAAGCAGAACACATTTTCAGGGCAAAGCAGGTGAAGCAGATTTCCAGCATACGCTAGAGAGCCAGGAAGTGTTTTCAACAGACACCGAGGGAGAGTGCCTCCAAGACACCACAGAAGGATGCCCACAGGGGCTGCTCCACGGGCTTAAGAATGCAGGTTGACAGTTACAGAAAACAGACATTACGAGAAGCCACCCTTGATGGAGGTCTATGTGCCAGGAACAGAGCTTCACTGCTTAGCTCACTCTGTCTTCTAAGATCCATGCAAGGTAGCTATTCTTAGTGCCAAGTTCCAGAAAGGACACACCACTTGGCTGGGGTTGCACAAGTGGCTGGTGTTATTTAGGGATTCAGATGCAGGGCTGTCTGAGTCCATGGCCTGTGCTCTTTCCACAGTCCTTCTCTGTTCCTGTTCTCTTTATAAATGGATAAGGCAAGCAATTTAGAAAGAAATATTGAAAGCTGGCAAAAGGAAACATTGCTATTTTAGTACAGTGTTTCTCTGTTTACTATGTATTCACTTACAGTAATTTTATTGTTCCAGCAAATCTGTGAGAGAGAGACTATCCTGCATCCTTACCAATGAGAAGACTGAGGCTCAGAGAAGGTAGGGGCTTGCATTAAACTGATCCATCAGGGTATCCAGGCCTGTCTTCCTCCTGGAGTTATTCACCTTTCATAGCTTTAACTTTTCCTGATCGTCTCATCTGAATGTTCAGAATTCAAAGACGACAGCAAAACCTGCTCTCAAGGAGTTTGTAGACACTTCAAATTGGATGGGTAAGAACCTCTAAAATAATCAGGTCCAACCTCACACTCACACCAGATCCCCTCTACAAAAGTCCTAACGGGGATGGAAAGCTTGATGATACAGAGCTCTGTTAGAAAGTTCTCCAGTTGGGGTGCCTGGCTGGCTTAGTCTGTGGAACATGTGACTGTTGATCTTGGGGTCGTGAGTTCTAGCCCCACATTGGGTGTAGAGATTGCATAAAAATAAAACCTTAGAAAAGAAAGAAAGAAAGCTCTCCAGTAACACGAGGTAGAATCTGAGGCTTCCCTGAAACATCAAATCATAGAGTCGCAAAGATGAGAACCAATGCCCAGGAGATTTTGTGGAGTTGAGAATCGTCACTGAAACATGAGTCAAAAGTACAATCAAAGCACCCGCCCCATCACTCACCAACTACATGACCTCAATGTCTTCATCCATAAAATGTGGGTAAGCACTTCATGAGGCTGTCACCAGGATTAAATAAAATTGAGTATGAGAAAACATTTGGAGACACAATAGGACACACTGAAGTTCCATTTTAATGATGTCACATGCTACTCATATAGCTTTGGGATAGGGTGACCATATCTTGATTTGCCTGGAACAATCCCAGTTCATGCCCGTTGTCCTGACTAAAAGTGTTCTGGTTGGGTGACATTTGGGGCACTTTAGGCAAAGTCCATCATCCCTCAGGATTTCTGAACCCCCAACAGTATTACATAGGGTTTCTGACTCCCTTCCATGTTGTAGGGCTCTCCCCTACCCTGCAGTCTACTCAAATGCTTGGGCCATGTCTCACTTGGGCTTTCTAGTGCCCAAGCTAAAAGGAAAGGGATTCATTTACTCAACTACATATATTTAGTACCACTAAAAACCAACCACTTGAGCAGGTCTTTCACATGTATTCCCTCAAAATGATACAATCGTGGTAGCTACCATCTACCTGGCAGGTAAGGTGCAATGTACTTGTCACAAATTTCTCATTTAATCCTCACAAGCACCTTATAAAGTAGGTTGTTCTAATTTAAGGGGACTAAGCAATAACATTCCTTTATTTCCCCTTCTCAATGTGGAACAACTGAGAAACGACACAGGGAATCAGACGATGGATATTTACAAGTCAGTTTTATCACCAGTATGTTGGTTGAAGGGGGTGCTTTGGATCTGGAACCAAAATTTTGCTTTGGGTTTACGAAATCCTTCCCCTTAGATTTATTCAGCCTCAATTCAGCTAAGAATTATCTCAGCCAGCGCTGGACAACCAGAGGCCCCCCTGAAGGGCCCGAAGTCGCAGGAGCTAATGAGGGGCAAAACTGGGGTTCCACACCAAGGTAAGCACCAAAGCTCGTTTTCAACCTCACAACCCAAAGACCTGTGGACGTCAAGTGACGGAAGTGGCTCAGTCACTGCGCGCGTGGCCGGATTCCAGCTCAGGCCTTCCCGTGTGCGACTGCTGCTGTCAGGGGAAGGAGCTCTCAGGGAAGGTCCCTGCAGTAGGATGGGGTGGCTGTCACCTCCCTCTGCACGAGTACAGAAGAGAGGCGGTGAGGTTGCACAGAAAGGAGGGAAACAGCGAGAGTGCCAGCCAGATCCTGGACTCCCGGAGTCCGACTCCTGTCTGGATCCCCAGCGCCCAGCACCGGCTCTGACACACGTACTCTCAGGGAAAGCTGAGTGAATCAATCCATTCTGTGAATGAACGAATGAATGAAACTGCAGAGCCCGCCAGAGGTCGACAGCGGCTCCCCCAGCGGGACTTCTAACTGACCAATCAACGCCTTCGTTCGAGCACCACGCCCCTCCCCGTCACGCCCACCCCAGCCCGCCCCTCCGCTATTCCACCGGCTACGCGGAAATCCCGGAGCAGTGGATTCCCTGAGCCTGTGTCGGTAGGAGTGCGCATGCTCTATATCTGGCAGCGCCTAGGCATCCTATAACCTCGGCTCCAAGGGGGCGGTTTTGAAAGCGACTGCTTGGGCGACGGAAGCCAGGCTACACCTGAGTCCCCAACACCTCCTTCCGCAGAATCAGAGTTCTGTTGGCTACTCCCAGCCCCACTGCGACAGCCCAGCTACCCGAGGCGAGATGCTCCCAATCGGAACCTCCTCGCAGGCAGAAGGGCCAGTGGCTAGCGGGCGGAAGTGACGCACGAGCGCGAGGGCCGCGGTTCCGCCCTCGTCGTCCTGGAAACCCAGCCCCCCGCCTGCGTCCCGTGTGCGTCAGCAGCTCCGAGGTCCCCGCGGGGGGCCGGCGCGCTGCGGGCGGGAAGGGACCCAGGGCCTTCCCTATGTGCACGCGGTTATTCCGCCCAAGAATACGCCTGGGACGCCGGCTCTGTGCCCAGGCCGTGGGGACACCGACGCGGGGGAGCGCTGGCACCTGCGCCCAGGCGACCCTCGGAAAGCCTGCCCCACCCCCGACCCCCACCCCGGCTGCTGGGTGTTGGAGCCCCAGCTTCCACCTCGGAGCAGAACCCCGGCTCTTTTCTCGTTGGCCCCTAAGCCGCGCCCTGCCGCGCTTGCTGGAGCTCTCCGTGCGCTTTCCTCCGCGCAGAGGGGTCTCCAGCCGGCGCTGTCCTGCTCCTTACCCTCGGCTCACGCGCCCCGTCCCGGGCCGCGCTGGTCCGGGAGGGAGGTGCGGCCGATCGGTGGTTTGCCCTCTGGTTACCGTGCTAAGCTCCCGCGCTGTTCGTTTTAAAAGTTTGCGCACAGTGACTTCATTTTCAAGAGACCAGTTCTTAGTCCTCAAAGGGCTTGTCTGGGGTAACACTTGTTTGGGTTAACTTTCTTATGTTGTTTCAAAGTCACGGAAAACTGGCACGAATTGTAAAAAGAACTCCCATAGCCTCTCTCTCCATATTCACCAACGATTCACGTTTTTGCCAAATTTGTTTTATCATTCTCTAGATGGATAGACAAGTATATAAGTATATCCCAGTTGTGTGCTTTCTACACAGTTTTCCCCTGTCCAAGACCACACGTGGCAGTCAGTTGTCCAGTATTTTTTTCGTATTATCTGGAACGGATTCTCAGCCTTTCTTTCATGACTCTAATTAATGTTGGAAGAATACAAGCCAGCTATTTTCTACAGTGTTCCTCAATTTGAGTCCGTCTAATGCTTTCTCATGATTAAATTCGGGTTATGTATTTTTTGCAGAATGCCATAGAAGTGATGTAAGCTAAGCCCTCTGCGTGTGTTATCTCAGTGGGCACACACTGTTGGTTGGTCCGTTGGGGTAACTTTGATCAGTTGGCTAGGGCCACGTCGGCTGTCTCTCCACTGTAAATCGACCACTTTTCCTGTTGTGATTAATAAGTAATTGGTGAAAAGATAATTTGAAATGACATAACAAGCTTTTTTCTATCAAACTTTCACCAATCAATTTAATGTCCACAGGAATCTCAAGAATGAATATCACACAACTTGGTGATGACTCCAACTTACTGCATTTCAAACAATGCAAATGCGCTGTGACATTTTCTCAGAAATGACGTGTTCATCTAGCAGATAATAGGTGATCAGTAAGTATTATTTACTCTGTTAGGCTTCTTTGTTTTATAGATTATTAAAGAGGTTTCCTGTTTCACCGAGTATAATTAGAAACACTATGTTAATTTGACATTGAGGTGATTCTTGTTCATGCTAGCATCTACATCAGTGGCTGTCATATATTTGCAATAAGTTTTGGAATTAACTGAGAAAAACATACACACACACACACACAAACTACATACATCCAAGACTGAAAAGTTATAAATGTGAGCAACTAATACTTATGTGTTTTCACCAATGCATGGTGGTCACTTGTAAAACCAGAGAGATTTAAAGATCAGTTATAATATATCCAACTTAAGAAAATCAGATTTTACATTAAAAAAAGTTTTTTTTAACTGTGCTCCTAGGACTCAGCTGAGGACCCTCAATGGCTGCCCCACCCCCTCTAAGATTTTACATTTAAAAATAAAGTTTAAGCAAAAAACTTTCTTAAAGATTTATTTATATATTTTAGAAAGAGAGGGTGCGTGCACGTAAATGAGGGGAGGAACAGAGGGAGAGGGGGAGAGAATCCCAAGGGGACTTCACCACCGGCAGAGTCCCATGCCCGGCTGGATCCCACAACTCCGAGATCACCACCCGAGGCAAAACCAAGAGTCCCCCGCCCAACCGACTGAGACACCCAAGTGCCTCAAGGGGAAAAAAAATGTTTTAAAGAAAAATTCTGGGGCGCCTGGGTGGCTCAGTTGTTAAGCGCCTGCCTTCGGCTCAAGGCGTGATCCCAGCGTTCTGGGATCCAGCCCCACATCAGGCTCCTTCGCTGGGAGCCTGCTTCTTCCTCTCCCACTCCACCTGCTTGTGTTCCCTCTCTTGCTGGATGGCTTTCTCTGTGAAATAAATAAATAAAATCTTTTTTTAAAAAGAAAGAAAAGAAAGGAAAAGAAAAGAGAAGAAAAGAAAAAAGAAAAGAAAAGAAAAAAAATTCTGAGAAGGGCGGGGGCCGGGGGTGGGGTGTGGTGGGAAACATGAGTAGCTGCAATTCCCTGTATGACCACCAGATGGCAGAACAAGCTAAGTAGCGCCTCAAAAAAAAAAAAACAACAACATCCTTCCTTGTCTGGCCTGAGTTAGGATCTAATTGCCTTAAATTGCCTCCAAAAACTTGGATTTTGTCAGTTTGTCAGGGGATCCTGGGTGAGTCAGTTCTGGGCAAGTGCATAATAGACTGAAGCTAGGGAAGAATTCACAAGAGATTTAGCTGAATTGGCTGTGGCTTAATTCTTGAACTAGATGGTTTGAGAATTCATAGTATATTACATTACATATTTTGTATTTTTTGTGTTACATATAAAATAAAATACAATAATCCAATTGGAAATATACGTTGTATATTACATATCAAGTTATTATAATTCAAGATATAGTATTCTTTATACCTTTTGTGTGTCTTAAATATTATAGCATTAAGGCTAATTTTTTTTAAGATTTGCTTATTTGAGAGAAAGAGAGAGAGCAGAGAGCGAGGAGGAGCAGAGGAAGAGGGAGAGAGAGAATCCCAAGCAGTCTCCCCACTGAGCAAGGAGCCCATGGCAGGCTTTATCCCACGACCCTGAGATCACAACCCTGAGCCCAAATCAAGAGTCAGACACCTGACCGACTGCACACCCAGGTGCCCCAAGCATGAAGGCTAATTTTAAAGGAAAGACTGAGGCTATGTCTCTGCTCTCAGACAACTTGATACAGGATTTATCTGAATTACTCAAATAACATCGATCGAATTGTTTAAAACACATCGATCGAGTGCAAGGGTATTTTTAACCTCAATTATCCATACCTTTGCCCTTTCTTTCTTTCTTTGCCTGAATCAGAGAAAGAAGATTCAGATCACTTGTAGAAACAGTAGAATGGTGGTTACCAGGGGCTGGGGGTGCTGGTGAAATTGCAGAGATGTTGGTCAAAGGGTACAAACATGCAATTAGAAGATGAATAAGTTGATTATAGTCAACAATGCTGTATTATATACTTCAAAGTTGCTGAGAAACTAGAGCATAAATGTACCCACCACAAAAACAGAAATGATAATTATGGGTTGGGATGTGTTAGCTAACACAACAGTAGCAATCCTATTGCAATATGTAGGTCTATCAGTTAACAGGTTACGCACCTTAAATTTACACAACGTTATATGTCAATTATAGCTCAATTAAAAAAAAAAGAAAAGAGGAGGGGTGCCTGGCTGGCTCAATCAGTAGAGCATGGGACTCTTGATCTGGGGTCATGAGTTTGAGCCCCACTTTGGGAACAGAGACTACTTTTAAAAAGTTAAGAAGAGGATTCCACTCAAACTGAATCAAGGCTAACAGGACGGATCTGAATCATGTGCCACCTGACGGAATGCAGGAAAGAGAACAGAGCACCGCTTCTGTGATGTCCCTGCCAAGCGTGCATGACCTGGATTTAGTCAGGAAGAAACCACAGATAAGCCAAAACTAGGGACATTCCACAAAAGAGCTGACCTGTGATCTTCGAAAGCAAGTGTCCGGGTCTTGCAAGCCAAGGACAGACTGAACCATTCCAGATTAGAGAAGAATGAACAGACGGTACAAATAAAGTCACACATGATCCTGGACTGGATCATTTTGCTACAAAAAAAAAAAAAAAAAAAAAAAAAAAAGGAAAAAAGAAAAGGACCAGCTGGTGACTTGAGTGGAGTCAGTCTGAGGCTCAGAGGATACTGATGTTATCAGTGCTAATGTCCTGATTTTGATGGTTGTGTTGCGGTCTGGCAGGAGAATGTCCTCGTTTGTGGAAAACACACACTAACCTGTTTAGGGGTATCAGGACAACAGGTCAGCCACTTACACGAGAATGGCTCAGGAATAAGTTATTTGTACTGTACTTGAGACTTAAGTTTGCAGTCGTTGGAAAATCATTAAAAGGAGAACTCCAAAGAAAGTACAAGCAGTTAAAACTACACCGTGCTTTCCTGACCTGACTCAGAGGTACTGAAGGAGAACACCAGAGGTGTGGCCTTGAAATTTGTATTTTTAAAAGCGTAGTCAGGTTTGGAGAGCAGCTAGTTCGTTCCATGCCTTGAGAAGAGAACAGGCTGTACGCGCAGACCAATTTCCTTCCATCATCTTTTCATCAAGATCATCACTGGGGCAGCTTAAGAAATCCATTCTGTACGAGCTGCCTGGTTCAGTTCAGCCTCCTGAGGCTCCCTGAGGGGAGGGCTTGTGGGAGCCCAGCCTGGTCCAGGGCCACGCTCTTGGTGTCTCCTTTGCTTTGACGGTGAAGACGCAGTCTCAGGTTATAGAAGCTGCAGCTTGTGGAGGGGGTCCTGGGGGCTCCCTTCCCGCCTGCAGAAGCCCCGGGGACACCGCTGTAGTTCTCCTTTGCTCAGCACAAGGAGTGCTGCTGCCCCTTTTCTTTTCTGCCCGGACCCAAATGCTGTACCCATACAACCCCTAAAAGTCACTTCAGGGAGCCCCAGGAGAGCTACCTTCAACAGGACCTTATAAGGGCTTCAAAAATGGCTCCCCATGGTTGTGCGCAACTCAGAACATACTAAAACCAACGAATGGTACTCTTCAAGTGGGTGAATTGGGGGCCTTGTGACTTAGATCTCAATAAAGTTGTTGTAAAAAATTGCTCCCTGTCTATACCAGTCCAGCCTCACCCCATGGTTCAGTTTTCCGGATGTCATTCTTCCCACACCTCTGAGTTCTCGCAGATGCTGTTCTTTCTGTTCCCTGCAATGCCAAATAGGCAAATTTCTACTCACTCTTCCACTCTGAATTCAAGTCCTTCGTCCTCTGCAGCTGCCCTGACTCCCTAAGCAAAGGAAATGACTCTGTCTTCAGGGTTCCCTCTACCCTGCTGTGTCTGTCTGCTGTAAGACCCCGCCCACCCCGTGCTGTGACTGACAAGTCTCTGACCCACGCGTGGTTCTACGAGCTTTATTCCTAGCACAGGGACCTGGACGGGTAAGGGCTTTGGTGGAAGGCTGTTACAGGAGTAAAACACAATAATGTTGGAATATGGGCTGTAGCCCAGACAGAGCGGGCTAGAATCAGAAACCCTCGGCCAGCAAGGATAACATAGAGACCCCGGGACCTCACACGATAAAGTAGCATGTTATCAAGAAGGCGGTCATTCACGTAAAGCTCCCCCACTTTATTGTGTGGAAGTAATAGTAGCTACCACGTACGGAGTACCTAAAACATGGCAGACACTATACTTAGAACTCTATGCAGTGTCTCGTTGTTTTAAGGGACTCCATTCCCCCACTGAAAATCCCAGTGTCCGTATGCACGTTTTCGTGAAATCGATTTCCCTGAGACTACCTCTTCGGTGGAAGAACAGGATCTCTACTCCCACCTGAGGGAGGAGGAAGATGCAGATGATGCCCAAAGTGGAGACGACACTCCGTCAGGGCCAAGCCCCTGCCTTGGCTCCGTATCTGTCTACAAGTACGTAAAAGGACAATTTTCAAGAAGTGAAAATCAAATTTAGGGAGAATAACAGCATTCAGAGGGACCCTCCCACTGTCCACAACTAGAAAACCGGGAGGAAAAAGGAACCTACGTGCAGATACTGGGCCGAGGGCAGCATGGGCAGAAGAGGAAGGAGGCGCTGTGCGGCATCACCCAGCCCTGCCTGGAGTACCCAAAGACGGGTCGCCCAAAGACCACGGCTTCACCTCACTGCTGTTGAGGAGACAGAGACTGGAAAGGCGAGAGCTGGGGAGAGCTACCCCCAAGTTGCCTGTGAGTTCCCCGGCTCAGCCCCCAGGCGAGCCTGTGTCAGGGAAGAACACAACCCCCCCCCATCCCCCCACTAGGTCCTGGCCTGGGGCGCTGTGCATCAGACCAGCAAAAGATTAACAAGAGAAACATCTTGAAGACTTTTTTTTTTTTAATCAGAGAGAGAGAGCGCGAGCGCACAAGCGGGGGGAGCGGCAGACAGAGGGAGAAGCAAGGAGCCCAACGCAGGACTCAACCCCAAGACCCTGGTATCATCCCTGAGCCAAAGGCAGTCACTTGACCCACTGAGCCACCCAGGCGTCCCTACAAGAGAAATGTTTTGAGCGGGAATATAACGTGGTACCAAGGCTCTGGTATAAGGTTTGGCAATTTCCGTGCCACCCACATGCATCTGCTGTATGGTCCGGACATTGCCCTCGTTGGAAGAGGAGAGAAAGCTTCTGTCTGTGAAGGTTACAGCGGCTTCACTCCTAATTGTCATAAAGGGGAAATACCAGGAAAACGGGACATGACAAAGTACCAGGAAGGGACAAACTACTGATCTGTGCGGCAGTGTTGGGGACCCTCCGCGGGGGCTGGTGAGACAAGGTCTGACACAGAAGAGTAAATGACTTCATGTGTTTGAGACTCTGGAAAGAAGAATCTAACGTACCGTGACAGAGGATCACGTGTTGCCTGGGGCCCAGACTGGGGCTCATGGAAAGGGGCCCAGGGACTGGGTGCGTTGATGGAAGTGCCTGTACTTTGTGCCCACGGCTATGCAGGTGTGTACGTTTATGGACTCTCACTGAATTCTACACTTAAAATGGGTACATTTTGTTATATGTAATAAGGTATTCAATAAAGCTGGTAACAAATATACAAAATGAAGCTGTGTCAAACTTAGCTGCTCGGTGAAGGAGACAGCCGGCTAAGAAAGCTGTTTCCAAAAAAAGGATATGAGAGGGAGAAGCAAATATATACCCCCTGGAAGAATTAATACAGAAACCAAGCTGCAACATGAATACGGAACAAAGCTGTAAGTTTTGGACGGTAATCCTCCCACTTGCATCTCAATGAGAGAACGGTCACGAGCCTTCCTCTGGCTCAAGAATCCTTCGTCTCTGTCAGGTTTCTAGAATTGAACACCTGCCCTCAGAACTTGATTAAAGCCCCACATTCCACCACGTGACCAACCCTACACAAGCTCAGCAGAGCAAATGGTAAACTGTCTGCCTCGTTTCTGAGTGTTGGATAATCTTTCCTTACAGTCAGGATTTAGGAGAGGTATAGAAAGCACACTGGGGAAAAAGAATTTTCTCCAAAGCCTTTTGTTCCTTGTTACTGTTCTCAGTGGTGAGAAAGGGTTTGTGAGTTATTTTTACTCTCCCCGCCCCCCCCCAGCTCAGACTGTAACTCAGTTGTATCTATTGTATGATTTCAAAGAAGAAGAGGTCAAGTTTCTTTTTGCAAAAAAAAGTTTCATTTTGCTTCTGACCTTTCAGTGTTACATGTAGACTATACAGACATAGGTTACTTTATAAACATTTTCATAACCATTCTTTGGACTCAGTAGACAATTATTGTCATGAACATTTCCCAAAATATTATTGCATACTTTAAATTAATATTATTTTTTTTTACTTGGCAAAGATGAGCTGGAACTAACAATACTTCAATTTCCCCAGCTTCTTTGGAGTGTGCTGGGTTAAACGGGATGCCTCTTAGTCAAAGAGTAACAAGTATATCGAAGAGTCACGTGCTATTTTTTGGTAGTACTGCCCCGAAATTTTGAACTCTTGGTGTTCTGCCCGGAAATTAAGTGCATGAATGATTTTGATGACCGGATAACAAATCATTTTGCAAACTGACTACTTTAAGTTATTTTCTTTCAACAAATCCGAAGGAAGACCTGCTGAGTTGTTAGTTGATAAATCACTACAAATGATTTTTGGTCTTATATCATCATTTGAGTGTTTTTTTATTATGTTATGTTAGTCACCAGACAGAACCTCATTAGCTTTTGATGTAGTGTTTCATGATTCATTGTTTGCATACAACACCCAGTGCTCATTGCAATACGTGCCCTCCTTAATACCCATCATCAGACTAGCCCATCCCCCACCCCCCTCCCCTCTGAAACCCTCAGTTTTTTGTTATAGGCGTCCAGAGAATTGAGAGGCACTAACCATCTACTTATTATTTCTCAACATTTACACACGGAAACTAAAACAAGGGATAGGACTGGTGCTCAGTCTCTCTCATTCAAGCAAAAAATATTTGGGGCCCCTGGCTGGATCTGTCAGTGGAGCGTGCAACTCTTGATCTTGGGGTTGTGAGTTCAAGCCCCATGTTAGGCGTACAGCTTACTTTAAGAAAAGTATTTACAGATTCGTAAAATAACTTTAACACATTTATTTTATTAAGAGATTTATTTCCGGGGCGCCTGGGTGGCACAGCGGTTAAGCGTTTGCCTTCGGCTCAGGGCGTGATCCCGGTGTTCTGGGATCAAGCCCCACATCAGGCTCCTCTGCTATGAGCCTGCTTCTTCCTCTCCCACTCCCCCTGCTTGTGTTCCCTCTCTCGCTGGCTGTCTCTATCTCTGTCAAATAAATAAAAAAAAAAAAATCTTTAAAAAAAAAAAGAGATTTATTTCCAATAAAACTTTTATGTCAATTTAATGTTTCTCAAAATTTATGATATATTTGTGATGTTTTGTTCAATTGTGTGCCAACAGTAATTTTAATGATAAATCAACAAAGAAGAAAAACATTCTTAGAATTTATGGGCTTTGGAAGTTTCATTTTTTAAAAAATTTCAATTTGTGTAGATATTTTTATCAAAAGGAAATATGTCAGATGATCAGAAAAAAAATAAAATCTGGTGCAGGAAGTGGAACGGGAATCAGACTTTTTTTAGATTTATGTATTTATTTTAGAGAAAGAGAGTACAAGCAGGAGGGACAGAGGGTCTGAAGCAGGCTCCTCACTGCACAGGGAGCCCAGCGCAGGCTCAATCTCATGACCTTGAGATTACGACCTGAGCCGAAACCAAGAGTCAGATGCTTCACTGACGGCACCATCCAAGCACCCCGGGAATACGATTTTCAGGTTCAAGGAAAGTTTGTACTTGTATGTTTCTTTTTTTTTTTTTTTTAAGATTTTATTTATTCATTTGACTGAGAGAGAGACAGCCAGTGAGAGAGGGAACACAAGCAGGGGGAGTGGGAGAGGGAGAAGCAGGCTCCCAGCGGAGGAGTCTGATGTGGGGCTCGATCCCAGGACTCCAGGATCACGCCCTGAGCCGAAGGCAGACGCTTAACGACTGAGCCACCCAGGCGCCCCTGTACTTGTATGTTTCTAATGGGTTATGGTAGCATGGTATTTACATTCCACTTGGATACAGTTAAAAGTAACACTTTTATGTTAAAATTGCAGTATTTCTAAATGCTGGGATTTACATCTTTTGCAACTACTGAACTTGAAAACACTTAGCTATCTACATAAAGCCCACTAAGGAATACATGTCATTTTTGAGAATTCTTCAAAAAGCCTTCAGGTCATTGGTGACACACAGACAACTTCTCGGGAAATGGAATTCCAGTCAAGACAGAGGGAAATTCCAGCCTCAACGTGTCCCTTCTGTTCCAAATCACAACAATGGTGGAGAAAACATAAAAGAGGGACATAAAAATATATATAATAATAAGCAAAGAATAAGATCAACGATCCCCTTGACCAGAAACAGAAGACAGAGAACTGAAGCTGGAAGGAAAGTGAGGTCCTGAACCTGGCAGAGGAGGGTGGGGGTCAAATCCAGGCACGAACGGGCCCTGGAGATGCACCATGTTAGGCATGAGGGGACAGGGAACCAGGGGACAGAGTGCGGACTCAGAGTGTGCCCCCCACTTGCCAACGGGGAAGGTGACCTAACAAACTCATAAACGTGTGTAGCTCAAAGCCTCCCAACAACCTTCCAAACAGGCATGATCACCCCTGTGAGAGAGGTGACACGATGGCAGGTATGATTGAATTAAGGGTCCGGTGAGGGGGCATTGCCCAGGGTGGTCTCAAAGGTCCTCCTGAAAGGAGGCAGGAGCATTGCAGAGATGTGACATCAAAAGCCAATGGCCCAGAAGGAGATGGGGGGGCTCTACCACCAGCTGTGAGGATGAGGAGGGAGCCTCAAGCCAAGGAAGGCAGCTGCCCCTAGAAGCTGGAAAAAGCAAAGAATTGATGCTCCCTCAGACCCTCCAGAAGGAACACAGCCCCATAGACACTTTGATTTCAGGACTGCTGTCTTCCAGAACTTTCAGATAATACATTTGCATTGTTGGAGCAACTGGGTCTGTAGTGATTTGTTACCACAGCAACAGGAAACAAATACAAGTCCCATTTTACAGATGGGGTAACTGAGGCTCATCACAAGGTCTCCCAGTTGGTGAGAGGAGAGCCGGCACTTCTGCAGAGGCTGGCCGACTTCAGAGTCCACGCTCTCTCCCCGACGGGGCCTGGCCCTGTATCTCCATGCTAGTAGGGCCTCTGACAGGGCATCCGCAGGGCCACCGTGGGCCAAGCCCAGCCCTGCTTGGAGACAGGTGCCCCTCGGAAGTCACAGCCCTCCAGAGGAGACATTCTGTCCTTCACCCCCCTGGGCCGGTCTACAGGGGTCGTGACCACCGCTAGAGGCCTGTGCTGCGGCAATGCGGCCCGCCAGACCTTGACCAGGAGGCTGCTGTGCCAGGGGCCAGGCGCCGTGCGACATCTCTCCCGGCTGGAGAGTCTAACTCAAGTCAAGCTCCCGGCCCCTCCACCGCCAGGCTGGTGCAGCTCTAAAAAATGCCAGCTTTTTGCACAACTTCTGCTCCTTTATCAGCTGTTGGGGGCCAGCCCCTGAGAGCTCTCCTAAGTACTTCTCCTTCCAGCTGAGGTGGGTGATGTCAGCTCTGGGAACAGCGTGTGCTGGAAATAAATTTCCTTTTAGAGGGACATGTCTAAGCCAGAGCAGTCAGGAAAAAGTGGGTCAGCACTTGGCTTTGTTTTTTGGTTTTTTTTTTAAACAAGTACACTCATAACCAGAGCTTTATTTGGGCACGAAGCCAAATACGCTTGGCCTTTTCAAGGCTCCACCGTCCTGCCTACATTCCAGCCAGAGCTGGTGGAAAGGGGTCTTGCCGCTGATTCAGGAGATGCAGGGCTGGCCGTCCAACCCCGTGCAGCAGCTCGAGGCTGAGACGGGCACCGAGCCCTCGTTCCTGAGGAGTGTGTTCATTGTCTATCAGCCACGACGTTAGAGGCTTAAAACCACACAAATTTATCATCCTACAGTTGTGTAATGCGGAAGTCCAGGAGACTGGCGGAAGAGTTGTCAGCACAATTCAGTTCCGTGCAGGTTTAGTGCTGACAGCCTGCTTCCTTGCTGGCTGCTCGCTGGGGCCCAGGTCCCTCCAGAGGCTCCGGCCCCATCCCCAAAGCCAGAGATCCGCGTGGAGTCCCTCCCACAGTGCCAGTCTCTCCTGCCCTCCCTGCCGCCGAGCCTCTCCCACTCTTGCCTTCCTCTTCCTCTTTTAAGGGCCTCTGTGTCTACTCTGGGCCCACCTGGACAATCCTGGATAACCTCCCCAACTCGAGGGGGAGCTTCATCACTCGGTGAAGTCCCTTTTACCCGGCAAGGGAGCACATCCGCAGCTTCTGGGATGGGGGCACTGACATCTTAGGGAGTACTGTTCAGCCCACCACGGGAGGAAGCACACCGACTCCAGCCCCCCGCAGAAGAATAGGCTCAATGACAAGACAGGGCTGGCATTTAGGGAATGCGTGATGGGCTCCGGATTCTCACCTCGGCCTGTGCGGACCGGTCACCCTCCACTTAGAGCTCCAGGAGACTACAGCTCAGAGAAGGGAAGCGATGTGTCCACTGACAAAGTCCGATAAGAGGCAGAACCCAGGTCTGTCAGATTTCAAAGACCAGGGAGGCCGGTGTGCGCCTGCGGTTAGTAAACAGTGTTGTCAGGACAGTGCATGCTCACCCGGGAGCCTGGGTGGGCCGGGGCAGAGGATCAGCATCTCCTTGCCACGGTCTGATGGCCACTTCCATGCTCCATTCTTTCCTTTGTTCTGGAACACTCACCCCCCCCCCCGCCTGAGCACCGCTCTCTTAGAACCCGGGTCACATGCCCAGTGCACTGGTCACAGGGGGTGCAGCCCCACCTCCTCCACCAGCCTGGAAGGCAGGCAAAGACCCCCCACCCGCCCTCTGTAACCCCAGCACAGGCCTGAAATGTGAGCAGCTCGGAGGCTAAAATCACTTTAGCAACGGACCTTGTCCTCCGCCCCAAGTCATGCTCTTACACACCTGGCCTTGCTGATGTGGGTGGCGGGGGAGGGCGCACAGTGCCGGCCTTGCACTGAGTCGTGAGCTAGAGTCAGGGGGCAGGGGCCCACAGTGGCCGCCAGCTTCCCACACTGGGACTTCCCACGTGGGGTGCCATCACTCAGCTGTGGGACGTTTTCCCTCTTTGGCTCCCAGCTTCCTGGTCTACACAAGGGGGCTAACAGGGCACCTCGGAGAGCCGACAGTGGGGTCATTGGTGCACAGTGATGCCCACGGAAGCTTAGCTGTTGCTGTTAGCATCAGCAATCTTTTAAACACTTTTTAAAAGATTTACTAATTTATTTTAGAGAGAGAGAGACAGCATGAGCAGGGGGAGGGGCAGAGGGGGAGGGAGAGAGAGAATCTCAAGCAGACGCCCCACTGAGCCCAGAGCCCTACACGGGGCTCTAGCCCACGACCCTGAGATTGTGACCTGAGCCCAAATCAGGAGTCAGCGCTTAACTGACCACCACCCCGGAGGCCCAGTACTAGCATTCTTTAAAGAGTTCAGAGTTAGCAAGAAGTGTGTCTGAATCCCGCTTGTCTGCTTGGCATGACCTTGGGCTCGTGGCCTCGGCTGGCTGAGCCTCCTGCTTCATCTATAAAAAGGAGACGTGGTGCTTCCTTCAGGGCAGCTGTGGAGAAAGGCCTCAGGGTCTGGGAGAGCCCAGCGGGGCTGCACACAGTAGGTATGCTCGCTACTGCTGCCCGAATCCCCACATACCGACAGAAGCAGACTCTATGTCACGTGCACTTTGACAAAGCCGCCCTCACCTCCTGCATCCACTCCGTAAGCCACTCCCGGGGACCTGCCACGCACCGGGCCCCGCATGGGGCTCTGCAGTCAGGCCCAGGGCTTGCTCCAGGGAAGGGGGTGGAGGCACTTGGCCAACTCTGATGCCCTGGGACCAGTATATCAGGGGGTCTTAACACAGGCTCATGGAGGGGCCAGAAAGGACAGCCGGAGAGGCGGCATTGGCCTCAGGATGTCACGGTGGGTAAAGAAAGGGGAGAGCATGAGACGAGAAGACACAGCAGGAGCACCTTTCCCTCCAGGCCAATCAGAAATAAGACTTGCTCCTCTGGCAGGAGAGACCGTAGATAGTATACAGTGTGCTCACGGCTTTTGGAGGCAGGCTCTTGACTGCAAGGAACAGAAAAACCCAGTGACTGGCTTTGACAATCAGGACATGGATTACATCACATTACAAGAAGTCAGGAGGAGGTCCATTATTTCAGGGGTGCATCACTGTCATCGAGAGCCCTGGGGCTTGTCATCTTAGTGCTTGGCTGCTCTTTGTGTGTCCAGTGCCCCTCATGACTCCAAAAGGGTTGCAGCAGCTCCAGACATCACGCCATCATATCTCAAACCCAGAGGCAGGAAAAAGGGGTTGTTTAGTCTCACACTTCTTTTCAAAAATTATGACATAATTCACATAAGTAAAATGTACCATTTTAAAGAAAGCGACTGAGTAGCGTTTGGTATATAACCATCGCTAAGTGCACAGCTCAGTGGCATTAAGCACATTCACATTGTTGTGCTGCCATCACCACCATCCATCCCCAGAACTCTCTTCATCTCGCAAAACTGAAACTCTGTACTCAGAAAACACTAACTCCCCAAACCTCCTTCCCCGTAGCCCACGGCAAACACCATTCTACTTTCTGTCTTTATGATTTTGATGACTGAATCCCACTTGCACTTTTAAAGACCCTCATGGTGACCCTAGGCACATCGGATAACATTGGATAATCTCCCTATGTTAGCGTCAGTTCATTTGCTACCTGATTTAATCTGCAACCTTAATTCCCCTTCACCACACGTCCTAATGTATTCACAGGTTCTGGGGTTGGGTCAGGAATATCTTTAGGGGCCGTAATTCAGCCCACTACACGGTGTGAGGGAAAACCAGCAGGCCTGCAGTGTGGACACCCACCTCCCGATACCTGGGTAATTGTTCATACTCCTAGAGCAGCAGGGGCTGCTGGTCCAGGTGAATTTATGCTCTTATTTTTTCACTCCTGAAATAAATCTGCTTTAGTCGATATCTTCAATATAGATTCAGGAGAGAACACTCAAAAAAGTATATTTCCACAGAAAGTTCACGGCAAAGCAGAGCTCTGTGCTCTCCCACCTGGATGACGAGGGATTTCTCATTAAAAGGCACACAGTCGATGTCACAAGCCGGGAGGAGATGCTTGCCGAGAGCAGCCCTGGATGGATCGATTTAGTGCACTCAGAGAAGAATGTTCTGTGGCCTTGTGGCTGTGGCATTTTCCCCCAACTGGTGATCGAAAGAAATTTTTTCATCAACTTTAAAGCCATATTTTTCTGATCTCTATTTGGATCTCTTGAAATAAACTGTGGATGAGCCTTACACCCCTTCCCCAGCGGCACTAAATCCTGACTAAGGGAGCTGCTCTCATTCTCTTAGCATTTGCTGAGCACCTACTATGTGTCAGGCCCCATGCCAGGCTCATGAACCAGGCACGGTCACTGCTTTCCAGAACGTGAGGCTGGCCTTGTACTTGCAGAGAGAACAAAGATGAAGTGGGATAAAGTTCCATCATAAGCTGCTGGGCCTTCAGAGTACTTCTCCCTCCCTCGGACACATGGTTTAGACCATGCTCACCTTCCTTCAGACTGAGAATATCCTGTGCGTACCTCTGGAAGGGATCACAAGTGTTGTCTTTCAAACACGACATGGGCCTGGATGGCCAAGGGGCCTGCTGACATGGGATGGCTAAGAAGTCAATCCATTGACAAGTGAGAGCTGACATTTTAGCCACATTTTTTTAAAGATTTATTTATTTATTTGAAAGGGAGAGAGAGTGTGTGCGCACATGAGCAGGGAGGGGCAGAGGGAGAGGGAGAGAGAATCCCAAGCAGACTCCATGCTGAGCACAGAGCCTGACGCAGGGCTCGATCTCATGACACAGAAATCACAACCTGAGCCGAGACCAAGAGTCTGTCGCTTAACTGACTGAGCCACCCAGGCACCCCGCCATATGTTTTTCTTTAATATATTGCAAGAAATCTAAAAATCAGGGAAAGAAGAAAAAAATTCCATAATTGCACTACTATTACACACAACCGCTAATTAAATGTATTTCCTTCTACTAGTCTATAACAGGGAGCAATCATTCAAACGAGTAAGAGAAATGCTTTAATATTAAGCAAAAATGCAGGATGCCAAATTGGACGAAGAACAAGAATGAACATAGAAACTGAATCTGCCTGTGGTAAACGCCTGGGAGGGAACTCACAAACTCGAACTCTGGAGGAGTGGAGGGGTACGGAAAATCTTTATTTCCAAAGCCCCTGGTAATGGTAGTGGGCCGGTGGCTGCAGTTCGGGGAAGAGGAGGGGCTCAGCCACGCAGGGTACCAGCGCCCAAGTCGAACAGAACAAGGTTCGTAAGGGTAGGAAACCAAGGTGCAGAAAGAGCCAAGAGGGGGTGCCTGGGTGGCACAGCAGTTAAGCATCCGCCTTCGGCTCAGGGAGTGATCCCAGTGTTCTGGGATCGAGCCCCACATCAGACTCCTCCGCTAGGAACCTGCTTCTTCCTCTCCCACTCCCCCTGTTTGTGCTCCCTCTCTCGCTGGCTGTCTCTGTCAAATAAATAAATAAAATCTTTAAAAAAAAAAAAAAAAAAAAAGGAAGAGCCAAGAGGACTCAAGCGCATAGGAACTGCGGGAGGAAGAAGCCAGTGTCTGGAGTCAGCCGCCCAGAATCTGAAACTTATCTCTGCCTCTTCTTTTCTCTCTCTCTCTTTTAAGACTTTATTTATTTATATGAGACAGAGGGAGAGTGAGAGAGAGAGAGAGAACAATTGGGGGGGGGGTGAGGGGCAGAGGCTGAGGGAGAAGCGGGTTCCACACTGAGCAGAGAGCCTGATGTAGGACTCGATCCCAGGACCCTGGGGTCCTGACCTGAGCCAAAGATAGACACTTAACCAACTGAGACGTTTAACCAGGAGGCCCCCTCCCTTATCTAAATATTTATTTATTCATGAGAGAGAGAGAGCCTGCACAAGTGGGAGGGGCAGAGGGAGAGGGAGAGAGAAGCCCAAACAGACTCCACACTGGGCGCTGAGCCCAACATAGGGCTCGATCCCATGACCCCAAGGTCATGACCTGAGCTGAAACCAAGAGTCCAATGCTCAAAGGACTGGGCCACCCAGGTGCTCCTTTTTTTTTTTTAAGTCGTATCCATACCCAGCGTGGGGCTTGAACTCAGGACCCTGAGATCAAGAGTCACACACTCTACATCTGAGCCAGCCCAGCGCCCCTCTGCTTCACTACCTGACTCTGCGTGAGTCCCGAGGCTGCTCTGAGCCCCTGTCTCACCATCCACAGAATGGGCACGGGAGGGGCTGACGAGATGACCACAGTCAGGTGCAGCGCGTCAGCGGAGCACGGAGTCAGCGCTGGGCACCCCTCCACCACGGTCTCTGCTTCAAGTCTACCTTATTCTCATTTTACAGGGGAGGCAGTGGGGAGTCAACGGAGGCAAGGAACGTTCCCGAGCGACTGCAGGACAGCAGAGGGGCTGTGATCCCAGGTCGGGAGACCCAGACATCGCCGTTTCACAGAAGGCCACGAGTCCTGGCTGAGGGGAAGACAGCCTTCTCACCACAAAAGCACATTTGCTTCTTTTGCTTTATAGTGTAGTGGATACACGTTTTGATGGCAGTTATTAGAGTCACTGTAAACAGTGAATTAACACATACTGAACCATTTCTCCTCGGGGACGTGTGTGATGCGGTTTCTGCAAGCCCCTGATCTTGATATTTTCATCAGCTGGACAATAAACAACTTCGTTTCATGGGTGTTTCTATTTAAAGACACTCTGATAGGGGCGCCTGGGGGGCTCCGGTGGTGAAGGGTCTGCCTTCAGCTCAGGTCATGATCCCAGGGTCCCGGGATCAAGCTCCATGTCAGGCTCCCCGCTCAGTGGGGAGCCTGCTTCTCTCTCTGCCTCTGCCTGCCACTCCTGCTTGTGCACGCTCTCTCTCTCTGTCAAATGAATAAATAAAATCTTTTTTATAATTTAAAAAATAAAGACATTTCGATATATATGGTTGATTCTGCAATATTCCTTGATGTTGAACTCACACGGAAACTTGAGATAGCCATGAAAAATTATTTCCCACAAGCCTTCCCAGACTTTAGCCCAAGCTTCCAGTTAGCGTGGTTGTAAGCACACGGCGCCTGCAGCAACGTAGCCCGACCCCAGCTAACGGGAGCGTGCTTCATGCCACCGCGAGTTAGAACACCCTCTTCAGACTGGGCCTAGTTCTTACTCCTGACACTGACAGTGCCTTTCCCTCCCCCCACCCCACCCAAATCTGCCCAGGCCAATGACAGGAGGCAGTGGGGGGCAGGCAGCGGGTATCTGGGGACACATGTGCCACGATCTGTGTCGTTGTATCTTACTTATAACGACTACACAATATCCCATCACGGCCACACCACTGTCGCTTAACCAAACGCATATCCTTCAAGAGTGGAACTGTTCCTACCTTTACTGCTATAAATAACACTATTCTGAGCATCTTTGTGCATAACGCTCCTTCTAAATTTCAGATGATTTCCTTAGAGACATTTCCGGAGGCAGAGTTCCAGATCAAAGGCAAAAACCTTTTAAGGCCTTAGACACACATGCCGAAGAGTCTCCCGGGACGTCAGTACACAGCCATGCGTGAGCCCAGCCAAGCTAGCTAGTGCGGGAGGAATGCTTCATTAGTCAGACTCACTGAAAAGCCCCACAAGAGCTTCAGATCGGCAGAAGCTCGCACCAGGGTGACCGCGCTGAGCGGACATGACTCCATACCGGAATGAGGTGTGCGGCATTTTATGGCCTTCTACGCCCCAGGCCAGGGACTCAAGCGTCTTTTGAACCATTCTGGAAGAAGGAGAGACCTGAGGACACAGTCTCTGGGAACCAAGATGCCCCCCCCACCCTGGGGACTCTAAGCGGGTGACCCTGCCCTCTCGCTCCCGATGGGCTTCTCCTAAATGCGGTAGCTGTATTAACTGGAGCATTGATTTGTTGCTTGAAATTAAGGGACAGGACTCCCCAGAGAGAGCTGTTTACAAAAAGAAAAAAGAGAAAAAACATGTAAAGCAAGAATTCCTCTAACAGCTAAACACCTTGTCATAAAGAAAGGTAAACTTAACCTGCATGCATTCTAGGCAAACAGATCTAGACACGAGTCCTATCTGGAATCTGGGTGGCCTTGGCCGGGGTCTCCTCTTACTCATCTGCTACCCGGGGTGCTGGCTCACTCCCAGATCCCCAGGCTTCAAAATGACTTAGAACACACACTCAAATAGCTCCTTTTTCCTTCCTAGATGAGAAAGGGTAGAGATGGTTGGCTCATGAGAGGGTAACATCATTTGTCACCCAAGCCAGGACACTTTAGAGGGAAGTGGGCATTTGTTAATAAGTACTCTGGTTCAAACGGTGTAAACCCAGGACACGAAGCAGAGAGCTGCTCTCTCACAGCACAAAATTCGTAAATGGATAGACATGTATCTATTGCATGCTCTGTGCCAGGTGCTGGGTGGGCGCCTTCTCATGCTGGCTTGCTGGCTCCCCACCCCAGGTACCTCGTAGCTGGTCTTGCTCTACTGCTGGGAAGGGGGAGCCCAGAGAGCCAAAACTACCTGCCTGCCGCCACACAGACCAGCAAATCCCAGCTAGAGAGTAATGAACCAAACACCCAGACGAGCCACAGTGACACAGAGAGCTCAGGATGTCACTGGCGGGGTCAGTGGAGGCAGGGCTGGCCAGGGCCAGGAGGAGCAGGAGTGGCCTGACGATGCTGCGCTGAGAGGCCTCCAGACCCGGGAGCAGGTTCCTGGCTCTCAGAGTGCGTGCTTTGCAAACATCTCCAGCCTGGGCTGAGTTCAGTTCCCAGGTGTGGAGGCGGACGTGTGTGAGTGCATGTGCGTGTGTGTGCATGTGAAGTGCAAGCTCTGTACAAATCTCACTGGAGAACCACAGCGCCCTCCACCCTTGGGATGGGGTGGGAGGGTGGACAGATCCCAGGCTCCCACCTCCCGGGCCCCAGACCTTCCCCTCCCAAGCCACTTCTGGTTTCCAGCCTGCCATTAACCCAGACCCAGGCAAGTGCCAGGTTCTGATTAGAAACACAAAAAGGGATTCACTGTAATGGGCAGCAGCAGGAAAGACAACAGGGGTGTTAGTGACTAGGAGACATTTTGCAGGCACCACTGGGAGAGGAATATGGCCATGTGGGCCACACATGAATGCCTGGGGGGCCTGATTCCCGCCAGTTATTTCTAAATCTAATCACTGATGGGTGGAATGAAGAGTTTGGTGGTTTGTGCATCAAGAGCTAAATTCTGTAAGCCGGAGGGCATGGACCCACAGGGACAATGGTACAATTCCTACACGAGAGCTGGGTCCTGCACCCCTCCCCATCTCCTCCCCCACCTCCCCACATCATCAGGAATTCGGGTCCTGGCCTCTCTCCCTTTGCAGCTGCAGCCACGCTGTAACGGGGGTCTTTCTCCCCAAAGCTGTCGCTCAGATGGCATTAGGTGACACGATCCTCAGTTTAATCAACCTAATGGAGCTTACTTCTCCAGTCCCCCCACCTTTGTGTGGGCTGTTCCTTCGGCCAGGGGTGCCCTTCCCTCTCCACGTGGCTGTGAACTCTGTAAGCCAGGTCTGGAGGGGCACACCCCAGGATGGGGTGTTTCCTCATCCTCCTTGTACATGTCTGCTTTCTCTCATTTTTCTCTGTCCTCCGGAAGTGCTGCTTTGGTAATCAGAAAAAAATGATTTGTGGTGATGATGATAAGTCCCAGGTCAGATTTCACCAACACTGTGCAGCTCCCCTCCCCTCCCCCAGGCAGTGCTGGTGCTGGTCTTCCACTCCTCTGGACTCCCTCTGCCCTCGGGGCCTCCTCGCCAGGTGCCTCCCCAGCCCCTGCACGTTTCCTGCAGGACCCTTCCCACAGTCTGTGGGGCCCTGTCTGTCCCTACCTGAATTACATCTCTCACCCACTGGCCCCACAAGAGCAAGGACGGTGCCTTTTCTTTTCCTCAAATCGACTTCATCATGACATAACTTCATACAATAAAAGGCATTCATCTGAAGCGTATACTTTAATGAGTTTTGACACACATCCTCGGCCTTGTAAGCACCCATCACAAGCAGGACACAGAGCATTTCCCCCCACGCCCCGTGGCCAGCTCCGTCCCCACTGTGGCAAGCCACCGAAGATCTGTTCTCTGTCGCTGTAAATGGGCTTGGCCTGAGCTGGAATTCCCCATAAATGGAGTCGTGTACTGTTGCATGTCTGGCTTGTTCTGTTTAGCGTAATGCTTCCAAGACTCGTCCAGGTTGCTGTATGGGCAGTTTCTTCTGGCGAGGTCCATCCCACGGACGTGCCATAATTCGGTTACCAGTCCATCTGTTCGTGGGCATATGGGTTGTTTCCATCCGTGGCCTCTCCGATTGAAGCCAATCTGAACGCTCAGGGGCAAGCTTCCATGTGGACATAAGCATTTGCTTCTTTGGCTGAATATTGGGAGCGGAGCTGCTGGGTCACACAGAAGACTGCGTTTAACATTTTAAGAACTGCCACCCTGTTTTCGCAAGCATTGGTGCCACGCAGGTCTACCAGCAGCGGGGTGTGGAAGCTGCGTAGCCGCACGCTTTCTGTCACACGGGCGCCACTGCCCCCCGCCCGGTCTTGCAGAGGCTGTGTCCCCAGCTCCTGGCCGGGCTGCCCACCAGGGGCCCGACCGCCTTGAAGGAGTGCAGGCGCGAGCTCTTAGCTTCTGTTATTTGTTATTATTTCCAGACCAGCGTTTCTTCCACTTCCACTGCCCTGGGTGTTTTTGAAATCTTTTGTTATTTTTAACAATGACACAAATACTACATGGCCGGGGTGCAGAAACAAGAACATAAATGAACACATCATTTTTAGATGTCACTTGCTCTCTATCCAGAGATCCACGTGCCGGGCTCCATAGTGTACAATGGGAAAACAAAGACAGGTAAGAGACATTCCCATCTTCAGGTTGCTGGGGCCCCAGCTGCATAGACAAGGGCCAGCCCAGGGGAGGTGGTTAGGGACACCTGCAGGGAGGAGACAAGCGAGCCAGCGAAAAGAAGGGACATCCAGCGGGCCTGGTGAAGAGTGGGTGGGCCGGAAGTGGGCTGCATGGGGGGCTGGGAGTTCCCAACCCCCAAGGTTAGTGAGCATGACGCCCAGATGGTCCACTGCCTACTCAAATGCCAGACACCTCACTGCTTCAGTCTGGGATGCACATAGTCGTGAAGACTCTGGGTTCATTGTGATTTTTTTCCCCACGCTCAGGGATAATCTCCCCAGGAGCTTATGGCCACCTTCGCTGCCTCCTCCTCCCCCTGGCCCCAAGTGTGGCGTGACCTGGCGGGCTGGCTCCTCAGACCTTCTCCAACTACTCTTCTTCCTCCGTCACCCTACCAGTCTCAGGGCTCCGCCCATCTGGTGCTGTCTCTCCCCAGCTCTGCAGTCACCCCTGCCCCCCACGCTTGGGTGTCGATGGTGCTGCCGACCTCTCTTCCTCCTGCTGGTCTCCCAGCCGTCTTGGACTTCCCATGTCTCAAAGGATCTCTCGACACCCCTTGTCCATTCTTACCATCCCAGAAATGGGCACCACCATTTCCTCCAACCTCCAAATGAGGACTCATTCTGGATTCCTCTTTTCTTCCTCACCCACCTCCAACTTGGCCCTAAATGCCATCCCAACCCTCCCCAAATCCCTCCAGGTTGCTCAATACCTAACACCACCTAGACATTCAGAAGCACCATCATTTCTTGCCTGAACTGCCTCCTAGCTGATCTCCTGCTTCCGTCTCACCACACCCCAAGTTAAAATCATATTGGCCAACAACATTTTCTGCAGAGATAGAAAAATGCATCCTAAAATTCATATGGCATCTCCAGGGACTCTGAATAGTCAAAACACTTCTTAGAAGAACAAAGTTGGAGACACTGCCCCTCGTTTCAACACTCACTACAAAGTTGCCGTGATGCCCACAGTGGGGCACTGGGACAGACAGACACAGAGACCAATGGACTAGAACGGAGCCCAGAAATCAACCCTCGTATGTACGGTCAAGTGATTTTCCACAAGGGTGCCAAGACCACGCAGTGGGGGAAATATTTTATAGGGACAAAGCAGAATGGTGGGTGCGGGGCTGGGAGTGGGGAATCAGCGTTTAGAAGGTAAGGAGTTTCAGTTGGGGAAGACGAAGCAGTTCATGTGAATGCACTTAATGCCACTGAACTGACACTTAAAAATGGCTTCAACAGTAAATTTTATATTGTGATATTTCACCATGACAAAAAAAAAATTTTTTTTTTTTTAAATCATACATCAGTTCTTGTCACTTTCATGCTGAAAACTCTCCAGTGACTTCCCACTATCCCACCCTGGTCCAGCAGGCTCTGTACTGTCCGGCTCCCAGCAAGTCCTCCCCTGGGCCCGGACCATCCCCCGGCCCCCCCCTCCCCCATGAAGGTCTGCAGCAGCACTGCCAGCCACAGCCTGTTGGCAGCCATCACGATGGTGGGCTCTGGTTTGCCCCTCATTATCCCTGTATTCAAGCCATTATCTGTAATGACAGCCTGGTATAATTATATTTTTACAATTTGTATAATTATATTCTACCAAGTGAAATGATCATTATTATCATTATCAAATATTTATTAAGCACTTCTAGCCGTCCAAAGCTAAGAAGATGTGCGCTCAGCTCTTAGAGATCCTCTTTCCTAATTCCATCCCAAATTCATTTCAGCCGAGCTTAGTCTTCCTTCTTGGGGAAGGAACAAGGAACTTGTGGTTTTCTGCCTGAGGCTTTCTATCCACGCACTCACATTAGCTTCTTAGTGAGGCTGGGAGCAGATGCTATGATCCTTATTTCACAGACGAGGAAGCTGAGAATCCGCAGCCAGTAATAGCAGAGGTGAGATTCAGACCGAAGTCTTTCCGAGAGCAAAGCCGTAGCCACTCCACTCACGCAGCGTAGCCTGGGTTACCGGCTGGGCTCCTTCCTTCCCCCCACCCCACCATCTTTACACTGTACACACACCAGGCACTGTGCTGGGCTAGTGGGAGGACACAGCAGTGATCCAAACCAGTCATTCTGAAACAGCTTCAGAGTCAGGGGCCCAGCTGGTGGGGGTGGGTGAAGCCGGTGATGGGGGAGGCGGGGCCTGTGGCAAAGCCTAGGGCACAGGACTCCTATGAAGACAGCCGAACTTGCCTTCCCACTCTTTAAGTTAGATTTGTAAGTGAAATCTCTAAAACTTTAACTGTTGGCAACTTCGGCAGATACTAGTTATCATCTAACCTACAACAAATCCCTGCCTTAAAACTCACCTTCCACGCCCCCTAATTTTTCAGTAGGGATCACTTAGCCTTTGATCTCAGGAAGACAGCCCCATGGTATAACTCTTAATTGGTTCAAAGCAGTCCTACTTGTCGTATTCCCTTTGGCCACTGATTGCTCTCAGGATGAGTTAATGACCCAATTCTGACACAGGAGAGTTAAGGGAAAGACTGTTAAGGAGATCATCCCCTCCTCAGTAAAAAGACAAAGCCTTGAAACTTCATCAGCAAAGAGCCTTTGGCCTACTGCCCTTTTCCCTTGTTCCCATCTAATGCAGTCACAACCTCTGGAACAGCAGCAGCCATTCTGGAACCATGAGGTAACAAGCTCAAGGCCTAAAACCAACATGCCAAGAAGGACAAGGCAGAAAGACAGATCCGGTGCCTGGAAGGACGTCTTTGCTGCATCAGCCACAGATGTAGCCATGACCAACTTTGTACGAAAGTCCCGTCAAGCAAGCCCTGGGTGTCACCAGAGGCCGGTGGCTGGAAAGAGAGCGACTGGCATGTCCAAGTGGGGCATCCTGCCACTTATTAAAGGCCTCCTGTGCGGAAGGTGCCCTTTGGTGAGCACCCACACGGCTACACGTCCCCTCACAGCTCCTCCAACTCGGGGTTCATCTACAAACCCCTTCCCCAGACTTTCCTGTCAAGTCTCCAGTATTGTTCTGTGTTCCTGGGCCGCCAGTCAGACTGGAGCTCCTACCCTGAGCTGGTGTAGACCCTGCACCTCTGGCTTTCTCTCCATCCAGGCTAGTGGGCCACGGGGGGAACTTCTCTTCAGCTCCACCTTTCAGGCATGCTCGAGGGCAGGCTCTGCTACAGCATTCCCACCCTGTCCCTATTGCAGGAGCAGTTGTTGACATGGTCTGTCTTCCCTCTTCTGCCCACAGAGGAGCTCTGAGACCACAGTTGTGGGGGGTGGGCAAAGAGGGGATGGAGAGGAAGCGCTGTGGACGAGTGAGCCCCCCCACCCCGCTCAGGCACCTTCCTCGTGCTCCTGGGCCCTGCTCAACAGTGATAGGCACCAACCTCCCCTGCACAGTGGGGCATGGCTTGGTGGACCACATCGCACACAGCTCAGGTCACATACTCATTTGGGGTCTCATCCTCCACATTCGGCCTCTACCAGTGTCTAGTTGCAAATTGGAAGCTGTTGCTCAAATGGAGAATGGTTATTTGTAAAAGATACAGTTTTGCTTCAAACCCCTTAGTGTCTGTGCTGTGCCTGCTATTGGGACCTGCCAGACACCCCACCCTTGATCTGTGGGGTTAGCTGGTGAACGGGTCAGAGCAGTGCACTCGGATGTGCTTCACGGAGAGGACCACCAGTGCAGGACATGCCAGATCTCACCCCACCAATTTAGCTCAGTGAGCAGATCAGGCCATTCCCAGCTGTTGGTGCTAACACACTGAATCCAGAATCCCGGGTGAATGAGCTCTACTGAAAAATTCAGCCCAATCCAAGATAATGCTCTGTCCACCTGGACTGACACCATCAGAATCCAATCCCCATGCACTCCCAAAGTTTCTGCTGATAAAAATGCATGAATGTCCCCCAATTCTTTTACTGTGTGAACGTCTCATAAATCGGACTTTGCGGCTGTTCCCTCGGAGCATGCTGGGACCAGACTCGTTACGGATTGGAGTTAATGCGGGGCCAGTCCGGAGACAACTCAGCAATCCCCTTGCCAGGTATGCACCCTGAACAAGCTCATTAATAAGATTTCAAGCAGGCAAACAGTAGTGTCCACAAGCAGAGGCTATTTCTACCAACAAAGAGGTTCAGAGGGATGAGGGTTAAAGGTATGCTTGTATCCTCCCAACTGTCTCAGGGCCCTCCTCTTCCCAATCAACAGTCTAACGTCACAGAAAAGACCTGCAGAAGCTGTGAGTTCAACTTATGTTGTAATTATGCATCAGAAAGAATCCAAGGTGGGTCTGTTCTTTAGCCCCACCAGCTCTGAGGCTACAAAAGATCAGGAATCTTAGGACTACCACAGGAGCTGGCTCTCTGATCAGGCTCAGCCTGAGAGTTACATTTAGAGCTAAAGCTTTCAGTTTTCTTTCTGCACGCTCTCCAGTGCAATCTGAAGCCAGCCTATCCCGCAAGACTCCATTCCCACCATGATGCTCACTTGGGGCCGTCTTGCCTTCTGTGGGCACTCACTCCATCTAGGCCACCACAGGGGACGTGCTGCCTGTGAGGTCACCTTTGTATCAGCACCATCAATTCAGATGACCAGCCCTTGGTTTCCAGTGTAGCTGGTTTCGTAGGACCAAGTACGTACATTTCAACGTTCAGTTAGGAAAGCCCAAACTCCTTCAGCTATTTCAGAGAGACTTAATGCCAAGAAGGGGTCTGCAGGGTGATGAAGAGTTGCAGGTGTGAGGAAGGTGCCCCAGAATGGCAGGGGAAGGAGATGCTACCTGGAGCGCCACCACCGGCTCGAAGCCCAGACGCCGCAGCGACTTCCCAAGAGTGCCGATGCTCAGCAGAACCTCAGGATGAAGCTGCTCAAAAGGCCACCTGTGTGCGGACGTCCACGGTGGCCGCCTGCAGTCCCCAGGCTGCGGCGTGTTCCACGAGCCAGAGCTTCCTCCCCCTCCGCTGCAATCTCTCACCTGTGTCTCCCACTGGCCGAACCCAACCACAGCCGGCTGGCAGGAGCCTCCGGGAAGCGTAGGCAACTGCCTTCTAGAGCCCTGGGGTGCAGACACAGGTGGCAGCAAGAAACAGTGAGCCTGTGCGGAGGCGTCAGAATCGAGGGGCATTAGGGGCACCTGGCTGGCTCAGTCAGTGGGTGTGTGACTCTTGATCTTGGGATTGTGAGTTCAAGCCCCACACTGGGTGTAGAGATTACTTAAAATCTTAAAGATCTTACTTAAAAAAAAAAAAAGGCAATGAGGGGCATGCCTCTTGAGATGTTGTGAGGATAAAATGGGCTAATAACAGACAGTAACATGAGTTCTTTGTGCTTTTCCTACTCAGGGACGTCCCCAAGGATTAGGAGATTCTTTAATTCTCCTACTGTCTTAAGTTTGAAGCCTGCTTCTTCTTTTAAAAATGGCGAGCACTTTCCCTCTTTTCTGATTTCCCCCTTTGCCCCTTTCCTTACTCCTCAGCATGGCTAAGGACGTGAACATCGCCTGCCAGTCCCATAAGCTGAGCTTCTCATCCCCCACTTCTCCTTGAGCTCTTCTGGCTCTCTTCACTCTCCAGATCCCTTTTCTGTTCTTTCATCTTACCCCATCCTGCTTCCCAACATGCTGAAAGGGCGAACCTTACATAAAACAGTAACCAGCCAGAGACACAAAACGTTGAAAAGCTTTTAAATGCGTCAGTATACAGCTTGTCCCTTGTGTGGACCAGAGGCCCCGTGTGGTGGGTGTCTGCCGAGCAGCTCCTTGCTCATCTTGGGAACGTCAAGGGCTTTCCCACTTACAGAGGAAAGGAGCTCCTGTGACTAAGAGCTGAACCCAGATGCTGAAGGCGTGCCTCCCGCCTCCACGCTGCTCAAGGCAGGGCGCCAGTTATCACTCTGCAACCAGCTGGCCCGTACATGGGATGTTCTCGTCCTTTCACTCTGATGGCTTCTGAACGCTCTCAGGACGGAAGCCATGGTTCTTACTTGCCAGCCTGAGCAGACCCCACCTACCCTGCCGACCACATCTCCCGCATGCTCTGCCTCATTCACGAAGCCCCAGCCATGCTGGCCTTTCAGCTCCTCCATTTTGCCCAGAGGAACCTTCCTTCTCTGGTGTCCTTTCCACAGGCTGTCCTGCTGGAACGCTCATCTTGCCCCAGCCTGTCTGCACCGGGGCTATTCCCTTCTTCAGACCAGACCTGGAGTACCACTTCTCAGAGAGGCTACCTAACACTCACACTGGTTTCTTCAGAGCACTTCCTGTAGGAGATGTTCCTGTTTATTCTTCTGTTTCCCTTGTACTTGAAAGTCAGCTCTGAGAGAGCAGGGACCAGAGCTGTCGGGCTCTCTGGCTGTACCTTTGTGCCCAGCAGTGCCTAACATGTATTTGGGCCACAGCCTCCGGTGACAGTGGTGAAGGCAACAACGTCCTTGCACTCTTGGCCTTCCCCTCGTAATGACATAGCGCACAGCAGGTGCTGAAATCACTGAATCATGATGGCTGAAGGCAGATGTGAAAGCTTTCTGAATACTCCCAATCATCTGGACCATCTGTGATCTCTGGTCTTGGGTCCCCTCTTCAGGAAGAACAAAGGGCAGTAATTTTCAAAACTTACTAAACGTGTACAAACATGCTGTACACAAAACACTTTATATTTTGTAATCATTACGTAGGTGATGAACAGAACTGAAATCAGAAAAGTTAAACAAGGGGCGCCTGGGTGGCACAGCGGTTAAGCGTCTGCCTTCGGCTCAGGGCGTGATCCTGGCGTTACGGGATCGAGCCCCACATCAGGCTCCTCCGCTATGAGCCTGCTTCTTCCTCTCCCACTCCCCCTGCTTGTGTTCCCTCTCTCGCTGACTGTCTCTATCTCTGTCGAATAAATAAATAAAAAATCTTAAAAAAAAAAAAAAAGAAAAGTTAAACAAGATATACTTTGAATTTCCCATTCTTTTTATATGAACTTTTTTTTAAGTAGGCTCCATGCCCAATGTGAGGCTTGAACTCACAACCCCAAGACCAAAGGTCACATGCTCTACCCCTGTGCTAGCCAGGCACCTCCTTTTATACGAACTTTGAAATCAAAGTTGATTTGGGGGGTGAGATGACCTTGCTGCACGAACACTGAAATCTTACATGGTAACTCAGACCTCTGGAGAGTGATCTGCGGTTCACAAAGTGCTTTCTCATTCCTAACCCTTTGCTGCTCACCACTGACCTGGGAGGGAGGTAGTGGTGGGCGGAGGATCACTGACAGGGCGGGGAATTTGCTCTTTATATGCCAGGCACTTTCATACCCAACAACCCCCACATAGGCAGGAATATCCCCGTCTCTGCAAATGAGGAAACGGGAGTTCTGCACTCGCTCTGCATGGGGTCACACTACTAATGAGTGGTAGGACAGTACTCTACCTCTCAGCCATTTTCCATCCAGTGGAGCAGTTTCTCCTTTCAGAAGAGCTTTTAACTGGCTTTATGGAGACCCAATCTCTTGGTTTTCCTTTTATTCAATGGCCACTTCTTCCCAGTCTCCCTTGCTGGATTTTCCTTCTTTCCTCCACCTTGAAATGCTGGAGTTCGATCCTTCCACTCTATCTACACTCTCCTCCTGAATACATTCATTCAAGTCCACGGTTTTAACTACCACCTAGACAATGCTGTTTCCTCAGTTAAGTGCTCCAGCCCGAACTCCAGGCTTGAATGTTCAGTTTTCCGCTCAACACCACCACTAGTGTTTGACTAGTGTTTGTGCAATTAAAACTTAAGGTGCTCCAAACCAAACCTCTTGCCGAACGTGCTCCTTGGGCAGTGCTCCCCATCTCAGTACACGGCACCACCATCCTTTCAGTCACTCCACATCACAGGCAAGTCTTGGTGGCTCTATCTTCAAATGAGATCCCCAACCCTACTCCTTTCCATCTCACTCTGGCCTAACCCACCATCATCTCTGGCCCAGCCTCCTCACCGTGCTGTCTGCCTCCATTCCTGCCCCCCCCTCCCAGTTCATTCACACACAGCACCTAGAGTACTCCTGGTAAAACTTTAGTGTATCTCCTTACTCTTCCCAGGGCTTCCAGATTCATTTGGGAAGAATTCCAGGATTTACAAAGCCCTGTCTCCTACTCTTCTTTTTTCTAGCTCATTTCACCTTAGCCACACTGCATCTGTTTTTGTTTTCCTTTTAAGTAGGGGCATTTTTACGCAGGGCTGGAACTCACGACCCTGAGATCAAGACCTGAGCTGAACTGAGGATGCTTAACCGAGCCACCCAGACGCCCCTAGCACACTGGCATCTTATTCACGACTTCCAATCACCTTCTACCTGGTCTGTTTCCACCCTTTCAACTACCCCCTGGACTGTTCACAGTCAGCAGCCAGAGGGATCCATTCACCCCTCTTCCCTCTTTTCTTAGAAGAAAAACCAGCAGGACCTAGGCCACGACTCCCTCTGTCCTCCTGCAGCACACGGGGTTCCACAGAGCGGTCCCCTCGAGCTTCCCTGAGCGGCTCTAGCCTTGGGGCCTGTGCCGGTGTGGTTCCCTCTCGCGGGACAGTGCTTTCTCGGTGCCTTCCGCCCAACCACTCTGGCTGACAATACCCGTTCCCCCGTATCTCTGAGCACCCCTTCCGCATATTCTCTGCCACTAGCAGGGCCCTCCCTGCACGCGGGACCGCTTCCTCCCTCTCCCCTTCGCAGCGCCGGCTCCGGGAGTGTGCGCGCGCCACCGCATCCCCGCTCCCGCACGGCGCAGGAGCCAGGCGGGAAGCCCCGCTCGCGGCCCTCGGCAGCACCGCCCCGCTGGCCGCCCTTCGGCGCGCGGCATCTCGGGGCTTGTAGTCCGGCCCCGGAAGGGCGGCCGCCCGCTTCCGCGGCCGCTCCTCCCTGACACTACAACTCCCACGGGGCAGCGGGACACCGCTCCCGCACCCTCCAGGCCTGCAGGCCGCCTGCCTCGCGGCGGGTCCGGCGGCCGCCGCGGGGCGGGGCGCGAAGATGGCGGACGCGGTCGCGGGCAGAGACAAGTGTGGAGAGCCGCGGCTCGTGTCGCTGCCCCTGTCCCGCATCCGGGTCATCATGAAGAGCTCCCCCGAGGTGTCCAGCATCAACCAGGAGGCGCTGGTGCTCACGGCCAAGGCCACGGTGAGGCGGACCGCGCGGGGAGGACGGAAGGGCAAGGGGGCCGCCCGGAACCGTCGCGCCCCGCCCACCGAGCTCCGCCGCGCCGCCCGTGCCCCCGCTCGGCCAGCGCGCCGCCGGCTCCCCCTCGCGGGCTCGCGGTGCGCGCGCCCTCCGCGACTCGCCCCCGTACCCTCCCTCACGGCGCGCGCCCGCCGCCCCGCCCGCCGCGCCGCTCCCGTCTTCCCTCGCGCGGCTTTTGCCCACCCACTCGTCTTTCCTCGCTGCGCGCGCGGCTCCCGTCCTCCCTTGCGCGCCCTCCGCTCCTCCCACCGCGCCGCTCCCGTCCGCCTTCTCGCGCCTTTCGCCTACCCACTTGTGTCTCCTTGCTGTGTCGCGCTCGCCACCCGCAGCTCCCGTCTTCCCCTGCGCGCCCTCCGTCCCGCCCACCGCGCCGTTCCCGCCCTCCCTCGCGCGACGCGCGGTCTGCTGCGGGCTGACGCCGGTCTCGTGCGGCGTCTCCTCCACGCGCGTCACCAAACCCCGGGCACCGCAGCCTTCCCTTCCCTTGCTTTTGGCTTGTTTCCAGCAGCTCAGGGTTCAGTGAGAGGGCTTCGGGGGGAACCGCCCGACCCCGCCACTCGCGCACCCCTCCCCGCAGCCGGTCGGGGCGTCCCCTGGCTAAAAGTGACGTTAGTTTTATAGCCTTTGGTACGTGCGCCCTCCTCGGTGCACAGTACAGAGCTGTCCGGTTTGATTGGGTCGTGATAGTGGGAGGCCACAACCCTTCCGTTACTGCACTGGGCCGTCTTTAAGCTGCAGTCGTAACCGCGTAAACTGCCCTTCGACTCTGCCCTCCACCGCTGGGGTTTCAGTGCGATGTCCCTGCGGTAGGGTGGACCGGGTTCTTGCCTCTTTCAGCCCAGAGTCGTGTTTTCTTTATTTTTTTTTTACTTTAAGGGTAGACTTTAGCGCTTCATCAGTTGCATATCATACCCAGTGCTCCTTACATCAAGTACCCTCCTTCATGCCCATCACCCATGTATTTAGAGCCCCTTGGAGCATGTGGCCTTGGGACGTTTAGGTTTCCCTGTGCAGATTCATTCTTCGAGGATAAGGACGTAAGGCATAGGCAGGCACTTTAATTCTGTACTAACCAAACTAGAGGAAGTTAAAGTTAAAAACAGCGAGGAAGAGGCTCAGCTCAGGTTGTTGCTTCAGGGAAGGTGTTTGGCCAAAATGGGAAAGGTGGTCAGTGTTCAGCTTCAGGTTGTTGACCCTTGTAGGCAACCCACCTTAGACACAGTGTATTTAAATAGAAGACTGAAAATGTGTTCCTGATTCAAGTAGAATTTTTGAATGGTCTTTTGCGCCTTTAAAAAAAAAACAATAGTTTTTAAACATTTATAGTCCATTGTTGAATTACCTTGAAATATCTTCCCTATGTTAGAAATCTAAAATAACTTTAGGGAAGTGCCTGCTTCCCCACCAACATCGATACAGCTTTGTTTTCTTTCTAACCTGTTTCTCCTTTCCCCACTGATTTCCTGTAATTTGAGAAACCACAATAGTCTGCAGTCAAGTCATTTAAACCTAACGTGATTTAAAAAATTAAGTTCTGTGGTAAGTTTTCAAAGCATACCTTTCATTTTACTTTTTCATTTTGTTTTAGGAACTCTTTGTTCAATATCTGGCCACCTATTCCTACAGACATGGCAGTGGAAAAGAAAGGAAAGCACTCACTTACAGTGATTTATCAAATACTGCAGAGGAATCAGAAACTTTTCAGTTTCTTGCAGGTACTCAGCCTTTGAAACATTCTGGTTAAAACATGCATGGTTTACAGCTTTTTTTCCCTCACCCCCCCCCCCCCCCCCCCGCTTTCACTGAAATAGACTCTTTTTTTTTTTGCTGCTTTCTCCGAGTGCCAAAGTTTACCATGACCTGATACAGGAAGACATTTTTAGTTTTCTCAGAGTGTGTTCGTAGTGTGGTTCACCTAGAATGATAACGAAGTCAACAACCTGCACAAGGATGTTTGGCTGGCTCAGTGGCTGGGTGAACCCGGCAGCCCCACCCCCCAGACTCCTTACCATCGAAGGGAAAACTCTGGGCTGGTCTGCATGGTCCTAGACACAGAGAAGCTAATGGCGGTTGTTGTGGACAAGCTGTGTGGGCCACAGCTAGAAAGAGCCAGCCGGCTCGTCTCAGGTAGGTTGAGCAGACCTGCTCAGTCAACACCGGCACATAGAGGAGCACATGATTTGCAGTCCGTGGAGTGGAAACAGGTCTTTAGCATTAGTCAGGAGGCAGTGCTAGTTTCCTGCTGTTTCGCCCAGAAGCTTGGTCAGAATTGTGTCTTGTTTTGGAAACTATTCTAGAGTTCAAAGCAGAACTAGCACGTTATGAAATTTTCATTGCTGTGTTCATGGTCTGCCAAAACCAATTGCTGACGTTAGCTTTATATTTTTAAGATATATTACCAAAGAAGATTTTAGCTAGTAAATATCTGAAAATGCTTAAAGAGAAGAGGGACGAGGACGAGGAGGAGAATGACAGCGATGATGGGAGTGACGGGGACGAAGCAGAATCCTAGACCAAACAGGAAGTGCTTTAGAAATCAGCCTGCTGAGGACCCTCCTGGATTAGCAGCATTGCTTGGAAGTAAGCACAACACTGTGACTTTAGACTCCTCACTTTTCAGAGACTTCAAGTACATTGGATTCCTTCCTGGCTGAGATAGAACACCTGATGTGCCCATACCATAAATGGCCAGAAGGAAAGTGACCCAGACAGCAGCCTCTCTCTGAGGGGCCCACGCTGCAGTTCAGGGGCACGGGGACACCAGGAGAGCTGCCTGTACAGTCAGGCCCTGACCATTGATCCACAGCTGTAAGCTGTAGAGACAGACAATTTTGCTTCAATTTTAATTTACAGATAGATTTTGAAGAGCTTCTAAACACCAGTTGTGTAAATTCATAGATGTATATTTGGAAATTAGTTCTTGTAAACAACTGGATGTAGTTTGAGCTAAATATATAGTTTATGGGTAGTATGTTACATTTGAAAATTTGAAGATTTGTCTAAATACTGCAATTTTATTAACTGTAAAGAAATAAATTTCTTTATTAGAAGCTTTATGTAGTTTTTTAGTAAATGCTTTGTGGAACTAGTTTTAGAGCTCTCTGTTGTTCTAATGTCTTGCTTACTACCTGAGACTTTTGCAAAATTTAAAAAGAAGCATTTCTAACACTCCCAGAGGGGGGAAAAATCTCAAGTCAATTAAATACAAGAAGAAATACTGCCTTTGCATAAGCATATTTTTCGTAAAAACATTTTAAAACATTTTGTATATTGAAAATCTCTCAGGGTGCCTGGGTGGCTCAGTGGGTTAAGCGTCTGCCTTCAGCTCAGGTCATGATCCTGGGGTCCTGGGATCGAGTCCCTTGTTGGGCTCCCTGCTCAGCTGGGAGTCTGCTTCTCCCTCCCCCTCTCCTTCTGCCCCTGCTCTCTCTCAAGTAAATAAGTAAAATCTTTAAAAAAAAAAAAAGAAAAGAAACAAAGATCTCTCATTTTACTATTCCTTTCTTTACAAAGTAATTGTTTTTATTGTTCACAAGAGAAAACTATAAACCCTATTTTTTTTTTCCACATGGAGTAAATTTTTGGCTCTTGTCTCTTTACTTTTTTAAAAAATTGAGTTATAGTTTACATCTAGGAAAATCATCCTTTAATGTCTGATCTGTTGGTTATGTAAGTATCAATATATGGGACAGTTCCATCACCCCAAATATTCCGCTGTACCTTGGAGTCCCTTCCCTTATCCCCAGGCAACTACTGTTGTTTCTGTTCCTCTTGTTTTTAAAATTTTAAATTTTTAAGAAATCTACATTTTTTGTTTTTGTTTTTAAATATTTTTTTCATTTATTTGAAAGAGAGTGAGTGAAAGAGCATGAGCAGGGGGAGGGGGAGAAGCAGACTCCCCTGCTGAGCAGGGAGCCCAATGCAAGGCTTGATCCCACAACCTTGGGATCATGACCTGAGCCGAAGACAGTTGTGCAACCAACTGAGCCACCCAGGCACCCCCCAAAAATCCACGTTTCGATATACAGTTTTGAGCTTTGACAAATGCAGAGTTGTATAATGACCAGAAGATTAAACAGTTATATCGCCTCCCCCCAAATTCCCTACTGGTCAAATTCATTTCAGCCTTTTACCTTGGCAACCAGTGAGCTATTCTTTACTCATGTAGAAGTTCACAAACTTCTGGAAAGGGCCACATAGAACACATTCCAAGATTTGTGGGCTCCGTAACCTGTCACAGTTGTTGAACTGTGCCCTTGCAATAGCAAAGCCGCCGTAGGTGATACAGAAAGGAATGAACATGGCTGTTTTTCAGTGAAACTTCATTTCTGGGCACTGAAATTTGAATCCTCTCATTTTCACGGGTCATGAAATATTCTTTTGATCTTCTTGAAACATTTAAAATGTAAAAGCCATTCTTTAGCTTATAAGCCGTAGAGAAATGCAGTGGGCTGGCTTTGGCTCACAAACCGTGGTTTGCCGACCTGCCTTTCCCATGTCACACAAATGGAGCTCTGTAGCACAGAGCCTCTGCATCCAGCTTCGTTCGGGTGACGCGTAACGCACAGGAGACTCCCGGTTCTGCAGGTCCCCCTCCTTCTGCTGAACAGACTCCCATGTATATAGTAGTGTGTTTCTCTGTACCCCAGGTGAACAGGTAACTCCCAATTTGGATTGTTTCCAGTGTTGATGATTACAAATAAAGCCCTAGAAACATTTGTGTACAGGTTTCATGTGAACATGGGATGTCCGCTTGAGTGAACGCACTTGCGTATAAACTTAGGAGTGGAATTGTGTATTTAAGTTCATAAGAAACCGCCAGACTTCGGAAGTGGCTGTTCAGTTTTGCATTCCCACCAGCAGTAAATACGAGTTTCAGTTGCTCTGCAGCCTCTGCAAAACTTGGTATTTTTTTTTTTTTAATTTTAGCCATTTTCATGGGTGTAGGCTTTAATTTGCATTTCTGTAATGACAGATGTAGAGCATCTTTTTATTTGCTTAGTTACCATATTTTCTTTGGTAAAGTGTCCAGATCTTTTGCCCATCTTTTTATCGGGTTTTCTTTTTGTTGAATTTTGAGAATTTTATGTATTCTGAATACAGTCCCTTTGGTGGATTATGGGATTTGCAAATATTTTCTCCCAGTTTTTAGCTTCTCTTTTCCTTCTCTTGACAGCATCTTTCAAAGAGCAGAAATTATTACTTCTCTTTGAGAAGTTCTTAAGTGTCCAGTATATCAGTGTTTTTCTCTGGGGATCATGCTTTTCTTACATCTAAAAACTTGTCATCAAACCCAAAGTCACAAAGATCCATTTATCTTTTTTTTTCCTTTGAGCCCAGTATGGGGCTTGAACTTCAACCTTGAGATCAAGACCTGAGCTGAGATCAAGAGTTGGACACTCAGCCAACTGAGCCACCAGGTGCCCCTGTGTATCTTTTTATTTAATTTTTATTGTTTTTGTTTAAACAATTATCTTTTTAAAAAATCTTATCTTTTTAAATTCCATGCATGGCCCTAGTATCTGTGCCTCTAGTAACATGTTGCTGTTTTAGAAATCCCCAGGAAAAAATACTGTATTTTGTGTCTAACCAGCTGAAACATTCTTACCCTTTCCTAAGCACTCCAGATCCAGTTATTTAGGGAGCTCCCCTCCTTCTTGGATCCTCCTTGCGCCACACGCCTGTCTGTTACAGTAGCTGGCTAACCCGTGTACTCATCATCTCCAGAGCCTCCTGCCTCTTCTGCACTGGTATCAGGTTACCAAAGCAGTTTTTGAAGATTCATCTTCCCTAGTCAGAAATGTTAAAAAATAGCTGATTACTTAAGTGGCTACTGGGGGCCACACCTCTTTTAATATTGTGTACCTTTTCATTTAATCCTCCCATCAACTTGTAAAGTGTCCGTGTTTTAAAAGAAGGGGATGGAAGCTCAGGCTAAGGAATTAGTCCAGGACACACCTAGGCAGTGGTGGAACTGGGATTCAAATCGCAGACTACCTTCTTCACTGGACCGTGCAGCTTAAAAAAGGACACGTTCTCCCCACTCCATGTGGGGTACATTTTTTTAAAAAAGATTTTTTTATTATTTGACGGAGAGAGAACAACAGGCATAGGGAGCTGCAGGCAGAGGGAAAGGGAGAAGCAAGCTCCCCATTGAGCAGGGAGCCCAATGCGGGGCTGGATCCCCAGTACCCTGGGACCATGACCTGAGCCAAAGGTAGGTGCTTAACCAACTGAGCCCCCCAGGCGCCCCATGTGGGGTACATTCTTAACTTGGCATTCAAGACCCTTCACACTGATCTTACTCTACTTTGTATCCTATAGTTATCCTATGTTTAACCTTCCATTCCTCCTGGTACGGGCTCCTCATCCTCTAGAGAACAAAAATATTCTCTAATCAAGCAGCTTTCTCTTAAGTGTTTTCCTAATTCATGTAACACCATCATACAGTTTGTCTTTTTTTTTTTTTTTTAAAGATTTATTTACTTTAGAGAGCATGAGCAGGGGGAGGGCCAGAGGGAGAGAGGAACTCAAGCATACTCCCAGCTGAGCGAGGAGCCCGTCTTAGGGCTCAATCTAAGCACCCTGAGAGCATGACCTGAGCTGAAACCAACAGTCAGACGCCCAACCGACCAAGCCACCCAGGCCCCCCACCATCATACAGTTTAATTAAATAGCAAGAATATCACATTAGCCCATATGTATTAAGTAAAGAGATGATAGATTTCTCATCACTTTCTTCTCTTCCAGTTTCAGCCAGCATGTCCCAGGGCCATGTCACAGAGGTGCTATCTGGTTTCAGATACTAAGTAAGTGAGAAGTACAGGGTCCTGGATATCTTAGGCGAGGGGTGGGGTGGGAAGAACTTCATTTTGATTTTGTTAGAAAAAACAAAAGACTAGAACAAAATATACCAGAAGTTTTAAGAATAATTACCTATCAGTGTTGTGATTATAAATAAAGCTTCATCTTCATGTTCATCTGAATTGTCACATTCTCTATAGTTAATACATATTCTTAAAATTTAGAAAATAGCCTTCAGCAAAAATGAAGTGTTGGGCTGCTTTAGCGACAATATCCATGCTTCCTAGGATTTTCAGCCATTATTTGGCTTCCTTAAGTCCAGCCCTCCTTTCCCAACAGCACATACTCTCCACGGTGCATACAGTGGAAGTCATGAACAGCCCAGACTAAGGCCACCAGGGACTGCAGAGCGGTAGCAGTACACGTAGGCAGAGGGAGTCGTGACCCAGCAGGATGCGAACCCTGGATGTGGTCAGCGCGGATTTCTCCCACACAACATGGACCTCAGGGCTCACACTTGACTGGGGCTTAGTTAAACGGCTTCTTACTTCCTCCTCTCGTGGCTGCTAGAGTAGAAACACCCCACTCCTCCTACCACTTTTATTTTTCCAATTCATTCCCGTGGTTTTCATCCCTAAACCTGAATTCTTAGGGAGTAATGCCCAACTCTTCTGAATACACTGTTCAAGGAATAGGCCCAATACTTGCAGACTAGGCCTCTAGACATCCATCATGGAAGGCAGGCTGCCACCTCGGAGACCTGGCATCGTAACCTGTGCAGAAGGAAGTGCCCAAATAAATCTGCAAGTAATTGAAGATCTTTGGGAGAGGCAGCTGTAAATATGAGGAATTTTATTTTATTTTTTGCTGACATACTATGAGGCAAAACAAAATTGACACCATACAAAATAACTTTATAAAATATCATTCACATATTTTATCAGATTTACAGCATTCTGTGCATGTTAAGGGTTATGTAAGGAGGTGAAAAAACACTATGCCAAACTTTTAGTATTAGTTTATATACACACAGTAAGAAACAAAACAAGTAACTGTTAGGTTTTCCATGAATTTATTGCAAAAATAGTGCAAACTACTTAACCTAGTAAGCTGTAAAACAAACTCGAAAGGACCCAGCTAAGCTTAAACACGACAATAGATGCTCAGTGTCTCAGCCTTTAGCTCTCTTCACCAGTTTATCTTTTGTCAATCCAGACCACTCCCCATCTGTTGGGTGAGGGTGAGTGCTGGGGATGGAGAAACACGACGACTGGCTCTTTGGAGACCAGAGCCATCCGGCTGCCTGATGCCAGCAGTTCCTTTAGGATCATGCTACTTACTCAATGGCAATTCTGTGAGGTCTGTGTTGAAAACAAGATGCCATCATGTCTAAGTCCGACCTTAGGAAGAAGTTCTCCAAACCTCTTGATGACATGGAGAAAAGAATTAAGAAAGCAGCATGAACGGAAAGGACTGGGAACATTATTGTCTGCTTGCACACACGGTACCCTTTTTCTCAGGTATATTTGGGTAAAGTAGTATTCTACTGGTGGGCAACCTTTGAACCAGATACTGAAGTTAAAAAGACAAAAACAAAGGATACTATATCCCGACAAGGGTAACTTTAAAATTTCAACGGTCTATTGGGTTCCAAAAAGCATAGATCTAAAAACAAAATAATAAGAGCAAAACAAAATGCTACATATAAAAGCTAAAGAAACAAAATGCAGCATATTCAGGTTTTTTTTCTTGAGGTACCTACATAAATTTAATCGTCTGCCCCGAAGTACTCTTGTTAGGTCAAAGAACAAAATGCTGACGGGTGAGCCGACCGCGGGGCACTCATCACTACTGAGAAAGTGCAACAATGCCGATCTGTACATGCAGCATACTCACGGGGGGCGACTCTACGAAACAGCTGAAGTACTGACCTGATGGACGCTTGACAATGGAAACACTGAACTAGAATCATCCCATTTTTTCGAGATCCTGCAGTAAAAAGCCTCCCAAATCAACTTTCAAAGTTCTCCCACTAAGGAATGTTGGTTCTCTTGTAAAATTCAGAGATCTCTTTAAAATAGTAAAACTATATACTACAGGAAAGAGCCCTACTTTTTATTTTTTATTGGTATAAAATCAAATTCTTAAGACTCCAAAATATTATGTTACCTCCAAAGAATTAAGTTAAAAAAGATCACCATAGTAGGAAAAGTCTAGAATTGTAAACTGCCAAATATAAAAGCATGGGAAGTCATCGATCTCCTATCTTAGTTTCTCACCTGCCAGAAAGCTTGCCTAACTCCTGGCAAGCCCGGGCCTGCTGCTGAGCGCGGGCCTGTCCCCTCTCCAGGCGGCCGCCCGCGGGCGCCAGCACCTCCCCCAGGAGAGGTGGGTGGAGAACAGTCCACCGGCTGCGCGGGGAAACCAACGGTACACAGTCCGCCAGAGGAGGAGGGGGACGCGGGCTGCCAAACAAGCCACACGGGAGTGCGCGAGAGCGGTCTGTGGCTGCCCCTTCCTTGGCACAGATGAAGAGCGAGCGTCAGTACATGCATAGAAGAGTCTGGAATTGGTAAAATGTTAATTTGCTCGTGGACGTCATTTTTTTTTTCCTTTTCACAAGAGGGCAGTTGGGATTTCAACAGACATGACTAGTTGGCTGGGGGTAATCTATCAAATTCCGTGACCAATTGGGCTTTTCCCCCACCTGCAACAGAAAGTATTTCATTTCATACGGATTTTTTCCAATGCATTAGGATTCAACACAAAAGGCACAAAATAAATAAAAATATTATTAAATAAACGGAAATTATGATTTCAAGCTTTGTGTGGAGTTACATCTTGCTGTTTGGTTACTTTTTCCAATTTAATCTGACAGACTTAGTAAATAGCACCCAACTGTTTAACTGAGGTAGGTCCACATTGTAAAGAAAGCTGGGTCCCCTCCATATAATCCTATGCAGAAGCGATGGCAGGTAGCACTACCTGAAGAAAGCTTAGAACGTGAGCAGGTTAGCAAGTAAGATGTCTGCCCAAATCATACTCTCCATGAGCCGTAAATAAATCTCGGACCGGAGGGAAAAACCAAACCTTTAAAAGTAACCCTGAAAAAGTCTCTAGGCTTTCAGCATAGGTCTTCTTGACTGACTGCCACAGAAATGCACAATGGTCCATTCTCATCAAGCAATGGCAATGGCCAAGCCAGACCAGAGAGCGAGCGAGAGCGAGAGATCTGCATCACTGAAAGTTTCCCTTTGTAACTCTGGAGAAAAGACTGGGTGAATTATGATACAGCATCTTGATCTGAACAGTTTAAACTCACTGCCTAATATTTTTGCATACTCTGAAACTTACAAATTTAACATCTGATTAAGGCTTGAGTTAAAGTGGCATCACCGCCTAGCGTCATGCAAGCGTTGGACATCCTCAACACACGGAATGGTATGAAACGAGAGACAAGGACGTGAAGCCTCAGAAGTGTATTTAGCAGGTACTATAATTTTATAACGAATTTCACAATTCATGTAGCAAATGAGAAATGACACAGAGAGGCCAATGTGTATAAATACTAGTTTATACAGGAACTTTCCACTTACAAAACAGCACTGCACGGTTTCTCTACCGCAAGCACAAGACGCCGTCACAAGAGACCGGCCGCGCAGCTGTGACGGGGCCGCAGGCGGTGCGCACGGGGCCGCCCGAGGAGCTGCTCAGCTCCTCAGAAAACAATTTTCAGTGGTCACAATAAAGCACAAGACGCCGTCACAAGAGACCGGCCGCGCAGCTGTGACGGGGCCGCAGGCGGTGCGCACGGGGCCGCCCGAGGACGCCCTGGTAGCTGCTCAGCTCCTCAGAAAACAATTTTCAGTAGTCACAATACATTTTGATTCAAAATATCTTCTAAAATGTTTTATCGTGGGGGAAATTAAGAAGGGGCAAGATCCACCTAGGAACTTCTGAATTCATTTTTGGTTCTTTTTCAATTATTTTATAAAAATAAAATAAAACTAGAAAAGTTGATAAAACTCAGGGTTCAAAGCCCTCAGTACATATTAGGTAAGTAATCTGACGTGTACCAGAGGTAAGACGAATCTGATGGAGACACTACATTCTTTTCTTGTATTTAATGAGTAGCCACTTCGCTGCACAGAAACTTACAATGATTCTCTTAGAACTTTTTAAGAAGTAAAAAACTCACTTGCCTCTACGGTTATAAAACATGAATTCATACCTTCAACAACTACATTAAAATCCACTATCGATAAACTCAGGACTCAAATTTCAATTTAGTGCTAAACTACATACTTTCAGGATTTCAGTCACGTATATATTTGGCTTTGGAGAGGAACCAAAATTATGAACGTATCATCCCCCCCTGCAGCCAGCACCTCTGCCGAGGGAAAGACCATTGCCTTTCAAAATGGAGAGTTTGGTAGAAGGAAGGGCCAAGAGGAGCCGCCAAGAATGAGTTTCTATTCACTTTAAAAATAAATAACATTGGATTATTTCCCCCACTTAAAAGCAATACAATCATCCCTTGACAGGGACATCCCTTGACCCCTGACAGGGTGAGGTGTTTTTTTTTTTTTTAATTAGACCATCAGCCAAGAAACTGCTCAATACCTGGCCTGGAAAAGTTAGAGATAAAAACGCGTTTCAGGCGCGTCAAACCTGGGAGTCCTCTATGCACGGCTCACCCAAGTCAGCAGCTCCCCCGCACACCACGGAACAGAGCGACACGAACGGAAAGCACCCCCAAATAAGGACAGTAGGACTGAATAGCACCTTACGTCTGAGGACTTCACACGCAATTCACAGAGACACGATTCCAATTCCTCTTCTAGAAACCGAGTTCCCTGACACTAAATAATGCTTGTTGAGTGACTCTGAGGACAAAACCACTGGGTTCTGCTGATGGCCATGGTCAATGCCTAAGAGACGGATCTTACACTGATTGCCTGGAATCCCAGTGGACGTGGACTTGGGAAGGAAGTCCTGCAGCTACGAGAACCTCACGTTTTCCAACACGAGACAGTGCGCACAGGCATCACAGTTTACGGGGTCAGGAGCTAAGGAGCAGACGCAGCTTCAAAGGCAGAAGGTCAATGACTAACTGGTGGAATGGCACAGGCTTGCTTCCCAATAAAAACACAGCCCCAACATCATTCCGAAAGGACACTGAGGACCGGACTTTAAAGGCACAGAGGCTGAGACTGGGTCTTCCAGAACACGCTCCGTCTGGTACCGATGGGAGACCAGAGGAAGGCCTGGTGCCACCTGCTTCCAGGGTCCGAGGGCCCTGCCCTCTCCCACCCCCGAGATTGTTCCCACAGTCTCTAGAGAGTTCCAAGGAGCCTTGGCTCCCCAGTGCGAGCACCTAGTTCTGCCAAGTGGTGCCAAGGAGCCGAGCAGTCAGCCTGCAGCGCCCCCTGGCCCGGGTGTGTGGTGTTCTTGGGATCAACTCATGGCGTGAAGGACCTTGATTCAGGAGGGCGGCCTCAACATCTAGTTCCTGCAGACTCTTGAGGGGGAAGAGTTCGTATTTGGTGTTTTAGCTTTAACTCTGAACTACTTAAATCCAAGGAGGTTTGTAAATAGAAGATAATTCAGCCTCCTCCCTCCCCCCAAAAAGAGGACAGGAGCGAGGTGAGGATTCAGCTCTTCAGTCATAAACCACCAAGGGCGTTTCAAGATGTAAACACATTTAAATTTTTCACATCGACCAATAAGAGAAAAGTGTTAACAAAAGCACCAGTAATCTTCAGTTCCCTCTTTTCAAATAATTTTTCATGAATGCAAAGATGGTGGGAGAGGCCCACCCCAGGATCCTGGAGACATGTATGCAAAAAGCCGAGGGGCAGGTCTGAGTTCAACAGTTCACATTACTGAATCAAGGAGAGAGCCACTATACAGTGTCCCCCGCAACACCCTGACTGGGCTTCTGGTTGAAAATGAGGCCAACCCAGAGCCCCCCAAGCAGTTCCAGAAGCAGGTCAGCAGATGTTGTGGGTACCCACCCTTAACACCCATGCATCTTGGGGTGGGCTGTATCTACAAAAACAGTGTGATTGCAGAAGTACAAAACATTCTTAGAAAGACTGCAAAGGACACTTAGCTCTTTCAGAATTAAAGCATGCCATGTAGCATGGAAAGCATCAAAACCCCAAACAACAGTGCTAAAGGCAAAAACTTCCAGGTCATGTTATATCTGGAACCTCTCTGGGCCCACGTCCGTGTCTGATGAACGTCCAGTGAGAGAGCAGGGCAACCTCCACGCACCCAGACATGTACCTGCAAAACCACCTGCCTGTCCCTCAGGAATTTAAGAGCAAACCAATGGAGGTGTTTCGGGGCAAATTCGAACCTTCCAAAGATGAGAGAACGTAGAAAACCTAAAGACAAGATGTGAAGAAGGCAGGGGGTGACACCGACGGACCCCCCCCCCCCGCCCAGTGCGTGGGCAAAAGGACATTCTGACAGCAAAGTGGTTAATCACAAGGAGGGGTATTCAGGGCCATAACAGATTCTTTTGGGGTGACTGCCTGTAAGTTAGCATCAGAGGACCCAGGGTGCCGGCAGCGGGAGCTCCTACTTCAATGCTGCCGGTGGACCCTGTGTTCCTTTCAAACAAAGGGCCTTGGACGTGAACAGAACATTCTGCTTTCAAACCGTAGATCACATTTAAGCAGGGAGTGATGGTAACTCAAGGTTCCAAAGTCAAAGGTCAACTATAACTGCGTGGTTTTTGAAACCATACGGCCACTTCAGATGCATCATGTGCACAAGAGTCGGCGTTTCAGCACCTTCGTGGATTTACAGCGCGTATAAAGAGAGAGAAGAGAGCAGAGGGAGCCATTTTCAACCCATTCATGAGTAAAGCAGAGAAGAAAGTGCTTTCTTACAGCAAACGGGAAAGTGAAAAGCCAGGACAGCGGTATGTTTCAAGGTTCCACCACCCATGGCCCTGCGTGGAGATGCTCCTGCCAGCCCGTGAGGACCGTGTGGAAAGCTTCTCCATTTTTTTCAAGCTGGCTGCTTAGAACCCTAGATTATTGAGCCGGGCAGCCCTGAGGAGTCCCCGGTCCACCTCTGATACCTCCGAGGGGGAGAAGGGGACTGCCCACGGGTCACAGTATGGCACACATATTTTCAAGCCAGAACTGAAGAGAGAGATGTTCACAATTCAGTTTATTCAGGCAACATTTTGGCTATTTTTAGTGTGGATAGCTACGCTTAAGAGCAAACATGAAACTACTGAGAATTCAGAGGTAGCCTTTATCTGCATTTTTTTTCTAAACTAAAAGGTATTTAGAAACCACCTTCTGTAGTGATTTGGCTAAGCCAATACATTCACTTTAGACAATAAAATGGCAAAATGTAACCAAAAAAGCATCAGGGAGGGCACAATGGCATCGACGCTACGTGAACACACGCTCATGACCGGTTTGGGTCTAAAGAGCTCCTTTGTGTCCGATACTGGGTAGCCTGACCGCGGTTACACACTGTGGGCTGGAGCACATACTTCTGATCTAGCAAGATCACAAGGCATAAAGGAACAGCACTGGATTCCAGGTCTCTCTAGCATCTATGGGTTACGCTGCAAATGACACTTTTGACACCACAGTAATCTCCCGGCTTCAGACTGATGGCTGACCAAAGAGAAGTGAGGGAGGCCCTCGCCAGCGGTCTATTCACATGGGCCACACAGATGCTTCCTAACCAGACCGTCAGATGCTGGACGGGACTAGAAGAAAATGCATTAAGGAGCCATGGAAAACAACAAGGAATTAAACAGACCCAAAAAAGTGTTCAAAGGATTTATAATTAATCCTCTTAAAATCAAATCTTCAGACCTCAAGGGGAGAGCAGACTCTCAATAGATTTCGAACTTCCTTTCCGAGAAACAAGAGCACGAGGCTAATTTGTCCTTCATGAATGGTCAACAGACACATGGCTACGGAGGCAGAGCGGAGTCCACACAGTGCTCACACGTAATACTGAAAACATGGCAGTCCTGCTACAACAATGCGACATGTTGTGTTCATACCATTTTTGCTAACCTAAATCTATTTACAATCATTTCAGACAAGTACAGCAGATGCAAAGTTGGACATAATAAAAAGGAAGTTGTCGAAAAATCAGTGCAATTATTTTGAGTTGAAAATTTTCCTTACAAAAGAGTCCGCATGTGTGTGTAACACAGACAGCCCCATCACAGCGCACGTGCACCGTGCCTACGCCGAAAACACGTCACCGCCGCCGAGCCCGCAGGCCGGGCAACCAGAGAGAATCTTCTTGGTTACTTTGGGGAAGGGCTTAAAATATAAATAAAATATTTGCATTCTGAAAGTGAGGCGCACAAACACTGAGGAAGTTTCTGTTTATTGTACATCCCTTTCTCATGAGCGTGAGAGACGAGTCAGAGAGAGGTCACAGGGAGATTTCTATGGCTTGTCTGGGCCACTGGGATTGTCCACTGTCTGGATTATGTCAACTTCTAAAGCTCCTCCTAATGGAACTGCCTTAGGTGTAGGAAAATGCCCATGAGAAATCCTTTTCACTGTCCACCAGATCAAAGTCCCACTGAAGGGGAACATCCAGATCCTGACAGCGTCACAAAACAAGCCAAGTGCTTCCGTGACGGCGGGCAACCGAGAGCAGCCGTCCCAGCCCCCCGGGCTTCCCCCAAGACAGTCTGGTGTCCCAACGGCAGGACGCTTGGCTGGTCTACCCTTAACATATTGTATCAAATATAGAATTTGACTGAAAAACTGCCTTGTAAAAATAAAATTTAAATCACCCTGCAGATCAATGTAAAATTACATTGCTGCATATATAAGAAAAACAATTCATCCAGAAAAATTACATTTGTGGCTTTCAAAAATAAATCATCCGGCAAACTTGCAGGTAAACATTAGGCAATTTATAAAAGTTGGGGGAAATAATTTCTATCATACCCATCAGGTACCACATGCACTGGGATAGCCGCATCGGCCAAATCGAGCCAGAGCAGAAAGAAAAAAATAAATACCAACATTTGCATTTCACAACAATAAAAATAACATATAACATAACATCAGTAAAACCACCCCCCCAACCCTGCTGTAGGAACTGAACTCAAACTGTCTTTTCCAACGAGCATTCCATAACCAGGGGTAAACATCAGTAATTGCAGTGACCACGGCCAGCCTCCCAGAGCATGGACGTCACTGTTCCCGCGCGTCCCTCTCGGGCAAGCCCGCCCAGCGGCCAGGGGTTGCCTGGGGCTCTAGAGTGCAAACATTCATCCGAGGGAGTGTGAGAACACTACCGAAACACAACATCACCTTAAAAAGTAAAAGCAGACCCTACAATGTCGTATCACAAGAGTATATGTGAAGACGTCTCAAAACCCAAACCCAAACCCAAACCCAACAATCCCTTTCTAAAAGTCAGGTATGCCCAATTTTACAAAAATGCATCGGAACTAGGAAAGTCTGAGCTTGGAGAACACAGACAGGATGGAATCTCAGCGTCACCGAAGGATGCTTCCAGAACGCGTGGCCGTCCGCACCTCCCTGGGCTTCCTTCATCACTCTGCCACTAGGGCGACGGCGGGGCAGACAGAATGGACAGTGGTGAAGGGATGGGAACGGTCATTCTTCTTAAAGTGAACATCTTAAAATCTAGGAAGAGTACCAGTATAAGAATCTGATTGGGAGACCTCTTTTAAAGAGATGAGATAAATCCCAGTTTTTCTTTTAAATGAATCCAGATTTCTGCATCATAATTTTCACATTCAGTTTGCTTAAACCAAGGCACACCTTACTTAACAGTGGGGTAGGGCAAAGCCAGCGCGCAGACGCCTCTCAAGTCTGCATGGGCCCCAAGCCTTGGGCGACCCAGCGCAGGCGGAGGACAGAGCTCCCCTGGGAGCCTGGGAGCCCTCTTGGGGCCACTCGGGCCGAGGCAGCCCTTGGGGTGGGAACAAGCCCAGTCAGAGATGGCCGAGGGCCCCTTTGGGCTTCCACAGGAACGGGGCTCAGACTTAGTCTACTGCACTTTGAGGTTTTATGCTGTCTCAAAATTTATCCTAATAATGGGGGGCGGGGGCTGGTAGAAATTTGGGGAAACAATTATTTACCTGAGAAATTGTAACTACAGCCATTTGAGTTCTGAATCATCAGATGTGTACAAAGGTATGCAGCTAGCCTAGCTGGAGACGTTTGGTCTATTAATGCTTTTAGTATTAAAAGTTTTATAAAACAAGCAGAGGGCTATAAAAAGTACCCTTCTCAAAGTACTTTGGCCCACTAAAAGGAAAACCTTTCCTTCAAAAGAATAAAAAACATTTTAGGTCTAATTTTCCGCCAGCTTGCGATCTTTCCCGGGGGTTAGCTTAGCGAGCCTCCGCCTGCGCTGCCCGCTGGGCCCCCGGAGCCCGAGGGAGAGGACTCCTCGGGACGCGCTGGATCGGGGTCCGCGGACTTCGGGCAGCCCCGGAGCCCTGCTTGATAGCATCAAATACAGACACCCGGCCCCGGCCGTGGAGATCGGATCCGGGAGTCGGCATTTTCGCCAAGCACCACCGCCCGCCTGACCACCGGGACCCTGCTGCGGGGAGCGCAAACACACCTTTGAGACACATGGCTCTAGATGACCCTAAAAATGGCTGAAAACTAACCTAATCGCAGATTTCAGAAGTGTATTCGTGAAAAGATTCCCTCCTTACTTTGAACGCTCCTGGTAATTGAGGCCAAGAGTGTACTGGTATCCTTCTGAAAAGAGGAGAAATTGCCACTTGCCAATAAAATGACAGGGAATTGCAACATATCTCAGGCTTCTGTTCATTTAAAAAGACCGAAAAAAAAAAAGTAAAGGAAAAAAAAAAAAAACCCAACCAAAAAAACAAATCCCAAAACAAAAAAGATACAGCAAGAAGAGGCTAATGCCATTAGTAAGACACCCACACGCACACACCACGCCGAGTATGTATCTTCACAAATAATAGTCACCCCTTTGTCACCGCCACCAAAACCTAGGCCGAGCGCCCACTGCAGCTTCGCCCGCAGCTCCCCGCCCCTCCCGCGCCCCGAGCCGGCAGACAGGACCACAGAGGCGGGCGCCTTCTCCAGCACGAGGCGCCCCGTCGGGACCCCCGCTCCGCCGCAGTGCCGAGGTAAATGTGAGGCTGGGCTCGGGGAGGGCCGTCAGCAGGGACAGGGGAACCGACAGAGCACAAAGCAGCACTAGGGGAAGGCTCGTCTCCTTCCCAGAATCTCTACATTGAACGTGGATTTGATTTTTTTAAGAAAGTGTCTACGGGGACAAACAAACAGCCCACTCAGCACAAACAGAGTTGTCCGTTGTTACCCTTCTCACGTTGTCCATGGCATCGCACTTAGTGCAACGGTTTCTCAGTGGGCAAACCCACATCTGGGGCCCAGAACGCAAATCTCTTCTGCGGGCTTTGCAGTCAGCCACCTCCGAGCGGGGCTCGCCAGCTCTCTGCGCGCTTCAGTGCATAGATCCTACGAAACTCGTCTAACAGAACCAGACACACAGAGGTACACTCTGACCCACAGACTTGTTTCCCAGGAATGGAAGAATAAATACATTCCATTTGTGCTTAATCGGCTGAGCAACACACGGGGACAGGAGGTGGGGCGGCGGCCACCGCGCCTGCGCTCGGTCCTCCTGCAGGTACAGGCTACGCGATCTAGGCGGGGGGAGGCGGGTGGCGGTCACATTGACTCAGTTGCATACTCCTGCATGTCAGCACTGAGAACCACAGGAGGTGGTCCAGTCTCCAGGCTCCAAAACACTCTTGATATGCTAAACAGATCACAGTAAGCACCCCGTAGTCAATAAAATGAAAAACAGCATCTATCTATCACATGAATACTGCAAACCAGATATATATATTTTTCTCTTACATTAAAGACATAACAGTGAAAAAGGATTGTACTGTATTTATCACCACAGACCCGTATTCTTTAGAAACTTTGGAAAATAAATGTCACAGTCCTATAGGACAAATCTTATGATTAGACTGTCGGCATATTGTCTTTTTTCTTTTTTTAAATAAATTTTTATTAAAATGGCACTTGTCTGCCAATCTCTCTGGACCTATAAATGTTGTAAACACACACGGCCCATCTTCTGCCCCCGCTCCTTATTTCAAGCTGAGTGAAAGGCGGGCAGTGGCAGGACAAGACGCCGGTGGGCGCCTTGGCGGGCCACCTGCCCTCGGTCCCGAAGAGCTTGTGTCAGCCCTGTCAGGAGCACACTAGTATCACTCTCACATAAACTTTAGTGACCACCTCAGAATGCTCAAGGCTTTAAAACCACAGCCGTGCTCTCTGTTGCTTTCGCTCTCCGAGAACGTTCACAGCTAGTTTGAGCCCATCAATTTCATAGAGAATCATGTGTTAAAAACAAGTAAATTGAATGACCAAATAAATTAAAAATGTTTTAAAGCCCTGAGTTCATAGACTGGTTTTAGGAGATTTTTAGGAAACACGGGACTCTATTTTAATAAGCAGCTTATAGATTTTGGCAAACCATATTTCCTGCGACAATGGGGTCTCATACAGGTCTGCAGTTCAAAATCCAAGTCTGAAATCTGGGACGGAAGGCATTCTGGAAAATGGAGAATCTACTAAAATCAATGATGTCTCATGTTCGATGCTGGCTGTCACGGAAGGGCTGGGCATCTGTTGGTCTGAGTGTAGCTGGTCTCATGTGAATCCAACTCGGTACACAATCGTAAACACTAAAACATGTCAAGCAAAGTACATGGTGCGCAGCGTGTCCTGATGGACCTGGACTGCCTTGGCCAACGCTTGATGGTCTCGTCCGTTACTCTGCCCGGAGGTATGGCTTCCTTCAGCACTGCGGGGACAGAGGGACAGACAGAGAGAGAGAGTGCAGCCTTTAACGCACCCTGAGGCAGTGCACTGGTAACTAAGTTAAGACGAGGCGCCAGCCATCTGGGGAGGTGGCCACGCGGCTACCAGGAGGCGGTGAAGATGCTGCCGTCTGGGTGTCTGTGTCACGCGTGGCTCCAGCCGTCGTGGCCCCCCTGCTTCTCATTTTGAACATGCAGCTGCCAAAGCCGGTTTCAGAAGCGACCCCTGCCGTGCCCCCCGCCAGGAAAGGCACACCACTCACCTGTCATGTTCTTTGTCCACCAGGTGGTACCTGGCCCGGAAGGCCACCAGGTGGGCGTAGTATGCTGGCGCCGGGATGGACACGGAGCGCGTGCAGCGCACGTAGGTGTGACACAGCTGGTAGGTGAGGATCTGCAGCTCATCGGAAGAGAAACGATTGTCATCCCAAAGCACGTGATAGTGGGAAGGCCTGCTTGTTCCCTAAAAGCAGATCAGAGGATCAGAGGAGTGAACGTGCGAGCGAGAAGTCCAGAACTCACCTACACGAGGGCGCTGCTGCTAAGCCATGCGTCCGTCAGCCCCCTTACGAAGGACTCTGTGGGAGAACGCTTAGGGGCAAAAACCTATGGGCCTCTTCACCGACAGAGGCCAGGAGTCATGAGGTGACGGTGGGCCACATGGTGACCTTCCCTGTATGTCCTGCAAACGTGTGTGGCGGGAGACAAGGCCGAACCCCACTAGGTGGGCAGGAGTTGATTCTGAGTCAGCACCTCCGTCACCTGCCGCCCTTCCCGCGGCCTCGTCACGGCTCCCGTCTCAGCTAGCTCATGACGCTCCGTGCGCATGGGCCGCCCTGGGGCCTCACCAGCGCACCTCTGCACGCACTCCTTCCGCCTGACCTCATCTTATCCAAAATGGGAACCCTGGGGGCGCCTGGGTAGCTCAGAAGTTAAGCGTCTGCCTTCGGCTCAGGTCATGATCCCAGGGTCCTGGGATCGAGCCCCTCATCGGGCTCCCTGCTCGGCGGGAAGCCTGCTTTTCCCTCTCCCACTCCCCCTGCTTGTGTTCCCTCTCACGCTCTCTGTCAAATAAACAAATAAAATCTTAAAAAAAATAAATAAATAAAAAATAAAATGGGAACCCTGATGACAGCATGCCAGTGGGTCCTTCCTCCCAGCACCCCACACTCCCCACCCTCACCTGTTCCCTGACTACCTGCCCAACTCCCCTACCGCGCCCACCAGAGAGCTTGGCACGAGGCTCGCGCTCTGCGACTGTTTGCGGAGCATGTGGACCACGTCGCAGAGACACGGAGACTGCCCAGCGGGGACCCTCAGTCCTTACCTGGATGCCAGCGTGACTACACAGGTAGAAGTCAAACTCGGTCGGGTGGGTGATTTTCGTGTCCACAGTTGTGCCTGCTGGAATGTTTCCACTTTTCCCAACCTTCGGCAATACAGGAACCCATTAGACATGTCCAGGGACAACAATGGAAAGCAAGCAAGCACATCAGCCTCGCCCTCACTGCTTCTGATGCTGGTCCTGCCTGACCGCAGGCGGCCCCATCTCTTAGTCTTTAAGTTGGCGAACACATTTGCTCAGCATGACAGCACTAAGAACTTCACAAATACTGACCCCTAGAAGTAACTAAGTTCTGTCCTATGAGGGCTGCGGTGCTCTGTCCCCACATCTTGTAAAGGCTCAGGAGAGAAATGCAGTTGTGTTCCCTTCACTGAGCAATCTGTGTGTAATGCTCGAAGGGCTCCTTCGTTACTGTTGAGGTCACCGACATACAAATCTAAGACCATGCACGGTGGACACCTGACGGGTCATCGTCCGTGTCCACGCACACACACACCGAGCAGTCCAGGCAGAAGAGCCAGGCCACCCCGAAGGCCGTCAGGAACGCCCACACTCGCTGGCTCGATCACCAGCGCCCAAAGGGGCACGCTTTTCCCCCAGAGACCACCCGAGAAGCAGGGGTGTGGGCTGGGCTACAGATGAGCTCACGCTACCGAACTCTCCAGTGTACGTTCCAGGATCACGAAGTCGCTGAACACCCAGCTGCTGCTGCTGGGGCAGCAACGACGCTGAAGCTCTGGAACCAGACCCGTGAGCGGGAAGTTGCTGACCTCTTAGTGATGTGACTTTCGAATATACACGCGCGCAAGAGAAAGCCCGGGGTGACTCCCGAGCACCTTCAGGGATGTGTTTTACTTCTTGCCAACCTTTTTCACACCTTCTAATTTTTAAAAGTAAAATGTTTGCAAACAGTGCCCCCCCCCCGCTTCCCTTCCCTGTGGCGTCTCCGACTGAGACCCCATCATTCCCACCTGTACTTCTATTTTGTGCTGCACATGTTAAGTCTCCGTTAGCCCTGTACTGTTACTTCGCAGGTCTTCAGACTGTGCGCGTGGATCATACATTCTGCTACCTGCTGTTTGTGTTCAGTATTTACAATTTTGAGATGTAGTCATGTGACACATATGGTCTATCCTGGTCATTGCTGTGCATGACACCAGGAGAGGAATCCGTCACAACCCTTCCTCCTGTCAGTAGACAGACTAAGTGTTTGCTATCAGAAACAATGCTGCAAGAAATATTCTTCTACGTGTCTCCTTATACACACGCAGGAGGGCTTCTCCAGGGCTCACGTCCAAGCTGGCTCACCAGTCTGCACTCCCATTGAAAGTGTAGGCGAGTCTTCATAATCATGCATTTCCTCTGTACCAAGGACGCTGCAAAGTGCTTAGTGTCTTAGCTCAGCTCACCTTCCCAACATCCTTAGGAAGGTGCTACAGAGAGCCTGACACCCGTGGTCATGCAGCCCGGATGCTGAGGGGTGGCCTACAGCCAGGCTGTCTGGCTCCAGACCCGTGCTCCTGACCACGGCCCAGCACCCACATCCTTGCCAACACTTGCTGCCATCAGGATAACTTCGTGAGCTCCCCCCAACGTTTCCATTCTCTGAAAAATTTTGTAAGATTATTCTTTGATGGTTTGGTAAAACTTGCCTATAAAAATCTGGATAAACTTCACAAAATAAGCTAAGCAGTTTATTTTTTCCTACTCTCTGCCACACGTTAAGATCATCTATTCTTGAAGGTTTGGTGAAGCTTGCCTGTAAGACTCTCTGGGCCTGACGCCTTTTGGAAATGATGATTAGATTATCCTCTGGAGCTGATTTTAGTAACTTGCGTGATTCCACAAACAACTGTATCTATTTCTTCTAACTCTTCTAATGTATCTATCAGCATAAAGCTGTTACTATCCCATAATGATTTAAGTAACACATCCCCCTTCTGGGGTCATAGTCCTCTTTTTGCTCTTAATATTGTTACAAGTATGCTCTTTTTTCAGTGTTGAGTCTTGCCAGGTTTATCCAGCCTCAAAGAAGCAGGTTTTGTGTGTTAATCGGCTCTGTCTTCTTCTCCTTCATTATCTCCATTCTGAGTGGGGCTGGGGGGTAGGAACAAGCCGACTTTGAGCCCTCGTGACTCCTGGCCGGGACAGTTTATAGGCAGAGGAGGGAGGGAGCCCAAGCACACGGACTCCTCAGCCTTCCCTCCACGCCCAGGACTGGCAGCTCTTCTGTCCTTGTACCTTCAGGCTCACTGGATGGTTCTCTTTCTTATTTTCCAACCGATGTATCTAAATCTGTCCTCTTCTCTCCAAGAACTGCTTCAGCTGCACTGCATAAAGTCTGACATGAAATTCTCTTTTCATTCAGTTCTGATTACTTCGTAATTTTTATTTCCTTTGCATGTTTAATGCGTGTGCTACTTAGGAGTGAATTTAAAATTTCAGGCTTTCTTAAATGTCTTTTTAGTTCTACTGCTGATTTAAAATTTAATTGTATGATTAAAAAAAAATGTAGTTTGCCCAATACTGGGGTTTGCAAATCTCCCAAGATCTCCTTGTGACCAGGTACAAGGCAATTTTCACATGCCTTCCACGGGAACTCAACTGTCGACGGCTGGCCTCTAACCGCGAGATCTGGCCTGGTCATTTCGCCCTTCCAGTTCCCAGCCTTTACTCATTTGTACCTGCTCCGGTTTCCGACGTGGTGTGTTAAAATACACGTCTCTGATGGGGATTTGTCAGTTTCTTGCCTCACTGTATTTTTTCCCTTTACTTATTTTTAGGTCACTGCATTCGGTACATCCGAGCTCGCAGCTGTGAGACCTTCTTGCTGGATCATCCCTGTGATTGTGACGAAGTTTCTCTCACTAGCAATCTGTATCTTGTCTTTCATTTAGACCATCAGCATCTCTCCCCTGCTGTGCCTTCTCTGGCGCGTGGGTACTGAGCAATGGGAGGGCTGCTGGTTCTCAGTGTAGTGTCTCCTTCCCTTCTGGGAATGTCCCTTTTCTTAGGCGGCTACCTGATGCTGTGCAGTTTAGGACAGCAGTCTATGGGTAGGGTTATTTTTACTTCTCCTGTTGGAAACATGGAAAATACTTTTAACTGGAAGACCCCTACCTTTCCCAACTGTGGCGATTTCTCAGCAGTTTCTCTATAAACCTCGCATCCTTCTCATGCTCATTCTTCTTACTCTTGGGTGCCCGGGAGCTGCCCCCTTGGCTGGGGTCCCCGGGGCCACCTTCAGCACTCCAACCTCCCCCCGAGGGTCCCCAGCTGGCGGTATCCCACCCACTCTGCCCACTGCCATGGCTGCCACGGCCTTTTTCAGAGCCAGATCTTTGGTAATTTCTTTACTGGACAAATGATATCTCCTGCCCAGTCCTGTCCCAGGCCTGTGGGATTTCAGAGGTCCAAATGTCTCACCGGACTGAGGAGAGCCCTCCTCCAGTGCTTAAGGCTGGTTCTCCATGCAGCCCCTCTGAGGACAGGGTCTCCCCAGAAACCCAGGACAGCAGCAGTGTCGGCACGGGCCCCTCTGCACGTGGCTCTGGGTGAGGGCTGAGCAGAGCCCCGTGTCCCTCACGGCCCCGCAGCCTAGCGCCGAACTCCGGCCACTCCTTCAGTCCCAGAGCCTCACCCTCTCGTTCTTGTCGGTGCAGAAGAGCCGCGTGTGGTGCCTTTTCTGTACCACTATGAAGGTGATGCCCGGCTGGTAGTCCTTTTCTAGCTTAATACACGCCTCGCGGATGGCCAGCAACTCATGGTGGAGAACCTGAGGGTAAGAAAAGACTTGTTCAAGGAAGATTCTCTTTTTACGGCCTCTTTCTACCTTAGGATGAATCCCTTAATAACACGCGCTATTTGACAAACACTTCAGTTCAGTCTTCCGGCTTCAGCAGCTTGTGATCGGCGGTGTGACTTTGCCTTTCTGCATTTGTTTTTTCTTTCTTTCTTTCTTTTTTTTTTTTTTTTTTTTAATTTTATTTATTTGACAGAGAGAGACAGCCAGCGAGAGAGGGAACACAAGCAGGGGGAGTGGGAGAGGAAGAAGCAGGCTCCCAGGAGAGGAGCCTGACGTGGGGCTCAATCCCGCGATTCCGGGATCACGCCCTGAGCCAAAGGCAGACGCTTAACTGCTGCGCCACCCAGGCGCCCCTGCATTTGTTTTTTCATTTATATAATTGAGCAGACGAGACCCAGGTTTCATAGTAAAATGGTTTAAATTAGATAATGCATAAAATTGCTCAGCACAGTTTCTGGAATGTTCTAAGTGCTCCATAAACGGCACTCACCCTGCACAGGAGCAGTGAGGCACAGGGGGACACGTACACATGAACAAATCAATTCAACAACTGTCTTCCGTACTGGAGAGGAGGGAGAGAACCCCGAGACGGAACACTGGCTCAGGAGTTTGACCTGAGTTCAAACCCTAGCCCTACCACCATGTAGCTGTGTGGCTTTGGGAAAGCCGTGGACCCTCTCTGATGCCCAGCTTTTTTCACTTCTACAATGGGAACATCCTACTTCGCAGGCTTGCTGCGAAGACTCAGGTAACGTCCAACGCGCTTGCACGTGAGCCCCTGGGAGTCGGGGTACGAACACGGTAAGACACTGTTCTCACCATCTGTGTCAGAGAGAAACAGGCAAACAACCCACCACGCTGTAATGAGGCCATTATAGGGACCACACACCTTAGATTTTTAACCACTGTCCAAATTAAATGTCGTGTTACGATGTTTGCAAAGTGTCTGGGGTTCTGGGCTGAGAAGCGCCAGCTGTGGGGATTCTGTGGGGCGTGGGCTACGTTCCCAGAGGGATCAACCCAGATGGCACAGACCCCTCCCAGCAGGAATGGCTGTGGGAGGGGATGAGGGGCTAGGGGCACAAAAGAGGGGAACATTCTCAACTGAGGGAACCCAAGAGGTTTCGCACAAGAGGTGTCTTCCAGGTCGGCTGGCACACCCCGGACTTCGGACCTGAGAGGGGACAACACGGGAGCTACCAGCCCTGCCTCCTGCAGAAGCTCTAGCAGGCCCCAGCCAGAGTGTCGATTCTGCTCTTCCTGCCAACTGAGGGCCTCCCACCCTGGAGCAGGGAGGTCCAGGCAATCCTGCTTCTGCCCAATCAGGCGCTCTCCAGCCTACGTGTCTGGGTGGCCCGCGGCCCCCGAAACACACTAGCGCAGCCCTCGGGACACCTTCCGTCCTGGCGGGTCTCCCACGGGATCAGACATGCGCCCCTGTATCCTCTGCCTTCCCTGCTAATCTCCAGTGAAGCGTGTGCTGGGCCGCAGTGGGCGGAAGTGTAATCAGCTTGGACCGATGTGGAGGAGACAGACTCAGGGCATTGAGCTCCCGAACGCTGGGCGAGGACAGGTTCAGTGCCAACCACGGGTCACCGTGACAGGGAGGTAACGCAGGTGCTTGGAAGCAGAGCATGGCAACAAGCTCCCCACACCCGCTGCCTCGCCTCTTCACTGCCCTGCGTCTGATGGCACCCCTGCCTTCTGGACAGCCACCCGTGCCCGTGATCCACACATCAACCCCAGATTGCATCCGGATGGTGGCCGGTCCTGTGAACCCTCCTTCCAAGGGGGCCCCGCCCAGCTGTCCCCCCGGCCCCCTGCCAGAATCGTCACCATGCCTCTGTGGCCTCCACCCTGCAGCCTGTCTTTCCCACCACACACAGAGGTGACCCCCAGACACAAAAGTGTCCCCACCCACAGCCTCCCCACCACCACGCCTCTGGAAGGGCACCCGGCTGCAGGCTGCACGGCCTCTCCCCCGGCCTGCCTCCCACGCACGGCCACAGGACTGCGGGGCAGAATGGAAACCACATCACTGTGTCCATCGGGGAGCCCAGGAGGCTACCGTGCAGGACGAACGGGTGACCCTCGGGCATTCTGAGAGCCCAGACCGAGCAAACCGCGAGGCGCCCACCTGCTGAAACTGGCCCTCGGAGACGCCGTCGCGGTAGAAGATGATGCGTGTGGGCTTGAAGCGCGTGGACTTGTAGAACTGGATGAGGAGCTCGCGGACCATGGTGGCCAGGTCCTGGATGATCTCCTGCCGGTGCTGCTGAACCCGCACGGTGGCGCAGTAGCGGTTGGGGTGGGCGTCCATGCTGCCCACGACCTGCAGGGACGAGCGAGGAGCCCCTGCTCTGGCTGTGCGCCGCGGAAGGGCCTGGGGGCGGACCCATGCGTCGCCACCCCCAGCTTCACGGCACGGCGACGTGGCAGCAGGCTGTCGGAGGCGAACCTTTTTTTGGTATGCGGGCAAGACTGTTCATAAACACAGGACCGAGAATGCAAGTTTGCCGAGCGTGTCTAATAAAAGTAGGCAATTATTCCGAACCTTTACTCTGCCTGTCACCTGATGTGGCCGAGTTCAATCAGCCCCAAGAAAGCAATTTGAGGATTCCCTAATTTTTCCAAAGCACAGTGCTCACCCAGAGAAGCTGTTTGCCCATCAGTGCACATTCGTGACCCCCAGAAACGGCTGACCATCCCAAAGGCAGGCTGGCACGTATGTAGTTGCCTGAAAGGGCCAAGCCAAAGGAGCCCAGCGTGCAAGATGGCGAGAGCACAAGAGACACCATCACGTCCCGTGCTCTGCTGTGCTCTTCTTAGCTCATCAACAAGGAAAGGCTGAAAAATACTGAACAAGGTAAAAACCGCACTCCACGTAGGAAGTGGAGATATCTGGATTGCTGAGTCGAGGGGGAGGAATCACATTACGGAATGCTAACTCGACAGAGGAACACGGCCCCTGAATAACACGACACGCCCTATGTGCTGGGGGCCCACAACGGACCCTGGGGAAGCCTGCACCTCCTGGGGGGCCCAGCCTCCCTGGCTGGGGATCAGCCACACCTCAGGATCCAATGTGGCTCAGAGAGAAGCCCTGGGCGGCCAGATGGTGGCTGGCCCTGTCCACGCACGTGGCTGGCGCCACACATCTGTGACTGCTCTAAAGAGAGCTGCTGTGATGGAAGGAATGAGAGCGCCAAGCCCCTACCTGCAGGGGCTTGCCGGCTGTGGCACCCGACCCCCCGCACGGCGCAGACCCCAACTGTGAGCCTTGGGCAGTCTTCAGCTGTTTCCTGCTGTTTCTCTTCAGCAATACATTTTGGCCTTTCTGGACTTCATATGTCAACTGAGGAAACTAACAGTTACCCCATGAGATTATGACTCAGTGCAGTTACACACCAGCTCAGAGCTGGGCAGGTCGTAGGTGCTCAGAAAATGCCAATATTCTCTGATGAGTCTGGAGGGTATGACAAGCTGCCCTAAGTGGTGTCAGGCACGTGACAATGCACAGCAGCCCAGAAGTCCCTCTGGGAGTCCCCACTGGGGATGCTGGGGACACGAACCTTGAGCCCGATGCTTCCTTCCCTCCACTCGGCTGCCGGGGTGCATACCCCTGGGGTATCCTGTCGGAGACCGCTCCGAGGGAGCACCCCTTGCCCTGCACTCAACATTTAAAGTCCACACTATTCTGAGTACATGTCTCTGGGCTTCTTGAACAAAAGGCAGTTACACTGCCCCACCCAAGCACCCGGGGACCCAGCTCAGCCTCCGAGGGCAGGAGACAGCCAGCGAGTGCGGGCAAAGCGCAGGTGTGCAGGGCCTGGGAGGCAAAGCCCGCGGAAGCCCAGACGGAACTCACGGGCAGAACGAGGGCAAGGCCTCCACTGAACTCTGGACTATGTAACTACTTTACATTTAGTGTTTTATAATAAAAGATAAAAAATGTCTAAGAGGAGTGCAGCAGAAAGAAGGTGGGCACACGAATCCCGTGCAGTGTCTGCCCCAGTGGGCAGAGGGGCCCCAGGCTCCCAGGGGCTGCAGACGGGGCCCCGCAGGACAGGAGCCACCCCACGGCAGGCCTCCCCTGCTGCCAGAGCTGGTCCTGTGGGGCTGGGCCTCCGGGTAGCGCAACCTCATCGCTTCTCAGACACATCTAGCCGCGTGCAGAGTCCCCTCCAAATACCCATTTTCCATGAGACTCTGTTTCACCAATTGCTCTGTAAACCTCAACCGCTGTCAGGACGATGCTCTGGCCACACGCTGCCCTGGGGCTGTGCGCCCTCCCACAGGCAGCCTGGTGAGGAGTGGGTCCACAAACGGTCAGACGTCACCCGCAGAGGCCCAGTGGGAAGCTCAGATACTCACGGCTGCGATGGAAGGCTTCTTCCCGTCCCCAGCGGGTGGGTGAGTGACGTCGGCCCCCAGGAAGATGACGGGCTGCTGGAACACGGGCGGCCTGCAGAAGGAAGCCCGAATGCCTGAGGCTTGCGCCCCCCCTCCCCCCCCAAGAGCATCACTTGTGTGGCAAACACACTGTATTTGTGTTTTTAAAAAAAACCTTGTATCTTTTAATGGTCCATACAGAAAGCCTGGCTGATAAAGCCACACGAGGTCTGAGATCTGTTTCCAAGTGCAGGGGACAAGCAGTAGGAGGCGTGGAGACGACCAAGACGGGTCAGGTACAGACAGCATGGAGGCTGGGGTCAGGGAGGATTACACTTTTGTGTGCGCCTGGAAGCTTCCACAGTCATCAGACATATTGAAATTATATATATTAAGGTTATGTATTTATAAGACAATGATTATACATGCAAGACTCCGTGCATGGGACAATCCCACATTTGGTCCCACTCGGACCTGCAGCCACACTTCCCCGGCACCTCCCCGCGTGTTCAGCAGCACCCCTGCTCTCTGCCCACGAGGTGCCAGGGCACTCCCCCAAGGGGGAAGCACAACACGGGCTTCCTCTCCTCATCTTTTAAATGCTGTGTTCCAGCACTTTCTGGAAGAGGCCGTGTGCGCAGCGGCTGGGAGCGTGGGGTCACTTGCTAGCTCTGTGTTCTGCAGCTTACCCTCTCTGTGGCTCACTTTTCTCTTCTGGAAAATGGAGACAATGTGAACATTTACGCGGGCACACGCAAGCCGAGCGCTCTCACAGGGCCCGGCCCACCGCACTCACTAGGAGCTATTCGTGTCCTTCCTGCTCAGCGGTGAGCGGCGCCACGCACTTGCCAGCCCAGCCAGCAGCTGAACTCACCGGGGAATGATGCCCGCTGGCCAGAGCCCCTCCACCCGGAGCCCACAGGTAGGCGGAAGGGCTTTGAGCGTGTATGCCACGTGTCAGGGTCCACAAAATGTGGACCAGCTTCCCCTTTCAAGCCCCAGCGTGCTTCCAACCACACCCAGAGGGGCTCTTCTCCCGGGGATCCTAGGACACGGAAGCAGGGCAGGCTCACAGGCACTCCATGCGTGGGGGACAATGCTGCCCATGGCCACGCTGACTGACCTGCCTCTGGGCCCTGTCATGGACTGTGGTCCTTCTCTGTAGGCCTCCAGGGCCCAGCCCCATCCTTGCTCCCCCAGCACCACGCAGCCTACTCAATGTTGCATCCCGCCTCCCAACCCTCTTACTCCTGGGAGCATCTGCTCCCGCAGCTGTGACTCACACCTTCAGCGAGGAAAACCACACCTGCCTGGGGACTCCACTTCCGCCACGCTCCCTGCTCCCCCGGTTCCCTTGCTTCGCCCTGTGGCTAAGCTCCTAATTAGCTGAACCCATTCACCAGCTCCCCAGCAGCCTTGGGCCCCTCCCACCAGGCTTCCTACTGCCACGGCAACAAGACTCCCTTCAGAAGGTCGCCCACGCCCACATGGCAGAGCCTCAGACCTCGCCACTAGGCCTGTCAGCACCCTGTGACACAGGACGCAGTGCCCTTGGGGTCCAGGACCCGTCTCGTTCTCCGCTCTCCACCCTGCTCTTCTGGGGCTCCACTGAGGGCTCCCCCTCTCCACAACCTTTTAACCCTGCGCTCCCCAGGGCAGCGGGCTTGGCATCCATACTGTCTACACCTGCCCAGGGGGATTTGGGATTCCAAGAGCCTTGTGGCTTTCAATACCACCTCTCTGCTAGGAACCCCTACACACACATCCCCGATACCAGATCCCTGCTTCCGCTCGCCCCCCCCCACCCCGTGAAGTCCTCCGGCAGGACCCTGCAGGCACCGCCGCTAGCATTGCTGAGGGCTGCAGAGGCTCTGCGGAGCGAGAGCTGAGGACACTTTCCTCTTTCCCTCACAGCCCAAACCCAACCTGTCAGCGGGCCCAGCAGCACCATATTCCAAACATACCATCCCCGGGCACCCACCCCACCTCCACTGCCAGCACCCCTCCCGAGACAACGCAGGGGCCTCCTGGTCCCAGTTCACCTGGGTCTGGAGCAGCCTCTTAGAACAGGAACCTCCAGGGGCTGCGTCCTGCCCGGAGGGAGCCCCAGGCCCCTGCCAGCAGCCCTCCGCCCCTGGGTCCTTTGCTAGAACAACCCCCAGCCGTCCTGGCAGCCTCCCACCCAGGGCCCTTGCTTGCACCATGCCCTGGGTCTGGAACACCCTTCTCACAGGCACCCCACAAGCCTGCGCCCTGGGCCCCTGCCATCTGCTCAGTGCCACCTTCTCCACGAGACCGCTGCCATAGAAACCCCAGCTCCTCACCTTCCGAGCTCCTGTCCCTCCCATGGTGTCCCTGCTGCTCACCGGTCGAGCCCCATGCGTGTGGGTCTGCCTACTAAAGGGCTGGGGCTCTGGGTGCTGTGCCCACGTCCTGGCCCACGGCAGGCACCACTCAACACAGAAGCTGCCGGCTGAGCGGCACTCGGAGCTCCCCACCCGCTCTTGATAGCTCCTCATTTCATCCCAGGACCTGAGTCGACCGCACCTCGCAGAGCCCGGCTTCAGGTTCAAGCCTGTCAGGCTCTGGATTCAGGTTCTTTCCACTCTACCACACCGCGGGACGCAGTGTTCTGGAGGCGTGGTCCCCGACACGCAGCATCGCCTGTGGACGTGCTAGGAATGTCCACACTTGGGTCCCGACCCAGAGGTGCTGATCGGAACCTCTGTATTTTAACAAGGCCCAAAGGCGATTCAGATGTTCACCCAGCTGTGTCCACACAGGGAGCTCGGGGGCAGTCCGTCACTGCAGGGCGAGTGTGGCAAGTATTCCGTGTTTACCCATGTTTGCCATCCACACGTGAACCCAAAGGCCCAGGTGCTTCACTAAGGACGCCCCCAATGATATCTGTCAGCACGGACGGAGTCCTCTCTCCCTGCCGCAGCAGACACTGGCCAACCCTCAGGAGGGACAAAAGCTAACCGTGGCCCTCTGGGGCACCTCCCCACCCCTCCCATGCCAGCCCCAGACTGTGATCGTGGCCCGGGATCCACCAACAGCGTGCTCTTCCATGGAGCTTTTCGGTCCCCAGGGCTCCGTCCCCAGCACTGACAGCATCGGTTGGCAGCCGCCAGCCACCCGCACAGCAGCGACAGGTGTCACTCCACCGAGGCTCACGTCCTAGCCATTCCAGGGAAGCTCTGGCTTGGACCCCTCACTCCCTTCACGGCGAGGCTGCCACATCTCACGTGCCGGGACCCCTGGGCCCTCCGCTGGCTCACCTCACTCGGGGAACCTGGCCATGGCTCTCCGGGACCTCCAGATGCCCCTCGTCCCCCGGACTCTGAGCAGCGCTTCCCATGTCTGCGTCCAGCACCGTGCTTGGCACCGGGGGTCCGATGCAGCCCACCTGTGCACTGCCCCCATCCCGCCGGGCACCATGCCGTCATCCGGTGCGCACGCGGCAGAAGGGCCGGCCTCACCTCCCCTGGGGCAGCAGGATGTTGTTCACGCCTCCCAGCTTGACGTTGATCTTCAGGCAGAGGTTGGACAGGGTCTGTGGTGTGGTCCTCTGCACGTTCTTCATCTGCACACACTGTGTGGCCATCCCCAGCACCGTGTCCCCCACGCGCTTGACCTCGGCTGCGGAGCACGGAAGACGCACACGTTGGCAGCTCTCCCCAGCACCTCTTCCCCTGCTCGCCCTAGTGGCCCCCCACCCCGGAACTACAGAGGCCCGCCCGGAGGCACGACCGCGGCAACTGGGTCAGGCTTCTCTGCCCGGGCCCTGGGCGGCCACGCCTGTGGAGGAGGCCGACCGGCAGGCAGACAAAAGACCGTTTCGGGGACATCCTGCAGGGGGTATGGGCAGAGCCAGGCTGGCATGGGGGGATCGGCACTCCTGACTCGGAAGGCCGCGTTCTACCACGGTGCTCGGGGTTACGAGCAAGAGCCTGAGTCATTAAACATAAAGACATGGCATCCTCGAAATCCACAGCACATGTAACCCCGACATCAAAGAGCTATGTAGGCCCACGCCCCTCAGTTTCTGGATTCTTTCATGAAGCAACTGTCAGTTGCTCCCTGCAAAGTCCTGTGGAAACAGGTGACTTCTGGATGGAAACACTGATGGTGTTCTCTTCGCTCTTTGGATACGTAGCTTGGAGGGGAGAAGCATGGCTTTTTTGCACCAGATTCTGTCCCTGTCTAGTTGCGGATCTGGTTGGTGACACCACCCGAGCCTCACGGCACCCGCAGAGCTTCCGACGGCTCTCCAACAGTTACCTGTTGGCACCCCCCACCACCCTGGGGCCTCCTGGATGGGGGGCCGGGACTTTGAACTCTCCAGGCCTGGGACAGCACCACAGGCACTTGCTAAGTTTTAGATGGATGGATGCATAACTGCCCCTCTGGCAGGAAGACTCTGGTGAACTTCCAGACAGCTCCGAGGCAGGCACAGAGATGGCACATGGGGGGCAGATGGCGGCCCCCCGCGATCACCGTGTGGGCACTGAGGGGGCGTCACAAAATAACAAGGCAGGTGCCGCCCTCCAGGAAGCGCGGTCTCAGCGCTGATGTGGGCGACCTCAGCATCTGCCTGGCTGCCATCTTTCTTAGCGTATCACTGGGCCAGGCAGAAGCACTCCTCGGCGTGGCAAAAACACCAAGGACTCAGGCTGCACCGAACCCCCCCCAGGATGGCGAGAGCAAAGGCCTACCATACACGGGAGTCTTGCCAGGCAGGATGACTACCACCAGCTGAAGGCCAGCATACGTATTCTTCAGATGCCTGAACATGGGCTCCACGCTATCCGCCCCCTGGGCATATTTACAGAAGCAAGGCTGGCCCTGGATCNGCATTCCAGCGTCCCGCGAGATCTTTCTGAGCTGCTCCGTGAAGGATCTGAAGGAGAAGGCTCATGAGACTCGAACGTGCGGTGAGTACCAAAGACTCCACACCAACCAGAGGCCCCAAGTGAAGGGCACAGCGCGAACAGCCCAACCCCAAACCACTGACGTCCGAATCTAAGTTTAAAACCTGGACAAAACCATGGCAACATGTTAACGCAAGGAGAAGGTAACGCTAGCATATGCCCGGTTCCAGCAAAGCCACTCCCAGGGCGCAAGGACAAGTGCTGTCCTTTTAGAGCAATGTTCCAAGCAGGTGCTGTCCCCTCAGCAGGCCTGGCCAGCGTCCAGGTTCTGGGACAGAACGCAGGACTCCGTGAACTCCCCACGCTGTCAGAGGGAGGAAAAACGTGAACGGACCGTCCCCTTGGATTTGCCCCCATAATTCTCGGGTGTACAACTAAGACTTGGACGACACAGTCATGGGAGAGAACAGAACCAACCACAGCGAGAGTCACACCAGCAGCTGCCACCAACGGGCCTGGTGAAGCCACGGTGGGGGAGGGGCAAAGACTGATCAACAGCTTCTATTTTAAACTTAGGAATAAAAATAACACCTCCTTCTACAGTAAGGGAAGGACACTGGATCCAGGGGAGCCAGCGTTCGGCCTCCTATGCTTTAGTGCAGTTAAAGACACGCGTGTGCACGTGGCCACACTTACACCTACAGGTGAATTCACCTCGGGCATCTAGCTCCAGGCAAAACGAAACGAAGGAGCCACGGCCAGAACACAGGGGAGAGAGGTGCCCGGGGCCCAGACACAACCGACTTGACTTCCTAAGCTGCTCGGTGCCTCCCACTCGTTCTGCTGACCGCGTGCGGGACAAGCAGCCCCGACAGAGCCTCTCGCCCCGAGGCCCGCGCTCGGAGCGTTCCGAGCCAGGCTCCACTCGAGGGTTAAGCAGCTGCGCTCCGCGGGCTCCCAGCAGGACAGGCGGGAGCCAGAGCTTTCTGTGCACCGTGAGGTTTGCTCAGCACGGAAGTGTGAGCGGTGATGCTGCGCGTTTATGGTGCTACCTTCCAAGGGTCTGACGCCTGGACCAGGCCGGGACGATCTAGAAATATGAAGCTGAAGTGGTTTTTTTAAAGTAATTGGAGTTCACTGAATATAATTTTCCCTTTTGCACCTAATTTTCAAACTTATTTTTCATTCACTGTTTTGTTTCTTATATAATGTGCATTACTTCTCCACACTCCCTCCACCAATGAGTCTGAGAAGTGACAGGAGCCTTGACGTGGCCCACATGACGTGGGGAAGCGTTCTCTGCCAGGGAACCCGCATCAGTGGACCCGCGCTCAACACCGCCCCCCGCCCCAGGCCAGGTGTGCCTGGCCCTCAAGCAACCTTACTTAAGGTGGACTTCCGTGCACTGGCGCTGGGGGGCGAAGCACGCGATGGCCCACACCTTGATTTCAATGCCTGTGTGAAACTGCTTATTCCTCATGTCCCACACGCCCTGGACAGGGGTGGCGATTGCTTTATTCTGCAAATGGCAAGAAGTTTAGAGTGAGGAAAAACGGGAAACACATCCCTCTGCCCTTGGATTGTGTTACTTCCCTATTGTTGCTGGTCCCCCAAAGCTGAGAACTGGGCCTTCGTGTAGTCTCCCATCCCTGACTCGCCCAGCAGTGCAAGTGGGGCAGAGACGTCTGCAGAATGGATGGACGGACAGATGAAGAGCTGGACGGGAGATGTGGGATGGATGGAAGGATGGATGGGTGAACAGAGGAGGAAGGAAGGATGGATGGATGGAGGGGTGGACAGAGCAATGGAAGGATAGATGGAGGGGCGGATGAGTGGACAGATGGAAGATGGATGGACCGGTGAAGGGAGGGGTGGCTGCAGGCCAGGGAGAGCAGAGAGGCCCCAAATTCCACCCAACCTCATAGGCAGCCCTGAGGAATGGAAGTGCCTCGTGATGCTACAGGCGGCTTCTTGGTTCACAACATGCTCTCACTTACTCTACCTCCTGTTATCACACAGGCAGCCAAGGAGGGGAACAGAAGTCAAGGCACTTCCACCCAGTCCTGGCCGGGGAGCAGACGGGCCAGCGAGGACCCTTCCGCTCCACACACCACTGCCTGCTGTTGTTTAAGGAACAGAAGCTACTCCCACTTGTAGAGACAGAGCAAGGGCCACAGCTACTGGAGCGTGTCCTCTCTCAACCAGAAAGGACCAGGCCTCGGCACTGCCACCAGAGGAACCCCTGAATTCCCTTCAAGTGACTCCAGAGGACAAGGATAAGCGGGGAGGGCCGTGGGGAGGAGGGCAGGGCCGCACCCGAGTTCCGGTCACTCCACTGCAGAAGTGTTTCTACTGGAAAACACATTTTATTTACAAACTATTGTAAAAACCAAACATTATAGAAATAAACCCTTTTCTTTCCTACATTTTTATAACTATTTCCCTGCTGCCACTAGAGACAGGCTTCTGTAAGAGACAGCCCACCACCAGTCTGGTACTCCAGACTCAGTACAGACACACAGACACATAGACACACAGACACACACACACACACGGTTTTTGCAGACATGGGCTCTTATGACACACGTGATTCTCAACCCTGGCACTACTGACGTTTGGATTGTCCTAGGTACTATAGGATGCCAGCAGCTCCTGTCACCAGAGGCCAGCCTCCAGACATCAGTAAACATCCTCTGGAGGGCATGTAATGTTCTGCTCCAACAATGGACAATAAGTAGGGCAGATGAAAAAAAGTGTGTGTTCTCATTAAAATGTTTCAGAGATCTGGAAAAATGTGTTCCTTTAGAAGCATTATAAACCTTTAATCCCTACAATTCTAATATTTTTACAAGATTAGGTTACAAGCGCTATTTTGTTTTCCAGACTACTCCTGTATTTACTAGGAGGCAGAAAGTCAAAACATACATAAGCAGGGGCATTGAAAAAACCTCCACATTTGCAATCTTGGTTTGACCACCTAAGGGCCACGTAAACTTCTATTTCTAGCCATCTCTCCACTTACTTACGAAAGGGAATCGTACACTCTTCTGCCCAGGGCTTTAAGAAGGGTTCAAACAGGTGCTATGTTTGCACAGCGTTTGAACACGGCAGGTGCCCAAGTGTGCTGAGAGCCAGGAGGCCTTGCTCGGAAGGCCTCCTTCAGAGGACGGGGACCCCCACGCAGAATACCATGCAGTGAGAGTCAGAAAGAACAAGCCACACGCCACACACATACGGAACCATCTCCAAGACCTCTGTGGGCTCTAACAAAGTTTCAAGGGAAAAGAAGCATATTTAATGTTACTATTTGCACTGAAAGCGATGAAAACACATGCGAGTAATTGCTGGGCAGCATTACAAAGAATTAAGAGAACACCAATCACTTCCTGGGAGAGCGAATGAGGCCTGGGGAGAGAGTCTTCTTCCTGTAATGCTCTGTTTTGCTGTGTTGTGTTTTGTAAGTGGGCTCCACGCTCAACGTGGGGCTCAAACCCACGACCCTGGGATCAAGAGTCGCACGCTCTTCCCACTGAGCCGGCCAGGTGCCCCCCCCCCCATAATTCTTTGTACGTTTTGAACTTCCAAACATTTTAAAAAGCAGAACTTACGTTTTACAATAAGAAAGGAAACAACCCTACAAAAACCCTTGCTACAGGTCCCGAGGACGAGGGTAAAAGGTAGAGCCACTCGAATGCTTCCATCGGAGCTCGCGGGCGAGTGAGGCTAAGGCCCCCAGGCCCCGCCACCCGCCCGGGAGAGCTGTGCTCCACATCTGGGGGCCCGGCGCCCGAGGAAGTGCACGAAGACCCTTCTCGTGAGCTCTGTAGGGCTCAACGGACAGGACAGCTTTATGATGTGCTAATGAAACCAGGAACCAGGCATTGCACGGGCAAAAACCACCAACCACCTGAGTGACGAACAGCTCTGTCCGTCACCAAACAGCTCCAACACCAAAGTTAAAAAAAAAAAACAGAAAAGAAGTATAAGCTTCTAGAAAACAATTCATCAGTGGTAGAGTGCCGAAAGAACAATGCTTTCCAGATTTTGATAGGATAATAAAAATCACCTTTTGAAAAGATAAAGGGTAATCCTGAAAATCCTCAGCAACTCAGTTCCTTACTCAGGCCCATCCGTGTGCCGGCTTGGATGCGAGTGGCAAGAATCCCTTACCTCTGCCGCGGTCTACACCTCGGGCAATGTTTCCGATCGAAGGGGGTCAAAAGCTGTTGCTCCACCATCGCCTGGCAGACACACCCCGCAGACACCCAAGCACATCCCCCCAGCCCTGCCCTCCACGTACCCTGCCCCCGTAGAGGATGGAGGGCGGCTGGAGGACCCTCCCGGTCACGTCTGTCATCTCGTCCTTGACCATGATTCCAAATTCACGAACATATGGATCTGTATTAAAACTTGCACTTCGCATCTGAAAAAGGAAAAAAGAAATAAGCCGTGTCTGTCCCAAACATCAGGGGCTCCCTTGCCCGGTGCCACGTAGTGCATTCCCCACAGTGTCCCCACCCCCGGGCTGGCCCCAGGAACGTCACGCTCACCAGCTTGCTAATCTCCTCTTGCCGATCTGGCGCTGACCTGGCCGTCGCTCTGATCATGGTTGAGGTCTGATTGTCGGTGAGCTTTTTGATACATCTCTGTCCTGCCACTATGTTACAGACCTACAAAGGAGAGACAGACAGGGTGTCAGCCCGGTGCTGGGGGATGGGCAGGGGTCTGAGGCTGAGCGTGGGGCCCTGGCTCAGCCTGTGACACATCGATCTCTTATCCACACATAGCGAGGCACCACGCAGACGCTGTGGTGGCCGCCCCTGAAATCCACCAGGAACGGGCTGCCCAGGGCCCCCAGTTGGCTCCAGAGATCTTCCCAGGTGAGCCTGGCTTGGTACCAACATGCGTTGGGAACCTCACAACATGGGACCGTGAAGCTGCATGCTGATGGGGAGCAGGCCAGCCTTCTGGACCAGGGCACAGGAAAACCAGCTGGAGGTTTGGGTAACTGGACAAGTACAGAGAATTTAAAGCACTAACAGAAAACAGTTATAACTTGGGCCTCGATTTTAGCAGTTCATCTTTCCCTGGGCCGGGATTTTTCCAACAAGCAGTGAAGAAATGGTAGCTTTTCTGAGCATCTTCCACCCTGTGCAAGGGGCCTGCTGGGCACGGTGGGCACGTCCTCCATTGGCCCACGAATCCCTCGGGAGTCACCACACCGTTTCATTCGTGGGGAGGCAGGCATCAGAGGGGCGTCACTGGGGGGCTCTCCCTCCAGCCCCAGAGCAGCGCAGACAGGAAAGACTTGCCTCGAGGGGAAGGTAGGTGTGTTTCTGCTCCTGTCCAACTTGTAAACATGGGAGGTGGGGGTAGCGCAGAACCAGCTTGTGCCTGTCCTTGAAGTACTGGGCCACTGTGCACTCCACCGTCTGTCCGCTCTCCTGCTGGAGCGGGAATCTAGGGAAGCGAAGGAGGGGCTCAGGCAGCAGACCCCGTGTGCACCAGCTCCCCGGGTCTGCCTGCTGAGGGCTGAAGAGGGTGGACAGGGCTGGGGGGGGGGGGCAAATGTCCAAAGCACCTGCAAGGGGTCAAAAGCAATCACACCCTTCGGATGTGCAGTTTGTAAACTTCCACATTCTCTCCAGAGTTGGGAAATAGAAAATACTGACATGCATGTAACACGCAATCATCACGGATCACAGAGGTCTACAGTTCCTGTACGGCACTGAGCACAAGTGAGGGCCACCCGGAAAGGCCTGAGCACGTTCCAGCCAACTCGGACCCGAGCACACGGCACGAGATGGACGTCCCAACACTAGCCATGCCTGGGAGGTGGGGGCACCTGCTCCCTCCCAGCACTTGCTCAGCACTGAGGATTGGAAAACAAACAAAAGCAACCCTCTCTCGCCTGTAAAATTCAAGAAGGAAGACTAACAAGGAGCCACCAACCCCTCCCCACCCGTATAGCACAATTTCACGATTTTACTTCACAAGGGCCCGGGTGGCTCTCCTGAATCAAAGGTATAGCTCCAGAATTTTGAACGAGAATGAAATAATCCTCTCCAGAAGGGTCACTGCTCTGGAGTCTGGACGCCAGTGTGCCCATGCAGGGGCTGCTCGCAGGGGCGGGCTGGGCCACTTACGTTTGGTGGCTGGCGGGCCGCCGGGTCACGTTGCAGACGCGGTACTTCCTCTTCATCTGCCCGCAGTGCGTTATCTCCACCTTTAGACCTGGCGACACAGAGAAGCCCAGCCTCAGGGTCCAGGTGCGCCTCGGCCGAGGGGAGGCCCCACCTCCCGAGCGCCAGCTGTCGCGGGAGCCGCCCTCAGACCCCGGGGCAGGGCGCTCTGGTGCAGCTGCAGGGCTGCCCAAGCCCTGGGGGGGGAATTCTGCGCGGGGCCCACCCCACCCGCACAGACGCCTTCTGCCCCAGAAATGCCACGGCCAGAGGCTGGAGACTGTTCTTAAAGATAAAAGAGATGATGTCGGCTCAGCAAAGACTCTGTGCTTCCTCCAGGATTATTTTTAGCAACGGGGACTTCTGATGGCCTTTAGGAAGCCCTCAGAGGACAGGTGTGGGGGGGTGAGGGCGACAGGTGCCGCCGACTCTCCGCGGCTGGGCGGCGGGGCCCGAGTCAGGCCACAGCACTCAGGCTGTGTTTCCTTGAGTGGAAACCAGGCTCGCTGGGTACAGATGCCGCCAGGGCTGTGAGGGCCACATGACAAGGCGTGAAAGCGTGCTCCCCATTCCGGAATAGCACAAGGTACTGGTTATAACAACAGTGCTGCTCTGTGGTCCTGGAGTCCAGTGACTTGGATGCCACTGGTCACTGACCCACTCCTCACCCTACACGGAAAGCTATTTGTTTAGAAAGTTACTATTCTCGTGCTGAGAAATGGGCTTCGTTCATGTCTGTGCTGATTGATCTGACGGCTAGCCATCTCGCCGCCTCCGTCCCCCAGGAGCTCAGGAAGTGCAGCGAGGGGGAAAGGCAGGGCCTCGGCCCGATGTGCAAGGCAGTGACCCACCTTTGATTTCTTTGGTAAACTTTACCCTTTGGGAATCTGTCAGAGGTTTCTGTTGTTCTTCAATACTTTTAAAATCCAAAACTTCACAAACAAACTCGATTACTGGCTGTGCCTTATAAAATGCAGTTGCTGAGACTATAGGTGGGAAAAAAAGAAAAGTAAAAGTGGATGTGAGGTGTGCCCAACAGTGCCCCTTCCAGGCCGGCCCCCTGGCCTCTGTTTCCCTCCATCTCCGGGGTCCACCTCTGGGCCTTACAGGTGGCACAGAGCCAGAGGGGGCTGCCCGGTACTCCGTCTGCTCAGGGCCCAAAGACAAAGTCACCCTCTGGGAATAAAATTAGGTTTAAAATGAAACCCCACCAGATCACAACAGCCATAACCTTGGATTTTCTGACTGCCTCCTGGTGCAGATCTCTCTGAAGTTTACTGTTCCTTGCGTGATCCAACCCTGAGTCTCCCAAGAGGGCAGGGCACCCTGAACCCAGAGGACACCAGCCGGAAGGCAACCGTCCAGGCTGGCCCCTAGCCAGCTACCCCGGGCTCCTACCAAGCAGGCTGCAAAATGAAAAGGTGAGATGGTGGGCGGGCCTAGTGGTGGGAGGTCCGTTCACCACCCCCAAGAAACCCTGGCTCTTCCTGGTGGACACCCGCAGCAGCATCTGGGAAGGAGTCAGGGACGCAGGCCCGGCTCAGCGCCCTGAACCTCAGTCTCTGGAGTGGGCCCTGCAGGTGGCTCTGAGGATCGCATCTCACAAGCAGGTGAGGAAGGCCAGGTGTGACACAGCATCTGTGGCTCTGACGGAGGCCACGTCTGGAACTGGCCACACAGGCACTCCCCAAGGTCTCGGCCCCTCGGCAACGCTCCAGCCCCACCCACGACAGAGACTGGAGCTTTGCTTACCATCAATATTTAACATCATTTTCCAAAGAGAAGGTCGGACGGACTGATGGAAGCCAAACCACACTTCCCGGCCCCCGCCAAGGGGGTTGGAGCAGCCCTCGGACGCCGTAAAAAAGGAGCGGCCCACGGGGGTGTACCTGCAACAAGAGACCCCCGTCTGATGAGAAGGAACAGGCTGACGCCAAGTCCGCTGTTCATCGTAACAATCCAGCAGGCAAACACTCACACTCGCCAACGGTTCCGCGTTTCTCTCCGTACGGAACCACGGTTACCGAAGTGCACTTCGTAGGCGTCCGGGGCTGCCTCTGAGGAACGGTTTAAGCACAGCCTCGGGGACACGGGGCCTCAGCACGCAGCTTCCTCACATGAGCTGGTCTCCCACCCGCCATGCTTCTGGACCCCAGACATGCGCTCTGGCTGTGCAGGGCCTGGGGCACACGGGGTGTCGCTGGCTGCGTCTCGTGTTTCTGACCCTCCCTCCCCTCCCCCAGGCTCAGTGCTCTAACGTTCATCCTCTAGGGCTTATCTGTGCACAGTGCTTCACATCTTTCCAGAACAGGGCTGTGTCGCGTGTGCAGGGACAGCTGGAAGGAGCGTCTGCCAAGCATCTGCCACAATCAGGCCGAGGTGGCTGGACCAAAGCAGCCCCGGGCCCAGGGGAGCCTGGCTGCTTTGCCCAGGACCATGTTGGGATGTAGCACCCAGCATCTATTCCCCGCTCCATGCAGCAGTTCTGCAGGGGAGGCTCTCAATATGGGGGGTGGGCGTGGGGAGGAGCTCGGCCTCCCAAGCGGGATGGTAAGGTGGGTGTGTGAGAAGGGCCTAGCTGTCCACGGTGCGCGGAGGGCAGGAGGCCACCTGCGTGAAGCAGACACCTCTCAGTGCAGCAGCACCCACGGCACCTGGTCGTCCGGACGTGTCATCGCTAAGGATCCGAAAGGCAGGTGCGTCTTCTAGGGGCTGTATTAGAGACCCTACAGTCTGCACTATGAACTGATTGTGGGGGTGGTCCTTCTCTCTCCCCCTTACACATGTTAATCCTGCCACTTTTTCTATTATTTTTCCAAAATGAAAGACTTTCCTCCTGACTGTAAAACTAACATGATAATTAATTCAAAACTCAGAAAACAAAAATCACAGTAATTTCTGCCACTCGTTTGAAAAACATATTCAACATTTTGGGAACTGCCTTTCCAGATTTTTTTTTTTTTTTGCACCCACCTGCCTTCCTGCCCACCTTCCAAGCAGTAACAGATTACACCCCAGAGGCCGGGGGGAGGATCCCTGCCCGGAGTGACACCTGCCTGTATTTGGTGGCCCCCACCCAAGTCTGGAGACTGAGAACACCAGGGTCCCTTTAAAATCCAACGAGGCACTCCAGAGCACCTCCTCTCACACCTACATAAGGGATAAAGGGAGCCCCACTCCCCCCTCAAATCTTAGAGCTTTGTCAGTACGATGAGAGGTCAGCAGGGAGGCTCATTTCTCCTGTCACTGGTTCATTCAAACAGTTCTCGAGGCCCTGGCGGGTGCCACACACATGGGAGGAGCGGGTCGTCCCAGGTCAGAACCCTGAGGTCTGCATGTGGCAGACTGTGACACAGGGAATCAGTGCAGCCCCGCCACCTGGTAGAGTGTGAGCCGTCCCAGGAAGTTCAAGGGTGGCGATTTGTGGGAGAAAAGCAGCCCCGTGGAATAAACCAACAGTCCGACGCATCGTGTCACCTGTGGTCTCAGAGTCCTCCATGAGGTGGGTGCTCCGTCAAGTAGGATGCTGGGAACATTCCCTACAAGTCCTACCGTGAAGCCACAGACACAGCACATGCTCAGAGTATGGGCCAAGTGAAAATCATGCCCAGTGTGCACAAAGACGGGCAGGCCATCTTTTTGTGCCAGGTTGAGAATTCTGATTTCTTTTTTTTTTTTAAGGAATCTCTGCCCAACGTGGGGCTCGAACTCAAAACCCTAAGATCAAGAGTCACGTGCTCTACTGACTGAGCCAGCCAGGGGCCCCTGGTGATGTATTTTTGTATGAAAAATGTTCCGTGTTGGTATCGCTAGAATTTTCATCACAGAAACCCATGACCGTCACCACCCCTACTCATCCTTGCAGAGATTCCATCTTCTCCGGGTAACACTCAGGGTCAGAGCAGATGCGCCCACTTCCTTGGTCCTCACCTCATGGATGGCAAATGCCTCATGACCACATCCAGGGCCTGGATCGTCTCAAAGGGGACGCTGGGCAGCCGCCCCGAAAGTGCATCGTGTAACGCCTGTAAGCTCACGCAGGACACCCACTTAATGGACACCTTGAAGATGCGGTCTTTTCCTTCTCCAGGCAACGTGACCTCCAGCTCCACCTGTGAGGAGATCCAGAGCACACGGTTACTCACACTTGTCTCTTAAGAAGCTACTGGGAGGTCAAAGGTGGTGGGTCAGCTTCCGGAACACTGCTGGGTTGGAAAATTCAGCTCGTCCATTATCCCACCAGGCACGCATGTGACAGACGTGGGACCCGGGCTTTCTGCCGGGCCCTGCACACAGAGGCAGCCTGGAGAGGTGAGCATCAAGAGACGGTACCATGAGGAGGCACTGCCAGACCCTACAGAGCTGCTCTTCAGCCTGGGGGTCCAAACAGGGCGGGTGGGGAAACGGGCAGGGGGCCTGCGAGCTAGCCAGGGGTCCTGGAGACAGACTTCCCAGTGGAACTGAACACACTGCAATGGGTCTGAGGGTTTGCATTTTCTGGGTCCCTTCAGAGTCCACAAGCTAGGTTTGCAGTGACTAAACCATGAACAAAAAGCCTTCTGAGGACAGACGTGTGGTAAAACAGCCGACTGCCAACACCTGCTATTCCACACCGGGGCACTCCCGCCTGCAACGAACGCCTCCACCTCTCCTCGGACTAAACAGGGTCACAAAGAAATTCTCCGAACAGAATGTGGGTGCTGGGGACTCGCACTGGGCTCTTCCCCGCCGATGTTTTCAGAAGCTGTTCTATGGGACAGTCCTGCCCCAAGGGCACCAGCACCCCCAGGTACAAAACATGTGGAGACAAGGAGAATATATTTGCAAATGATATTACAAATAAAAGACTGGTATCCAAGATCTACAAAAAACTTCTCAAACTCAATACACGAGAAACAAATAAACAAATCATAAAATGGGCAGAAGATATGAACAGACACTTTTCCAATGAAGACATACAAATGGCTAACAGACACATGAAAAAATGTTCAAAACCATCAGGAAAATTCAAATCAAAACCACACTAAGATACCACCTTACGCCAGTTAGAATGGCAAAAATTGACAAGGCAGGAAACAACAATTGTGGAGAAAGGGGATCCCTCCTACATTGTTGGTGGGAATGCAAGTTGGTACAGCCACTCTGGAAAACAGTGTGGAGGTCCCTTAAAAAGTTAAAAATTGAGCTACCCTATGACCCAGACATTGCACTACTGGGTATTTACCCCAAAGATACAGACGTAGTGAAGAGAAGGGCCATATGCACCCCAATGTTCATAGCAGCATTTTCCACAATAGCTAAATCGTGGAAGGAGCCAAGATGCCCTTCAACAGATGACTGGATTAAGAAGTTGTGGTCCATATAGACAATGGAATATTACTCAGCTATCAAAAAGAACGATTTCTCAACATTTGCTGCAACATGGACGGCACTGGAGGAGATAATGCTAAGTGAAATAAGTCAAGCAGAAAAAGATAATTATCATATGGTTTCTCTCATCTATGGAACATAAGAACTAGGAAGATTGGTAGGAGAAGAAAGGGATAAAGAAAGGGGGGTAATCAGAAGGGGGAATGAAGCACGAGAGACTATGGACTCTGGGAAACAAACTGAGGGCTTCAGAGGGGAGGGGGGTGGGGGAATGGGATAGGCCGGTGATGGGTAGTAAGGAGGGCACGTATTGCATGGTGCACTGGGTGTTATATGCAACTAATGAATCATCGAACTTTACATCAAAAACCAGGGATGTACTGTATGGTGACTAACATAGTATAATAAAAATATATTTTAAAAAACCCCAAAACATGTGAAGACAAAAGCTTCAACTTCAAGACCCATCAGAATCTCCTGGGAAGAAATTAAAATTCTCAGCCAAGCCTCAGAGTATTTGCCACAATAGTGCCCAACGGTCTCCAACAGCTCTGTCCAACAGAACTTTCTGTGATAACAGAAACGGTCTCTTCCCGTGCTGCCCAGAACATCAGCCACTGGCCCAATGTGGCCGCTGAGCACTTGAGATGTGGACAGCATGGCCAAGGGACTGAATTTTCAGCTTTGTTAACTTTTCATGAATCCACATTTACATGTACACGTGTGGCCAGTGGCTGGCGTCCTGGACAGTGGTGGGGAGTGTGCCCCAGTGACTCACTCCCTGAAGCAGACAGTCTCCTCCCAGCTGTGAAGTGCCCCTCGCCCACCCGGCTGGCTCCTAGTGGCGCCCAGACCCACCTTCACCCCATCACTTCAGTCCACCACTTACGATCCGCCACTCGCCGTGTGGTAACTGAGGAGTACGTCCCGAACACACAGCAAACTCAGACCCCACTCAGTTGGTGACGGAAACAATTCTGACATTTGCCAACAATACTTCCCAATATTTATGGAATGTCTAATTTGACAGGGCACGGATTGTATACATTTTACTCTTAAACACCCAAAGATCCCAGTAAGGGAGGCTTTATTCACGACTTTTTATATATAAAAATACAGATGCTCAGACTAAAGGTCCAGCCCAAGGCCACACGACTATGAAAGGCAGAGGCGGGCTGACTTCAGAGGACAGTCCACTCCCCACGTGCTCACGGGGTGCTGTCACTGTCAGGGCAGCACAACACAGATGCGCCTCCCCAGACCCCCCAAGCCTGCAAGTCCCACAAGGAAGAGGTGGCAAACTCCTGGCCAGGGGTCACATCTCAGGTCAAGCGTTGCAGCCGCACCAGCCTCCTCCCTGCCCTCCTCGCTCCCTCTTCACTCAAAAGGCCTGGAGGCCACTCTCAGCTCCTGAGGAGCTCCTTCCCTCACACACGCACTACACCATGTTCAAACGTCCTGCGAGCCACAAGCAGACTGCACGCACCAAAGTCACCTGCACACTCACGTCCCAGAGGACACCCGCCCAGCAGCACCCAGAGCACCACCACGCCCAGCAGCCACTAACTGGCCGTGGCCTGACGCCCAGCGCGGAGACAGCACTGAGAGAGAACAGACACTTCCAGGACACTGCAGTAGGATCCCTTCCAGAAGGAAATGACAGCCAGGAAGACCAGAACCACACTGAGCGATCACCTCACACCTGTCCAAATGGCTAGAATCAGAACGATGAGAAAAAGGTGTTGGCGAGGATGTGGAGAAACGGGAAACGCTGCGCACCGTTGGCAGGAACGCAGCCACTGTGGGAGACAGTATGGGGGGTCCTCAGTAAGCGAAGAGCAGGAGTAAGATCCGATCCAGTGATGCCACTCTTGGAGTGTTCCCCGAAGAAAACGAAACGCTAATATGAAAAAAATACATGCATCCCTGTGCGGATCGCAGCATTATCCACACCAAGACAGGAAGGCAGCCCAGGCGCCCACGGACAGAGCAGTGGATAAAGAAGAGCAGCTGTCCGCACACCCTGGAATATTGCTCGGCCGTCAAAAAGGGGTATCTTGCCATTTGCAACAACGGGACAGATCTAGAGGATATCATGCTAAGTGAAACACACAGAAAGACAAACACCATACGATTTCCTTTATATCTGCAATTTAAAAAACAAAACAAATGAACAAACAGAAAGACAGAAGCAGACGTGTAAATACTAAGAACAACTAGTCACCGGAGGGCGGGGGTGGGATGCTGGGTGACACAGAGGAAGGAGAGGAAGAGGTACACACTTCCGGGGATGACCAGTACAGCATGGGCAGCACGGTCGACACCGTCACATGTTGTGTGGTGACAGGTGGTGACCACACTCCTACGGGGAGCGTCTCATAACGTGCAGAACTGTCGAGTCTCTGTCGTACACCTGACACCAATACACGTCCACTTTACTGCACGTCCACTTTACTCCAATTAAAAATAAAAGTCTGAAAATGCACCCCCCACCCAGCTCTGATCCTGCGTGACTAAGATCGGCAGCCACCGGGGCTCAGGCAAGGGGAGAACCTGTCCTTAAGGAGATTGGAGTCTAGCCTCAAGCACAAATGATGTTTCTATTACATGATGAGGCATTCGGATAAACAAACCGAACTTTTCCTTGCAAGAAAAGCACTGCCAGAGCATTCTGCCATGTCAATTAAGAAAATGTGAAAAAAAGTTAAAAAGTGGTAATTACACAAGGTGATGGATGTGCTGATTAACTTAATTGTGGTGATCATTCCACAACATGTACGGATATCAAATCATCACGCACACTATAAATGTATGCAATTTTATTTGTCAATTACACCTCCATAGAGCTGGGGGAAAACATCTCTATGAGCAAACTAAGGGGGGGGGAAGGGGGGGTGCATTTTCCTTCAGCAAAAGATACTTCTAAACATGTTTAAGTGGGTTCCAGCCCAGCCTCCTCTTGGCCCCACACAGAGAGAGCAGAACGAGCTGCAGGCCCTGTGAGTCTCTGCCAGACACAGTGCCTCGAGAGGCTGCCTGGCGTGGCTATCTGACAGCTTTGGGACAGCGGCGACTTCAGAAGAAATGCCCCATCACGGGGCAGGGCGGCGCTGGCCTTCAGCTGTGACACAAGCCTGAGGACATCCTCATGTTGGTCTGGGCCGCTGGCCAGCAGAGTCCGTCCACAACCAAGATACTCTGATCCCTGAACAACCTGCAGCTCTCAGTCCCCACAATGCAGCAGCCCAAGACCACTGACTGGATGTGGTGGGACGCAGGGGCTCCCGGCTCTGCTACCTCCTGGGGCCTGACCAGGGCAGGGGGCTCCCCTGGGCTCCCCGGCTGCACCCTGGCCTAGAGAAGGGGGAGCCGGCTGTGAAGTTCAACCTCTCCAGACAGAACAAAGCCACACACTCAAAGTCACCAGGCTGACGGGGTCCGAGCTGCCACGGGGAGAGCCCCGCGCTGGTGCCCACGTGCGAGGAGAGGCAGAAGAGCACCGTCAGCAAGAGAAAAGCTGTGGATGGAGGACGCAGGTGTTTTCGACAGGGTTTTCTTGTCTCCAACTCGGCTGTTGTCTGGCTAAGGCCCCGTGAATTCACCGCTGCCTGTTCTGGAGAAAAAGAGGCCGCACAGGCAGGGCCCCAGGGCCGCCCACTCTCTGGGCCAACTCCAGACCACAGGCCCTTTCCCGGGACGGGGGGGGGGGGGGGGGGGGGGGGGG